>NC_092359.1:20100204-20460204 GCF_030848805.1 Temnothorax longispinosus | reverse complement strand
GATCTAAAATTACCTCTGTGTGTGTGTGTGTTATTTGTATAATTCCCTGAGTAATAACAACAAGAGAGCGCAAAAATATGCATTTCAACTGTATGAAGTTCTTTAATAATATTAACAAACAACACGCATTCAGTAGCTGTGAGGGACGTAGATTAATTGGAGAATTTATCAAATAGGCTATCGATGAAAAATTTCTCAGAGGTGTCGAGAAATACGAGCCTCATGCGGTTTCAAGATTAGCTTATTTTTCTATCAAGTATACACACGCGTTAACAAAGTTACGAATAGCATTGTACAAACGTAAATATTTCCCTTTCGCAACGTCATATTTGCTCTTATTTTCACATTTCCATCGTAAACAAATATCACAGGCATAAAATTAATTACAGTATAACCGTAAAGTCTATATTTTGTTATTATATAAATGATAAGCAACTCACTAACGTAGGGCGGTCATAATGTAATCAAATACATACGTAGGTACGAGAGACGCGGGGGAGACGGCTAATGGTCGGACAACGGACAATCGCGGAAGGGTGTCAGCGGGGCAAGACTGCAAATTAAGCGCCAATGGAGATTGACCCCCTTAACCCATCCCACGGATTCACCCCAGGTGCTCGTCAGTGTCCGACCCTGAAACGGGGAGCAGCGGCATCGTAAACCCGCCGGCTCGGTCGTTCGTTTTACTGTCGTGCGGGCGGGCGGGCGGGCTTGCTCCTTCGGAATTCCGCGTGGCTCCGCATCGGCTCTGAATCGCGATTAAACATTAAGAACGACACAGGTTGAATCAGACTCTCTCTCTCTCAAGACCTTTTCGCCGTGTTCCTTCGATTAATCTCCGCTCCTGTGGGCCCTGGCCATATCCGTAATCTTGAAACAGCGAGCAACAAACGGCATAAAATATCGCGCCGAGATCGTCGACCTTACGTTATATTAGCCGCGTGCGCAATCAACTTTTCGCACGAGGATGGTTGTAACGATCGGAATTAATAGCTGTCTGTAGCTTTCGTCTGGTGATTATCATCGGTCTGCGAGCGCATCTATTACGATTGTAACTAATAATCAAGAAAATATAGGCGGCATTCTAATTTCGCATCAAACACGTGAATTCTTTCCAAATCTAAAATCGCCGGGGCGATTCAATCAGTCTACCTTTCAACTGTCCATGTCACGCAGAGATAAATACAATTAAAGAGGGACAAAAGATACTTTCGCTATCGGAAACCATAAAAAAACGTTTCAGCTGATAACCAAGAACTGACATTTGTAAGTGTTCCGCACAATAAGGTCTGATAGATAAATTTCACCGAAAAATCTGCCCTCTCCCCTTCAACTTTCGGGAATTTCGCAAATCATTCTCAAGAGGAGAACTCTCTCAAAATTTCCTCGCAGCTCTGGACTACATTAGCTTTATGACACTCAGACTGTGGCAACGAACGGACGTCGTGTTTTGCGCGCGGAAAGGCGTAAAAGCAGCACGCGGCGTGCATCCTTCTCGTGGCGCGTTCCATCTCGAGAAGGGCACCGAAGTCGTACGATATCCGTTGCCCATTCATTCCTTCCTACGCCGTACATAGGAGCAGCAAAGGCGAGCCGGCGGGAGGTCCACGGGTAGAGAGAGGTGCGAGGAAGACAGAGGCACAGGCACGAAGACTCTCGTGAAAATTACCGCCTCGGCTGTACGGCCCTGAAGAGCGCGTCATCCCCTTTAACCGGGGGATTGAATTTTTCCCCGACGCGGAGAGCTCCTGGCACAGGGTGCGCACGACTCCACCGCCTCCTCCTCCCCTCATACCGTCCCCCCCTCTTTCCCCCTACCGCGCGTAACCCATACCCGGGTTCCAGCAGTCCTCCCAGCCTCCACCCCGCCCGCCCCACCGTCCCCCCCGGTATTCCGCGGACAGCACTTTTGCAATCGCGGCGGAGAGTTGTCCGTGGCAACTGCGCGTCGCGACGGAGGCGCGCGGATGCCACGGCCGCGATAGAATTGACTCGCGCCGCACCGTTGTACGCGGTTGTAGAAGGCAACAAAAAATGCAAGAGCAAAGAGGGTGGGCGTCGGGGAGTGGGAGAAAAAAATAAGAGGAGGATGAGAGACGAGGGGGCGCGAACCGGAGAGAAAGAGGAAAAGAGTACGGCGAGTAACGCCGCTGAGAAAGGGACGTAAAGAGCGCAGACATGGAAGAGAGAAAGAGAGGGAAAGGGAAACGGTTGGAAATTTCGCGTATCTTCCATATCCGAGGATATTCGCGTTTAATCCTTGGGGCTATGCAAGAAGGAAAGTCCCAAGATTAAGGAACGCGAAAGATACTGCAAAATCGTCGTTTCGTTTGCCTAATAATTTTTCACAATGCATTTTCCAGCGCGCGATGCTAATAACGAATTGGTATATTAGCGATCCGAAAAGAAACGTTACTGTAATGAGAGAGTGAGAGAGAAGGAAAGGAATGGCACGATCCCCCGTCGAGTCCCGAACGAGTAAAGTGTCTTTAACAAGTTCGAGGATGAGTCCTGCGAGAGTTGGTAATTGTAGTTCGCGCGCGTAGCGAGACACCGCTCGCCCGCGAAAGACGAGAAATGTAAATAAGAACCGCTAAGTATTTTAGAGAAACGGCTCATTAGCCTTTGACGCGCCGGATAAACCGTATTCTAGTTTCGCGAGATCCGAGCGGCTAAATTAGATAGCGCGTGTAAAGGAAATGAAAGTGCGCGCATCCGTATATGTGTGTTATGAAATACATCGACGACAATTTTCCTAGAGCATTACGTAGCACTCTCGTCTATACGCTCATTTTTTGGCTTGTTACGTATGTCGTTTCACGTTGTTAGTCACAGCGTTTCGTAAGTTATTCTCGATTTGCCTGCTTGCGTCGATGTGAACTGTATTCCGCGTATATATACAGCGTATATCAATGTTTCAGTGGCTTTTAGCGATACCATTCGTATCTTCTCGCGGATGCATTAGCAATAATTATTACGGCGCCAGCCGGCGTAAATCAACGCGGATATATAAACGATCGAAGTTTACATTCGACAACTGGATATAATAAGTATCCCTTAATCTGAACACGAATCGCAACATTAAGTTACGAACATTGTAAAATAAGGCTCCATTAATCATTCGCTTAAAAATATTCATTCAAACTCACTGAAAATTAATTTATAAGAAACCTAGAATTTTAAGTTTTATTTTAAGTCAATTTTGCAATTTGTATACTCAAGTGCTGTGTCTCTACTGCTACAATACCGTCAATGCCTCAGCGCTTTTGCTGATGGAAAGTGAATTCGAGATACATCAAAGAATCACCAGATATAGAGAAAGTGCTTCAACGCGAATTATTTCGCTCGCGGACGCGGCACGACCATCGAGAGCACTATTTCGAAAAACGGGCGGCTAAAAAAGAGCGAGGATAGCGAGGGGCGGCCGGCGAGAGAGATCCTGAAAATGAGAACGACGTGTTCCCTTTGACGGGTCCCCGTGTCGCCGTGGCGATCAACCGGATTAACGCCGGATTGTGAGCGGCCGCCCGCAACGGACGCGCGCGGTACGGCGCATCGCGACGCGTCACGTCGCCGCGGAGAGATCGAGGAGGCATGAAGAACCGGAGAGAAAAACAGAAATCGACGGAGAACGACGAGATCCGCGTATAATCGTACACAGGAAGCTCCCCCTTCCATTCCGCATTCAATTTTAATGGCTTTGACGTACGTGAAGTAGATTGTTGCCCAAAAAAAACTTTCGACAGACCGTTATCCGCCCTTAACCTTTTTTTTTATTGTAAGACAGAGTATGGCAAATCCCCCAAGTACTATACAACATAGTGTTATTTTCACAGCTGCTTTATATCTGTCATTGTAAAAAAAAGTTTATCATTCTGAATCATACGAATTAAATTGATATAATTTAGGTCCAAGAGAGGATGAAACTTAATTTAAAAGATTCTATTATTTTAATTAATTTTTAGATTCTAAGCGTATTCAATCTTCATAATAAAATTCATTATTTGATTGCATCACGGAAACTTTACCATGTGCTTGTTACACATTTCTAATGTTGAATTTGAAATGTGGAATTCTGATAAAACAAAATCCAATTAAATTGGATTTGAAATAAATTTGTCCGTCATTAAAATTAAATTTATTGGGAATAAGACACTCTGCATTTAAATCAAATGGCACTTTCGGTCGATTTTGGCGAATTTGGTCCAGTCTAATCCGACGCAATATTTTGACACCGGTTCGTATGTAATAATGCGAAAAAAGAAAGACGGTACGAGCCAAGAAAGACGAAACAGTTACACGGAACATACGTCGACAGAATTGGAGCCTTCTCGCTCTGGAACAATTCGCCGCGGGATACCGACGGTTTAAGTAAAAAGAGACATTATAAGGATGCACATAAATTGTTAGGTATACAAAGCGACAAGATCTCGTAAATATTATGCCAACATAAATCCATACTATTGTAACATGGATTATACAAAAATTTTAGCTCAAATTCAGGTGTCTAATTATGTTTTTATCAATATTCTCTGTTATAACCCTCTTATTCCACGTCATGATTTATCTCCTAGTTGTTTTCAGAAGCCTTTATCAAATGCGCGGATTTCTAAAGCAATATAGTTGTGCGAATCGCATACACGGTGCAAAAAGAATGTAAAGTAAATTTACATTCTTAGCATGAGTTTAATTATGTTCCCCCTCAATACTCTCTTTGGACATTATCATCGAGATACGTGAACCCTGAAGGACGTGGCTGTGTAAAGTGTTATTACCGATCGGTAAATACAGATGCGCGAAGCCGATACTCGATTGTCCTTGTCACGCGGCCGCTAGTTAAGATCGAAATGGAATTTAAAGTGTGGCTTAACGTCAAAGCGCGGGCGATTGTCGGCCGAATTTACGCCCTCGTGTTTCGTTTAAATTTAATGTCGAGACGCGAGGGGGGAACCGGTTCTGTGTGCGCTCGGGACTTCATGAAAATAACGTAATTCCGCGCGAGCGGGACGCGCGCGCGACGGTCCGCTGGCCGATAAAGCGCCGCCGAGTAATTTATTCGCGTATGATCGCGGTCGGTATCGGGGCGGGTACTCTCGGCTGTTCTCTCGAGCGGGATAACGAGCAGATTACAGGAGTGAGTATCATCTCGAAACGAAACAGAGTGTATATCTCTCGATACTCTTTCTCTCTCGTCCGTCTCTCGGTTTGCGCTGCGGAACGCGGCAAACGCATACCGGGCATACGCGAGCGCGAAGAAGCGCGTGCACGCGGCTTTTGCGCGCGGGACACGCGAGCGCGAAAGGAGCACGTGCATCGTGTATGACGGGGAAGAGATGCGGTAATGTATACGCGCGCGCGCGCACGTATGCGGGTGTATATGTACATACGTGTAACAGCGCCGGAGCATCGTATATGCGCGCACACGGCCCGTGTCCGCGTATACCGGCGAGAGTAGCATATAGAGCTAGATATCCCGCGTACATGCCCAGTTATGTGCACACGGGGCATATCTACATATTTGCCCGTACACCCGAGTATTTGCACGGATGTACGTATGTGTGTGGGCGCGCTCGCTCGCGTCGTACATCGTTCATATATACATACGGAGAGATGGAGAGAACGCGAGAGAAAGAACGAGAGGGGGACGGATGGAGAATGAGAGAAGAGAGGAGAGAGAGGAGAGACAAAGAGGGAGAGAGAATGTCCAGGGTCGAATGATCAGCTATAAACTGAATCAGCGGGGATAGTATTGTCCTGCGTTTCCCTTCTGGCCGCTGTACCCCCTTTCACCCCGTCTCACTTCCCACAGAGTCTGAACCACCCCACGATGCCTCGACGCGACTCGACGGACGAGAAGGGCGGAAGGAGACAAAAACGAAGAGAGGGAGAGATGACGGCCATGCAACTATCGTGTAGTACATGTCGTTGTCGCTGGAACTTTGTTATATATTTGGAGCAAGATTCTACCGGACTCCGTGCGAGTTTAAATGGCTCCTACAACCCTTGACCGACATTATCCGTCGGCAAAATAAGGACCCTGTACGTCGTGTGTTACATCAGCCATCAGCTATCTAATACGAATTAATATAATATTATTGCATAATTTTAATAACGCAAAACGCAATATTTCTAAAATAATGTTGATCTCTGATCTATTTCAGCCCTTTGAAATTGAATTCTAAAAAAATTCCTTCATTCCTTCGCAATGACAGCTAAAATCTTGCCCGAGAATCGCGCCCGAGATTCGCGCGAGGTACATAAATCGTCCAAGTTATCCGTGGCTGTGAATCGAGCGCCAGTGAAGTACGGCGTGTCGAAATGTTCCCCGAACTTTCCAACCGACGAATGATTTTAATGGAACACCCTGTTACAATCTCGAGCGAGAGCGTGCGCCTCCGTCGCCCGCGCCGTCGCTGCCGCTCTGTTTGCCTCGTTTTGTCACGTCGCTAGGCGCACGACGGCGATATTTTAGATAGGAAACGTCGTGGTTAAACTAGCTTTGGAGCTTAGGCTCCTCTCTATAATCGACATCTTTGCCTACGAGTATATTAATTTCATTCGTCTTGCTTTCAGCGCTTTCAAGGATGCTTTCGCGCAAAAATGAAAAATTATTCGCGAAAGTATCGATATAAATAGCTACTAACGAGAAAGATGTCTTCCAATAAAACTCAGTTCGCAAAAGTGTCGCAAGTATCGAAATCATTTCTCACGGATTCCAGATAAAAGTCGATGTTATGAAATAAGGCCACCTACTCTCAAGCTACACATTGTCATTCTTTCAAAATATGAAGTACCTGTTTAATTCGTGCTGCGACAACTGCAGCGAAAATCGAACTAACTAATCACTATGAAAACTATATAAATTCGTATCAGCATTCAGTTTGATCACGTAATACACTGGCGTGTTGGTACGTAAGCAGGTAAGCCTCTCGGAGGTAATCCGTCTCACGCTCGTGTTACATGTTCGTTAGAAGGGAATATCGGCGAAATGTTCGATTAATCAATTTCGTCGCTGCATGACGGATTACGGAGCGCGCGCGCGGTAGCAAGGCGCGAAGGGAAGACGCGATGACTTGTTGAGAGTACTTTGTCGACGTCTGGGAGAGGCTGCGGGACACACGCGCGCATCAAGCCCCTGACGAGTGTGAACCAGGCTTAAATCGATCATCGTGAGCACAGGAGCGGCTCAAGAAACACGCCCGATGCATAGCCGGAGGGCCGGTAAGCGGCGGTGGCATGCAACAGGCCACTAGCTTCGCGGAAAGAGGAGGCTCCGGCAACCAGCGCGCCTCCTCGAATCAAAGGCACTTACGACGGTAGTACTTATGGCTGTTCCTTTCGTTCAGGATAAAAACATTCCATTCATCACTGGAGTACATCGCGGAAGCCAATTACCGTGCCGCCCGTTCTGTTTCTTAATTAGAACCGGTCGCAGCGCATAGTGCAACCCCCGAGTGCACGAGCGAGCGAATCGCTCCAATTTACGGGGTAGCGACGGCGAAAGCCCGCGAAACAATTTCCTAGGTCTCATTCAGTTTCGCGAAGCAAAAGTGAAAGCGTAGTGCATCATTGAAATATGGTCGATCGCACAGAAATTGATATTTAACTTTGTCGATAACTCCGAACTCGAGAGAACAATGTTCCGTAAGTCAGAAATTATTTAAGGACGTACATTTTCTTCCGTGGTCCACAATATTTCTTATCAGCGGTATATAATTTATGGTCTCAAAATTATTGATAGTATATGAGCACACTTTTCAACATCTTACGCATAATTTGCGACGAACTTGAAACTTTGATATTTCGATGTCGTTATCGTGATTCCGTGCCGCAAGTACTGTCGATATATTTTCGAGATCTCTCTCAATTATGTGTGTTATACGAGTCGTCGTCATAAAGGCGACGAGAGTTTTTAGTAATTGCAAAGCGCAACATCCGTGGCATTTCGCAAAGGGAGCTTTAATGTAATAACGTCCAATGCATTCGCGGGACTCGCGTAGGCAAAAGAGGTCCGGTGTGCAGCGAGAAGGCTGGCCTTTTCATCGACATCGCGCGTAATTGCGAAGACTAACTAAGTTACCGCTTCGCAGTAATGATAACGAGGATGTCACAACCCCCTAATTTGGGTCCACATCGATTGACCGTATCAGTGTTACGCGGCGCCCGATAATACTATCAGCCAACGGAGACGCGGTATACGACGATATCGACGAGGAGTAATTCTGTAAAAATTCATCACATTCGTATAATTTTCTGCTAAATTATCTCGCGTCATATAAATTCCTCGTTGATAAGTGTATTCGCACGTTGAGAGACGTACAACTATATTGCATGACGATCAAAGTGCGAACTCGAATGTCGAAGTTCGCCGGTGTATATCGATGAAGTAAAACTCGTATGTGTGTGTAGCTAAATTAAAGACGCGCAGCTCGACGATCCGTGTGAAATCGAGAAAACATGGGTGTGCGCCTTAACCCGATGATCTAACACCTTGATTGATTATACCTGGGTTAACTTATACGTAAGCAGAAGGCGGGGTGATTGAGCGTAGAATTGCATACAACGATGAATGAGAACGAGATGTCGATCTCTCGGGTGGCTTTCGCGAAACACAAGCGGTCCAATGAACGTGGTTTGATCATTGCGATTTTATGACTTACGTCACCGTACGTACACCGACTTTCCTGGCCAACAGATTCGCCGCCGAGATAGGTATCTCGTGTTGTATACACGAGCGACTGTCCCTAGGGAAAGGATAGCGGGCGCGAGAAAGGATACGACAGAGGAGAATACGGCGTACCATTTCCACGGAAACGCCCTCGTCAAGGTCGCACCGAGGTGAATGATGAGTTCTCTCAGGCGATGTTACCGTGCGCGGATTCTTCATTATTAAGTCACATTGTTTCCCGAGGATGTTGTTTAGCGCGCCACGGTTCTAACGAGCCAGAGACGCCCGGCGATAAAATCAAATAGAACCGAAGTGTATATTCCATCTTATATAGTGATTTTATCGAGACAGAAATTTACTCTTTCTCGATCGAACGTTTGCGAATGCTCTATCTCGAATTATCTCGTTTTCAACATAAAGGTCAATTGAACGATTACGAAATTATTTTCGTAAATATCTATCTAAAGTAAAAGGTGATGTCATAATGCTTTCACTTCTGAGCAAAGGAATGATTTCATGAATAATCATCATAAAAATTCGATAGAGGTTTGATCACATGAACATCGATTGAATGACAAATTTGAGAAACGTTAGATCGATTGGCTAAAACAATTTCATAATTTTAATAAAAGTAATTACAAAAAAAAAACTAAATAGAATGGCTCGCGCAATCTCCTTGAGTCATTCGACTGAAAAAATCGCGTCTCGATCGGCAACAAGAAATAGAAACACATTCGATGAATAATTAACATGAACCAACTTGTGCAACAACACGCGACACTGCACGATATTATATAACACCAGTAAAGTCAATCCTCGACCAAGGACATTATTTTCCGCCTTCATCATCATCAGCGACACGCGTCGTCGCGCACAGTGTAAACTGAAGCTCATTTGTATTAAGCAAGAAATATCATAATCTTATAATTCGGTCAGAGATAAATAAAATGTACAATCAATTAAATAAGTAAAATGTATATAATTTTTTACCATGTGACGAAACCTTTATATCTTATTTCCTAAAAATATTTTCTTTAAATTTTCTAATGAACACGCAATCTTTTGTAACGCAGAAAGCCAAATACCTTTAGGATTTGCATTTCGCGTAAAGTGTAATAAATTAAATCTACAAAGGAGAGAAGCGATCATCAATCTCGTGTCACTGCTGGCTGGGAAGAAGAACGGCAAAGGGTGACCAGAGAAGTGTTAATGGCATCAGCCAGACGATCAACGGCGAGATCGGAGTCGTAACAGGGAGGGCGTGCGTCGTGGTGCCATAGTAAATATTTATTCGTCATTATTGCGGCAGCGTAAAATTGAAAATCTTCATAATGCAGGGCCACCGCGGCGCATACTAAGTCTCGTATTAGCATACATCGCTTAAATCTCGATTCGAGTTTACGGATAACAGGATCGTAACCGCGCGGGGTGCCGCCCGGAGCGAGTGGCTCGTCGGCCACTAGGGACTCCGCTGACCGCGACGGAGCTGGACGTAACGGGTTTTGGGGTAACGTCGTTTTAGGGTGAAAGTCGTTACAATTAAGACGGGCCCTGATAACGTAACGGTATTATTTTACCGTATTCCGCTAAAACGATAATAAAAGAAGCGACGCGACAACGCGAGTTTTTCCTTGCGCGCATGTGTTTCGCTAATCGTTCACTGAAATTTAAATGCTACGGTATGTATGATTGCATATGTATGTGCGCGCATCGCATCTGTATGTGTGTTTGTGTGTGTTACGCTCGAGTAATATTTAGGTAGGAGCCGATACGGTATAAATCAACATCAATTGTTTATCTGTCCGCGGTACAATATTTACCATCGAAGTATTTTTTCAAACGTCGGCCAAAGTATTTTTATGACGCGCGCATACGCGTCCGCGAGCATGAGCGATAAACTACGGCGTTACATAATCATGTATCACGCGGCACGTGCAAAAATTATCACAGCAAAAGTCCTTAGATGTAAATGTTCTTCAGCGCGCTCGACGATATGCAGTTGCAAAGAATCGTTCACTAAAAATTAGCTTATTTGTAGAAAATTATAAGTTTGAATTAACAATAGCGTCTCATTTTCATTTAACTTAATACGTCTATGTATAAGCAAATTATATAATTAAGAATTTTGAAGCAGAAATTTAGAAGAATGTATCAAAATTTATATTCAACGCAACAATTAAAAAAAAAAATAATTTCCTAAGAAAGAATCTTGTCTTGTAATCTTATATTCATCATTCAACAAGTCAATACAGGTTTACTGCTGTACACAATTTGTTCGGACTCTACTTGAGACGAGACTTGAGATGTTCATTTTAGAAGTATTTGCCCTCCTTAAGGTGCGCTCTGTGGGAATCAGAAAATTAATCGGCAAAAATTTCTCACAAAAATCTCGAAAAAGTTCTTTTTATCATCCCGCGGACGGAATTGGATCGGTTGAGTGTCACTGAGGGACGCGCGGAGCACGGACAAGTGCACCGATCGACGCGTGTATGTGTACATACCCGTATATGTGTACGTATATACATGTATATATATGCGCGTGTACGGACGCTTATGTACGTCGTCAACGTCGTTTTCGTGCACGTGAACGCGCGAGCGTGAACGTGTAGCCACCGACAGCTCCGCCCGCGTCCTCCTTCCGTTCATATACCTAACTGGCCATGTACGAAAGTATCCTGCACATAATGTAGTACATAAGCTCGTTACATAGAGGAGGAGAAGGAAGAGAAGGTAATAAAGGGGAAGGGCGTTCACAAACAGGGTGTCCCCGAAAAAAAATTCGACCTCTGTCTCCGATCGTTTCGTTCTCTCTCTTTCTCTCTCTCTCTCTTTCCCTCTCGCGCTCTTTCTCTCTCTCTCTTTCTCTTCTCGCAGGCACGCCTACGTCGTCAAAAATCGCCTGCCGTAGAAATGATCGCGCGACAATTTGTTCCGATCGAGTAATTACGATAAGTCGAGACGGACGACGATAAACACGAAGCCATGGAAGTGAAAAACTCGCGGCGCGTAACGTAACGGGGGTGTCCCTCTCCGGTAAATTACGTTCGTTTCGTCTGACGTAAGACTCGCGCAGGGCGCGCAATTAAATTTAATCGGGGTACACCCCGAGGATCCCCTCGGTGTGTTTCCTACGTACGGGCCGCGCGCGCGAAGAGTCAAAGCACGCGTGTCGTTTACTTTCTTCGCTACCACCGCGTACATCCGCGATGCAAGTACACCGTGTATATGTATCGCGCGAGTAATGCATGTATTTCATATATAAGCCATAGATATGTGGACCAACACGCGCCTGTACATAATGTGATATAAACACATGTATTCGGCGTGGTATGTACACGATGCCAACGCGTAGGTGTGGATGAAAGAGAGAGAGAGAGAGAGAGAGAGAGAGAGAGAGAGAAAGGAGAGAGAAGGAGAAACAGAAAGGGAGGTTAAGGGGAGGGCGGAGGAAAGAGAGAGAGAGAGAGAGAGAGAGAGAGAGAGAGAGAGAGAGAGAGAGAGAGAGAGAGAAGGACGAAAAGCCGCAGGGAAACTATTGGCCGGACGAGGTATTAACGAGCGGCAATGCTATTGACAAGGGATCGGTCCGAACATCGAGAAAAAGGGAGACAAAAAACCGCCGGCGACGCAATAGATCCTCGGAGGCAACGAAAAAGCGCGGACATGAATACGGTTGACCGAATTTCTCCGTGGAAAAAAGCGGGGGCGTCGTTGTAACGAGAAGGGGTGAAGAGAGAACTGTCGAGCACGAATCAATCCCCGTTCATTGTAATTCGAACGTCAAACTATGACAATAAAAATAAGAAAATTGCAAAAAATCGAAGACTGGAAATATCCTAGAAGAACGGTTACGTATTTCAGGCACTTCCTCTTGTACACAATTCTATTCCTTCTGCGTTAAAGAAAATGCGCTAAGAGAGAATATAAAATATAATTTGAAAAAATATATAAAAGATAATAAAATATAAGTAATTTTAAAATTCTTGTGAAGAACATAGAACAGAATAAAAATAGTTGAATTGCAGCGCGTTTAAAAAGTAGCTGCAAAATCGCAATAATCGTTGCACGAGAGAATAATAATGTACATGTATGTTATTTTCACGCGCACACAACTACAAGTTATATATAACAAATACGCCTCTGTTCTCGACGCGAATATATGCAACAAGCACCGTAAAAGGCTATTCGCTGCTAATTATCGTAAAAAAAATGAACTCTGCCGATGCGGCCCGTGCCCTTTGACGCAACTTTTTTCGTCTCGCGGAACAAGCGCGGAATTGAAAACGAACGAAATATTAAAATAGAATAGCGAGAGAAGAGAAAAGAATAGACGGAGGGGATCCCGGGGAAAACTAGTTTACTCTACTATGAATCGCGCGCGACGCGACGGTGTGCCGTACGTCGTGAAAAATAAAAACTCACGGGGCGCGCGGACTCGCGGATACGCGATCGAGTAATCAAAAGACGCGGCGGGAGAATCCTTTGCGAATGTTAAAAGGGCTTTTTAATTATTTCCATTTTTCATTTATTTATCCGGGGGGTCGCGCGATGCGGATCCGGTCGGCGAGGACGCAGCCCGTTGCCCTTTAACGGAAGCGGGTAAAATATTGCGACGGGCGCGACGCGCAAACGGCACATAAACGATGGAAACCACCGCGGAGAGAACGAAAGATCGCGGGACAATAGTTTTACCGGTCAGGTTCGCGAGAGCGGACAATTTCATCGCGGCCCGAGCGAGATGGAAGTCCTATATTTCCCGCGTTTCTTATAACGATTTTCCATATTTTCCTTACTGGCGGTACAGCGGAGGTGGAATTAAAGCTTCGAGAGAGCGATATCGAGGCTCTCGAGTCCCTCGCGAGTTTTCCCACCGGTATTGTCACATTTCTCGCAACAGGGGGGAACCCGTGTCCTTTGTATTAATTTAAATATTTCGATCGAAACGTATTTTGGCTTCGAAAAAAAGATCGCTCGTCGCTTATATAAGCCATGTTTTTAATTCAATGTAATTTAATTGCATAAGTCGCATTAAAAACAATTGCTGTACCTGGCGCCAACATGCAGATGGAAATTAGAAAAAACGTTGAGTAGAAACGTAGAAAAATGAAAGATAATTAATTTATAAAATCGCTTAAGATTTTATAGACCCAGATTAAGTGCCCTCATTGCGTTATACATGATTTGTTCATAAACTTTGTCGTCAGTCGGAGAGGTAAATTTTCATTATTGTTATTGCAAACAGGCGGATTAAAATGTCCGCACCCAGCTCTAACGCTATCGCGTTGTAACGATCGCGTGTGAGTTTCCACGTGACCAACGCTTTACGGGTTCTACACGACTTTCCCGATAATGCCAAACCCATATCCGTATGTGGGTCACGCTTTGCGCGCACATTAAGCGTCGCCGATAATTATATTTTCCCGCCGCGTCGCGGCGTCCGCCCGATAAAGCGTCACGGCCACGGACGGCGCCGCGTCGCGTCGGTGCGACGCCCGAAAGATCGGCCCCGCGGATCGTCCAGAATCCGTCTAGAGACAGACCGTATCCGTAGAATCGATCGAGACCGCGTAAGACGACGGAAAGCGATGTAACAACTCCGTTACGTCTCGCGAAGGTCGGAATTCGTTAAAACGCATGGAAACACAAACAAGTGTAAGAAGCGGTGGAGGGTGGAGAGTAGGTAGATAGAGAACACGGAAAGAGATGAGGGGGAAGAAAACGAAGGGCTGTGAAGAGAAGGATGAGGAGAGAAGGCTCTCTCAGTTTCTCTCAATCCCTCTTTCTGTCTCCTTCCCTCCGCTGAGGAGAGACAGAGGAAAAAAGTGAGAGGCAGGCAATGCCGCAACAAAAGACAATAGTTGTCCCGCCGGAGGGCAACGTGAACTTTTGCGCCGTCGGACAATGCTATCGCCGCCGGGCGCAGAGCGCTGCGCGACAAAACTTCGTCCGGTTTTACATGAGGATCGGCTGGTCCTCCTCCACGAGAGATCCCTCTCTTTACCCGCCCCCGCGCTGCCGAACTGCCACCTCCCGCGCGTCGCGCGCGGTGTGCCTTCACCTGGGCCCGTGCCGGCGAGAGGCCTATAGCCCGCTTCCGAGAACGCATCTACATCTCGAGAAACCGACTGAATTTTTATGCTGCTTAGACCCGAAAACAAAAACGTCCGCTTTCCTGCCAATTATCGGAAACAAAGTCGCGGAGCCGGAGGCTAACCGGCGAGAAGACAAACAGTCCGAAAGAGAGAGAAAGGGAAGAAAGAGAAGGTGAGTTCTCCCGTGAGAGCGTGTGTGGATTTATCGCGTCAACAACAGGAGAATGAAAAAAAAAGGAGAGCGGCGGATCGGTCGAGGGTGTCGCAGAGGTTTCGGAGAGGAAGTGGCGGCCGCGATTATCGTCTTTAAGCGGATTTAAGAATCCTCTCCGCGTCCGCGAGCATCCCGATTCTCGAAACGGGCAAAGCCGCGAGTTCAGCGCCGCCGCGCCGGCTCCCCGTCTTTGAAGACGAAGACAAGGTTGACACGGGTAGCGAACCTCCCTTCCACTATGCGAAGTAATAATCCGGCGTCCGTGTTGGAAATTTCCAGCCAAGAATCTCGACCAGGCGTACTCTACTCGACTTTTGCGACAGCGGCGGCAGTGGCGGCTGAAACGAAGACGGCCTGATGATCCCGCGTTTATGTGTACACGTTGCCGAGAAGAGAGAGAGAAGGTTCGGTGAGCTGTCGGAGGGATCTAAAAGGAAAACCCTCAAGGGGTGAAAGCGTCGAGAAATGCTGATTAAATCCTCTTTGGTGCGGCCGACGGCACGGCGACCGCATTAAATAGTTGCAGAAGGACATTATTCGCGAGTTTTATCCGGCGTACTCGCGTAAACGAGGAAACGCGAGTTTCCGCCGGCCGAAAAGCGGCCGAGTATAACGAACAGCCTTCCGGTACTCCGCGCGAATTTCCTCCTCGCCCCCTGGCGAGGCCGCCAACGTGCGCGAATCAAATCATAAGCACTTATCATAGGCACACAAAGGCAATGCATTATTAAAAATTTATTGCGTTAGGAGATAAGATCGACTAATAACTCTTAATTTCTTTCTGCTTTTGTAGTTTTAATCTTAATTTACTATGATTACTTCGTGCACATTAAGTCACGGTAAAAAGGTATTTGCAATCAGTTCGGAAACACCTAATCATATCTTTCTTTTATCTCAGCCGCAAAAATTTAATCGCCAGTGATAGATCTATGTATGAATGCAAAATATTTGTTGTAATATAATGTACTCTGAAATAATTGATATATTTGATTTTCTTTAGCAAAGTTTATTGCTTATAAGATAACTGAGCGTAATTCATTTCTTATCCTGACTTTTAGTATGAAGTACCGATCGATTCTTCTATGCGACAATTGTCGAGGGGGACTTTTACATATCCCAATAATAAAAATTCAACACAAAATAATTAAAAAAAAAAGAAAATTATGCTTTAAATTCACAAAAATTTTATATTTCAGTCTTCGCCTCAAAGTTACTTCAAATGTAGCGACATGATTAATCTTGCTAACATTGCATTTGGATGTAATTAGTTTTACAGAAAGATTTTAGTTATTCCCGAAAATTTTCTTCGTTACACCAACTTGTTCTTATGACTCAAGAACGCTAGCTTTAAGCAAGTACAAAAGAAACGGGAAGACACCAATTTAATCGATATACGCTGAGTTACGTCACAGAATGGCCGCGATCATCCGGGAGACTCTGTTAAAAATAAAGAAGCGAAATCGAGCTTTAGGATCGACAGCCAATGGCAACGCCTTGAAAAAAAGAGATGAGAGAAAAGAACGGATTTCGTACGCGCGCAAGGACACGGAATTATTTCGCGCGGCTGTAGTCTCCATGTGAGAGCCGGCGGGATCTCAAGGACATCGAATACCTGGCCTTTTGTCGAGAGAAGGAGGAAAAAAAAGAAGAAACAAAAAACGAGAGATGGGAAAAATGGCGAACGAGATGCAAATATATTCGATTCACGGCGAAGTCAACGGGGCGAAAGTGTGCAGAAGGTCAGTCTCCGTCAGCGACAGGTGACCACATATACGCACGAAGGCGGAATTCAAGGTGGAGGTGAATTACCTGGCCGGGATTTAAGGCTAGGTCGCCACCTTCCCGAGTGGCCCTGACTCGTCGAGTTTCCTTCCCCCCTGCCCCCGCCCCGGAGTATCCCCATCGGCACATTCGTATCCTTGATCGATGCGACACGCGCGCGTGTGTATTTCCCGAAGTGTCCGCGATTCGACAATCGATTGAGCGTGGCCCCATATGTGCTATTTACGTGTCGCACGAACCTCACGCGACGTTCTTTCGGGCGTTTCTTTCACTCGGTAAAGTAACACCAAACTTTTACAAAGAAAATCTTGCACGTCCAGAAGATACGACGCGCGATTTAAACAATCATGTGCTTACAATACTCTTTTATCTCACTTAACAATTACTGAGTGCACGTATATCGTTACTGTACTTGAAAAACATCAAAGTTCTTTTGACCGCAGCTTCGAGAAAGAGAGGTGCACCAGGTCTTACGACAGCGCGGGCAATTGCAACGTGTCGATATAAGAACGAGAGAGATGGCCCAAGTCGGGACCACCAAATCGTATTCGCGTGGCACATATAAACTCAACCGTGTTTCAGTTTTGCTCGCGCTAATTGCTCAAGTCTGTCTGAGTACGCGCGCGACCAATCTCCGTGGGGACCGCGCCCACGTGCCGCCGGAGTTAACTTAATTACGGTCAATTAAGCGTCAATTAACCGAGTGGCATGCGCGCATACGCGCCAGCGACCTTCTATGCCATACGTGTGCACGAATATGTCCGTCAAATTAACGAGACGCGGCATGACGATCTCAAGACGTCAAACGTCTCAACGTGCGAGACACAACGGTCCTGCCTTCTTCCCTCGGAAACGAAGCGATGGTATCAATGTACGTATATCAATGACCGCGACACAGTTTTTTAAGGACTTTGCGGTTCAAAAATAATCGGCCACCACTGATACAGGAAAAACTGACGCAGGTGCACGCCGAAACAACGAGCACTCGGGTGCTCGTCACGTATCGAGATTGTAACTATACGCAATGAAAAAAAAAAGATAATTACGTCGAACGTCAATGCGGAAAATTATTCCAGCTTCGATTCGACTCCGCCGATGAAAACTACCGTTTTTAACTATTTTTTGTGCAAGCTTGTCGACGAGAAAATATTCCCGACCCCCGTGTCAGTTACGCTGACATCGCCACACACGCATCACGTGTAACGCATTTATCGAAATGTTAAAGAATTTATCGAACGTGTTCGGTCGCGATGATACAAAAATTCTCACGCTCAAAGATTCTTGGTAAATAGGCGAGATTCTTGTAAGTAAATAATACGACTATGTACAAGTTCGTGTAATTTAATTGAATTGTGTATTTACTTAGAAACATGATGCACACCGATAGGATTCACCGTCAAGTCGACGGCCTTTTCTTCTACGACGGAGCATCGATATATCGACGGCGACACTCGCGAGACGACGAGTCACCGCAATAATTAATGACACTCGTCGAATCCTTCGTAAAAAGTTGATCGCTCTGCCGAGAACAGAATGCGGACGCTACACGTCGTTCCAGAAATAAAGCTGTCATCCGGTGTTCGTTTGAAGTACCGAATAGCGGGTCTTGAATAATAAACGGAAGATAAAAATACGCGCCAATTAGTCGAATTAAGGCGCCGGCACAAAACAGATACCATGAATATAACAACGAGATCCGCCGAGGGTATACGCTGAAGAAATTAAGAAGCGGTAAAATACGCGTGAAACTCAATCGGTCAGTTTGAAGCCTCGGGTTCAGTTTCTCGATTCACGGCCAACTTTACGAAATCTGAGTTTTCGAAACAGATCGAGACTGCCGGAAATCCTGCAAGAAATGATTGTATTCTCTAGTAAACACAGAAAGTTTCTAAAACTAACTTTCTAAACTGAAAGAAAAACATTCTATACCAATAAGCACCAAAAATCCAACCGAAAATCAACCCATGTGTGTGAACGGTAAATAAACCAAACGGTCGAAATGGCAAAATCTCGCTGTACCCTGGATATCCACGCTCGAAGAGTGCGCAAATAAAAATCGTTAATATTTTTGACATAAAATGTTGCAAATGTTGCGAAATAATATATTACCGGATCGAGTCAAAAAGCTGCCCCGTATATATTTCAGTAAAAAAATATGTATAAATAATATATATCGCAGAGAAATCATCTGGTGTAATATTCTGCATTAATACCCATGTGTCACATGTGTAATATACCATGTATAAATAAAACATAATACGCTCTACGCGATCTAAATATATTTAAAATTTATCCTAAATATTTTACGAACAAGACATATACGTATACACCAACGACGGTGTCAATTAGCAAACACGTGGTCGCGGTCAAGAAACTTAATTCCCGCCGCAGCTTTTGTCCGTTGACTCACACACTCGTTGCTCCATTTTTTCGCGCTCGCTCAGCGGAGTCTCACTCGGAAGGAAACACTCCCGGAGGCGAGGAAAGGCGAGAGAGCAAACGCTTTTCCTTATTCATACCGGCCATTATCTCCGACAATGTTGCGCGATAAATACCGCCGTGGAACCAATTAAGCGGACCGCGCGCAGCGCAGCGCGTCGCCGCTTTTATCGCCGATCTTTTTTTCTCTCTCTCTCTTCTTTTTGTCGACGACATGCGCGCCGCTCGATCTCGTGCCACTATCCACGTGCCGATTAATGAGGCGCGACCGGGGTGGAGAGAGGGACCGGAAAGAATCGGCGGTCTGGTTTTCGAGGGGGAGGGGGCCGGGTAGGAAGAAAGCGACGGCGGTTGTAGCGGCGGAGGAGAAAAGTGAGACGCGAGAGAACGACGAAAGTCGCTTGTAAGAGGCGGCCGACGTTAAAAGCGCCACGCGGCCGCGTGAATAATAATCCGTGATTAATAGAGTGCTAAGCCAACAGCGTGGCGCGCCCGCCGCATGAATGGCCGTAGTACTATTAAGCGGCGGCTATATTACACCTACGGTGATACGAGGCGAGCGTGGAGCCCGGGCGCGCGCGGTGTTGTGTATCGGGGCACGGCTAATTTTGTCAGCGCGACGAGATGCCGAAGGTGCACGTCCCGTCCGACCATTATCTAATCCGTCGCATCGCGTCGCATCGCGTCACATCGCATCGCATCGCATCGCATCGCATCACAACGCATCGCGTCACATTGCGTCGCATCGCGTCGCGTTACATGAATTCGCACGTTAGACTCCAGATCCGCGAAACGTACAGAGATAGTACATAAATTTATTTACTATAAAAACAATAACCCCCAGTATATATACACAGTAATCTGTTGCAGTCTCACGTAACCCTAACTTCGTCACGCTGTTAAATTAAACCTGTTATACTGCGTATAAATTAACAATCAACCTGTGATTAAAATAAGTATTTTCTTTAAAACGATAAATCTCCGATTGTATCATTCTGACTTTTCTTTTTATCAGTTAAAGAGATCAATGGTAAAATGTAGAATAAATGACACTATTCCAATCTCTATCGCGGTAAATCAGCAATAAATATTTTAATATTGAAATATAATAACCGATAATAACGTAAAAATTTCAATAGCAATGTACCATAGACAAAACGAGATGTGTCCAATGTTAACACCGTCAACATTGGTCGATAACGACATTGGCCAAGTTATATCTTGACGATTGGAATATCAGGAGAGAATGTTATGTTATCTATGCGTCTGTAACACCTAAGCTGCCCGACGCGCCGAATACCGCGGTGTCTCGTCAGGATTACGGCGCGAAGCGCGGATTCAGAGGGAACCAAGAACGTAATTTCGGAGATAGCCGTGACCGCGGTCATCGGTTGGCGGTTCGCCTACGTAATACGTACTACGTATAAGTGGTGGGTAGAGGTATGCGCAAACGGCAAACAAGAAGTAGCTACTGGCTGCTTCCACAGGTGGTCGGGTCACGAACTGACCCCACTCCATCGGCCCATCTCTCTCTCTCTTTCTCCCTCCCTCTCTCTTTCTCCGTCTCCCTCACTTATTTGAATCCTTCTTTTTCCCTCCTTTTACCTCTTTCTCCCTTCCTCTATCGCGTCCTCGCATTTCCTTCCTCAACGATCTCTCCTTCTCTCCCGGTTATTTCTTTTACACTCCTCCGTTCGCTATTCCTTCCTCGCGTTCTTGTCTCGACGCCCTCATTTGTTTTTCTCTCTGTTCTCCTCTCTTTGTCCTTCTCTCTATCTCTCTCTCTTTCTTTGTCCAAAGCTCACTCCTGCTGACCCACGGCATGTTACATTAGGATGTGTAGGTAGGCAGGTACGTAGTAGGTCGAGTGAGCCGTCGAAGGAAGGAGAAGGTGACGCCGTGAGTACCTAGCATTCGTAACGCTCTGACGTACCGTAAAGTCCTCCCGACATTTCGACTGGTTTACGCTTGGCTACGAACTAAGGAAGCCCTGATTTCCTGTCTTTCCTAGAAAGCGCGCTCAAATACGTTCGAACTACCAATCGCTAAACGCAACGAATGTAACTCACTCAAGGTTTTTTCTTTATATACATAATCTAATTTCAAAGAAAAGATTTTACGTAACTCTTTCGACGATGGAAAAAGTTTACAAATTTAACCAAAAGACTTAAAGTGCAAAATCGAGAAAATTATTTTATTTATAGATAACGCAGTTCAATAAAAATGGACGGAATCAATATATACATATTTGACCATTTATGAATAAATATATATGTTCGTGTATAAAGAAAGAATAGAAACAAAATAATAGGTTTCTTCGCGAATAAGTTCTTTTCTTAAGCTCGATAAACTTCTTTCCTGAAAAAAATCTGAGAGTCAGCCCAACCGTGGTTTTCACACGACCTAATTTCGGTTATCTGGTAGATAAAAGTTATCTCTGTACAACGCATTGCCTTTGTGAGTCAGTCTCGTGTTTAGTATTTATGATCGCGAAATAGCCATGAGGCTCTCGTGTCGGCAAGAGTTGCGTACGCGTGAAGTGGCCTGGCAAACTTCACGAGGAATTCAAGGCCGTGTTATGTCAAAGCTTCAGATATACATTCTGTATCGTATACTAGATGATGTAAGAGCGATTCGTCAAAGATCTTTTGACATACTCGGTAAAATATACACAGACGGGAATCTTTGGAGAACAATTCTTACTGGATTTGTTGCAATATAAATTTTATCATTAGTAAAATTTTATTATATCGTTTTAACATTAATATAAATCATTTTCGCGTATATCTCGTACGCATTAAAATCACAAATTTACAGTAGTAATCACAAATTGAATACATGCATATGGAAATAAAATATTTTTATATATTTTAAAATTATTTATATAAAAGTTAAATTAAGTAAAAAAAACTACTATTTTGCATTATAATATTTATATTTCGTTGGATAATACACAGACTGCCTCAGACAGATTTAACAAATATATTTGCATGTATGTCAGCAAATATCTAAGGTAGAAAGAATTATAATTATTGTTAATACGCGACATTTTTCAATTTCAAATTAATGAGAAAAAAGTAAAATATTTTAGTTCATATAATAGAAATTGAATTTGAACAAAATTGACCAGATATTGAATTATGCTAATTAAAAGATTCCTAAAAACGATACTCGCCAGAAGGAACGTCAGATTTACGAAGAATTCTTGAGTATTTTGTATCATAAATTTTAATAATTTAACTACGATATTTAATAAAATTAGCTCGTAAATGAAATTCATGCGCGATATTATATTGCGCCATTGCGCGTCACTAAATTTCAAAATCGATAATAAAATGTTGAAGATACTAACACAACTCTGCCATACATCTACTTGTCCTCCCTCAATCATTAATTAAACAAGGGACACTTGACAAACAAGAAATATTACCGTGAAATGAAATAATCACGGAGACGAGAGGTATTTTATTAGGGAGAGCTCTCGCAAAAAACGCGGAAAGTACATTCGCGGATTACCAATCCGTGGTTGTTTATTCAATTCCATCAGCGACGGGGTGCGAACAGGGTGCGCTGTTCGCCGACGTCCGCGGGAAACCGTTTCCCGACCGTTTCCATCCGCGCGCGCGCCCGGATTCCGAAGTCCGCAGCAAGGGAACCGGGTTGCGCCGCCGCTCGGTTGCTCGGTTGCCTTCAGTCGTAGGATGCTGAAGGCACTGCGGTTGCCATGGCGACCCACCACCACCGCAGCCCGATGTAATTATTTGAAAAACGCCCGCCGCAGCCCCATCCCGCCACCCACCACCCCCGGGGGGTTGCCGGGTACAGAGTGATGCAAAAGTAGCCGAGTGGACTTTTGCATCCGTGTGCCGGGGGTATGATCAATGTCACCACCTTCGCGGTCCAGCTCCTGTCCGGACATGGCGCACGTAAACGACGAAAAATTTCCGACGAGGAGAGACGCTACATCGCGAGGTTGAATCGATTGAATCGTAAAACGGTCTATCAATTTCCGTAACAATATGCTGCCGGAAATATAACTATTGCGTATAAGAGCTCTTTATCACGCGGAGCGGAGCATCGGACATCGACTTCCGGATTCTGTCGCGGACTGTACAATAAATATGCGGGCTTCCGCTTCGTAAATTGGTTCGCTCGAAATAATTAAATGCGAAATTTCCCGCCGCTTTTTTGAGATAGCGAAATTTTAGTCGCGAATTTTTTGCGATCTCCGCGAGGGATCCGCCGAGAGTAGCCGACTATTTTCGGGCGAAAATTCAACTCGCGGGGATTCGGCCGCGAGATCCACAATGTGGCAATCCGTAAATCCGCGTATCGCGCCCGTATTGGATTCTGAATTTTTCGGCCAATTTTCCCAGCGATCGGTTCAGCGGTTTAACTGCGGCGTATGCACGCACCATACGCTCTCGTATACGCTACGGATTCTAGCCTTTTCCGGTAGATATGTGATTGGAATGTGACGAACGGAATCCACTCGACGATTATTACATAATGGCGTTCTTGGATTTAAACAATTTTAACGTTTATAATATATACGAGTATATAATATGCGCGTATCGGCGCAATATAAATCCGTTACGCTTGTAATCAATCGTAATGATATTAAAACGATTGCTACCTACACGAATGCAATTATTATCGCCCACGCGGCATACGGAATTTAACGATTCGACGATGAATATTTTCTTTGCGCTTGTTCCAATCTGGGAAAAATTTTGCGCCCTTATATATTAAAATCTTTATTAAATATACATATTCTATTTTGCTTCCAAGATCTCCTCGCGCCAAAATTTCTCGGGAAAATTTTCAAACAAATGTAGCCTCGAATCTAGAAGTTAACACGAATACCAAGACACGAAAAGTTCGTATTATTAATTCATGTATCCTGAAAGAGGCCGGCTTTTTCACGTCGTCGAGTGCTTGCGCTGAGTATTTATAGGGGAGCAAAAAAATTTGTGAGCAAATGTAAAGTGCGAGAACAAACGATTACGTTTATCATATTAACAGTAGGAAATTGTTTCTCAGGAAAGAGGAAGGACAGCGTAGTATCCTTACAACTTTTTCTAAAAGAGCAGTAACTGAAAAAGACAATTTTTTAAAATTAGTTCTAAATTGCACAGCTACCTCTAATTAGAAAACGAGTCGGCTTCTGAGTCGGAGTGTACCCTCCGCACCATCCCCCTCGCATCTACCTGAATGCTCAAGGGTGTACATAACGCGGTAGTCGGAGTGTGGGTCAAAAATCACAAACGCGAAAATGCGCGGGGATGAATTTCCTACACCCACGGCTCTCGCCCGCGCTTGGTCACCTCATCAAGCACCACGTAGGTGGTGTAGATGCGACTTGCTAAAAATTATAATTAGAATTATGATGCCCTGCTACGCGCAACCATTTTACTCGCTGAAAAGGACCGTGACCCCGCTTTATTTATATCTCGATTTTCCAAGGTGCGTTATTGTTAGATAAGAGAGAAGAAATATACCCCCCCGATTGAGTGTTCAGTATTCCTTGAATATCAACCCACATTGCGTTTTCTTGCGTAAGATTCTCCATTGATTTTCTGACAAAGTGTAGGATATAGGAGATATAGGAAAATATATATGAAAATACTTATAAATGAGAGAGAAACAAGATCTCTTTTAAGTTTTCTAGCCTATCACATTTATTAATTCCTATCAATTTAATTTCGAAAGTAATTTTGCACTGAAGATTCGATTAAAGTAACAGGAACAACATTAAGGTCGGGCAAATCGATCGACAATCGGAAAACACGTTCTTCCGCGTATTTCGCGACCTATCTCCGAGAAGACGATGCCGGTCCACGACGGAGAAACGAACGAAGAAGGTGGGCCGAGAAGACGAAGAGAGCGAAGAAGGGAGGAGGGAGGCGCGAGAAGGAGAGAGAGAGAGAAAGAGAGAGGTCCGTGGCGATGCTCACTTGTTGCTCGCTCGACTAATTGCTAAGTAATTGGCCCCGTACCCCCGCTCGTATAAAGTTTGCTTCATTGTCTTTAATAACGCCGTGACCTGCGCTAATGACTCACGTCGCATTCGTCAGGAAAGGGAGACGACGGGCACTCAATGAAGAGAATTCAGAGAGCTTCGCGCATTGTAAATGCCCGAAGAGTTGAAAAGCCGATGAAACGTGCATAACGTTTCGTTGAGCGGTGTTCTTAAATAGCGTGGCTCCATAGAGTTATGCGAAAAATACGGCTACGTGTTTCGGATCGAAGATGCGTACTAGTTTTCACTTTTCAAATCGTGAAGACAACACATTTGTTGTTGTACTATTTCTGCATTCTCTTCCTCCTTCGAGATCATCCTCTGAATCGACTTGGCACGCAATTAGTACAAATATCACCGCGAATATTCACATTATACCAAAAATAATACATTTGAAATATTTCTTTTTTATTTTTATTTATAAATTTGAGTCAGTTTCGAACACATCAACGGATACACTTATTGTGGCAAAGATCCAATAAGTCCAGAAACAGATTAATAAAAAAAATCAATTGTATTCGCGGACTCGAAGACGAGAGAGTTCGTGACAATTTAAAAAAATCTTTAAAATTTATTTTTATCTAATTTATGTTTTAAAGATAAATTGGCAAAAATTATTTTGGAGACACATAGACAACAATTAATACGTATTCTAAGCATGCTGCAATGTTTTCGACGACAATACGTTGCGACCCTTTACTATCTTTTTTCAAATTCTTCTTAACACGATCGCGAGCTATGGAAGATCGAATACTCGATAATAAAATATTTAAAAAATTACAAAGATTACATACTTGGCGCTCGATCCGACCCACTGTCTACTTAAGAATTACCAATTATCAGATAGAATGGGGAAATTTTTAAGTGAGCGAGTAATTCCTCGTGAAAGGCGCGGCAATTAAAACGAGTAGCCTGTATTTTTCTAGAGGTGCCGGAACAAATCGCATTGGGAAATTACAGCGGAAAGAACGGGCATGTTATCTAGATACATTATTAATTTACCACTACCATTACTTTCTCATTATTATTTACTATTTAGTAAATGCTCGCTATTGTCCTTAGTTTCTCCGTACATGTCCCACATGACGGCGCATTTAATCAATAATTATTTAGCTCGTGGAATAAAATCCAATTAGAAAATATCGAGAACAAGACAAGACAGAATAAAAAAATCGCCGATAGAATTGCACGAAAGATAAAAAATGTTATTTGAAGATAACAGAAGTTAAGTTGTTTGCGCTCATTACAATGAAAACTCGATTCCCCTACAATTTGGGTACTCTAGATTGAGAACGGAACTCTGTTCTGGTTTATAGATCGGAATGAGCGGAGAGATACAACGCGGATATCCGTGTAACTTTCCATCGAGGCTAGTACCTAAGGGATAGCCGACATAACGAGGTACACGTGTCGCGCGCAGCAAGACTTTGGTGCACCGTGTGTGTCACATGTGCGGAAGTAAGAAGCTGGTCGTGTCGCAGCATCCGTGCGACCCCCCCGGCAGTAGTCGGGGAGAACAATCCGTGCGTGACCAGATGTCCGATTGTGCGCGGAATCGCGGAGTGTGACTCATGCCCCGGGCGACGGTGTCGACATAAGGGAGACATCGGAGGACCTATGACGCGCGCATGACCACCTTCGGCGCGCACACACATTACTGCGCAGGTATATTGCATGTATAGCTGATCGTAACTGATCGCCTCCCGACGTCGCGTCAGTCCTGGGAATCTCGAGGAGGAAAATCGCGCGATTTTCTCTTATAAGAATAAACATTTTCAGAATTGTTGCAACAGCGATCGACATTTCTTTCAAAAACGTAAGGTTTGATTGGACAGAATTCGCGGGAATCATTATAGATTAACGAAAAGCAAAAAATAAACTAGATCGACCTAATAGTTTACCCGATGATGTCTTAAGTATCTAGGTACGAGCACATTATATGCACAGCAAAAGCAATATATAGGACTAATATACCGTTAAATCCTGGCCTGTCCATTGTCTCTGATTAAAAACCGAGATTAAAATTTGCCGAGACTCTCCGAGACCTTCGCCATAGTAAAACGGTTTATGATGGTCAATATAGGTTTATGATGTCCTTCCTCGGTCCTCCATTCCTCTGTCGCTCGGCGATCAGGTACCTAACGAGGTAGGCCTCTAGAGTCGGATTAGCAACAGCGTCACCGACGTAATTTTCTTTCAGATGTACAAAAGATGCTCGACATTATAGTAATGCGCATGCTTTGCACGCTTCTAGCTTTTCAGACGACTAAGATGATTAATCTGTTCCTTGGGAAACGCGTTAAGGTGGCTAACAATGTAATGGCGAATAATATAATGGCAACGTGAATCTGAAATTTTTCATTGCTTAAACGATTATACGCCCAGCATTTTAAGATACCGATTAAATTATTTCGAAATAAAAATGTACACGTAGATTAGGCATATATATTTTTTCATCATGGCGATAAGTAAAATTATTAGTAATAAATTGACAATTTTAGATCAAAAGAAATAATTTGCCTTATTTTTCTCGTTATGTATATCTATTTATTTTATAGTAGTTTATTTTATAATAAGAAAATATCGATTACAAAATAGAATTAAAATATTAAAATATTAAAAATCTCTTTCAACCTTAAACTGTCAATTCACGGTTCCATTCTTAAAGCGGAGTATTCGATTTTTGTAAATACTTGCGCTGATAGAGTATATAGCTAGCTACATTGGAAACTGATATTTTCGAGCAATTGAAATAAATTCGAGAACAAGTCAAAATCGTGTACTATTACAAAAAATAGCGTTTCCATACAATAAACGCTTTGAAACGGATTTTTCGAAATCACCTGCGCAAACCTCGATGACAGCCACAAGTTGCGCGGGAAATTCCCACGATAAACCATAACCGTATAAAACGCGGCCAAAACGATCCGATATTTGTCCTGTAAATAAAGGATAATTCCTGTAAATAAAGCCCCCCTAACCGAATCAGGAAATATCACGTGCTTCCCGAAAATCTCCCGAGGCACGAGCATTCGCGTCTGAGCTCGTGAGTCGAAGGAAAAGCTCGCCGTCGTCGGGCGATGTGCTCTATTCCGAAATTAAGATCCGCTCGTATATACACATGTATACACGCATACGTGCGGACGAGAGAAACATTCAGGAAGGACATGGGGAAAAAGGATGAAGGCGACAGGAGAACGAGCAGCAGAGTAGCAGACGGAGGAAACGGCCGGAGACGGAGAATCTCAGCGACGCGCCGGCTAGACGGCATCGTAAACTCCGGCGAGGAACTTTTGAATTTTAGTAAGAGGCACTCTCCTTCTCTCCTGCCCACCCTCTCTTTCTCGCCCCGATTTCGGCCGGTGCCGCTTTCCTTCTCCCTCCCTCTGTTGCCTTAGCCCTATAAATTTGGGGTTCCTCCCGTTTCCTCCCCCGTCTGCGACTGTGCTACCTACGTTCGCACGCTAGCGTCGATTAGGGGACCACCGTAGTGAGCTAACATATCCTTGGAGAGCCCCTCGCGGAGAGTTCCTCGCCGAAGTCGGCAGAGGTCGCCAGAGAGAGCAAAAGTAACAGAAAAAAAAGGAGGGAAAAACACAAAGGAAGAAAAGAAACCTCGATCCCGAAGGGGTAAGTCTCCTCCGACTGACGATATAATGCGAAAGCGCGAGGAGTCAATAATTTGTCGTTAACGCAGAGCGCCAATATTGTCGCTGAATTTGGAGCGTCAATCCAACACCTTCACCGAGAACAGGACGTTACGATATCGAGGCATTTGATTAGGCAGATTAGGCACGAAACTGCTTTTGAATTGCAGATTAATAGTTTAATAACGGTGACGCATCACGTCAATCAATAATTAATTTTCGCGCTAAATATGCGATAAGCTATACATTCTATCAGAATCGCCGGACGTAGGTTCGTAATCGCGGGGAAAGCAGCGACGCGTCGAGAGGGGCACGAAAGCGACGAAACGAGAAAGCAAAATTCGCACGAGGGATCTTTATTATTTATGTATAATTTCCCGTCGAGACGAATTTATATCGCAAGTGTTTCGCGGAGTTGGAGACTCCAGGAAGTAGTTTTTGGTCACGGGACCATCGCGTTCCCGTGCGAGGGAAGGAACCTAGTTTTTTCGCCATTGCCCAACGCGCACTTAGCATAGAAACGTCCTTCCGGGTCATAGGTATTCAGATTTTCCTATCCCTGGCACCCAGGATTCTTTTTCCTTCGGGATACGGGAAGGGTGCCTGCCTGCCTGCCTGCCTGCCTGCCTGCCTGCCTGCGGAGGGTGGCTCGAAAGAAACGATAGAGCCAGAACGCGCGAAACGGAAGGGAAGGTGAGTGGAACAGCGGGCGGAGGGACGGGTAGAAGGGGGAAAGGGGGGGCTGAAGGGGAGTAAGGGAAAAGAAGGCGGCTGCCATAAAGAGCGAGCGGGAGAGACAGACAGAGAGAAAAGGGGAGGGGGAGAGGGGATAATTCCACGGCTAAATATCGGTAAAAATCAATACTATCTCTTTTCCTCGACGCACTGCCGTCGCAGCTAATAATGCACGCAAAGAGCGCAACTCTGAAGGACGATCAATAAATCATTTCTTAACGATTTTCCTGGCATCGATCGCGGGACGCGTGCTCCCGTCGCAAGAATTCCCTCGTGCAAAATGCATTTCTGGATAACGTCCTACATAATCGTCGAAAACATTCGTCATCTGCGAAATTACAGAGGTAGAAATTTGCGTTGCCATTTCGCAAAATAATTCCTCTGGATGAAAAAAAATATATATGTGTAAGAAAAGATATATATTATATATATGTATTTTTTAAATAGAATATTAATAGGAAGAGAAAGAGGTATTTATTAATAAAAATATATATTACATAAAAATCTGTCTTTCCGCCCAATCTGCAGTTATCTAGGAAAGCTTAGGCATATATGATTCGCGCGAATATTATCCGTGCAGTTTAAACGATTTCACGTATACGTGAGATAATCTTTATCAACTTTCTCCGTAACACGACAGTTTGGGAGCCGGGAGTGATTTCAATGCAGCAGAGGAAGTTGGTCGTAAGCGGACGAATACCATTCGACTGCCGTATAGTACGAACAAGTTGCTACCAAGGTAGCAAGGAAATACCCGCGTAAGAAGGGCAAGATATTCGAGCCAGGGGAAACAAGTTGCAGCCCGAGAAAATTATCAACCATAAATTCAAGGCAGGTCGAGACAGTGTCTGATACATGGCGCCTCGTTGCCGTTTCCAAGTGCAATGCAACTTATACGCGTTTTCTATGCAGCTGCATCTCTGCGACGCCGTAGCGTATTAAATGACTCCGTAAAAACGCCACCCGCCCGGTATTTTACATCCAGAAATTCCCATGATTTAAATATCAGACAAAATCAAAGTTAATGCGTCATTTCAAAACATTTCTATTGCAAATCTATTGCAAATTGTACTAAGAATTTTTCAGATTATTTCATAATCATTATTTTTGGAAATGTACTTCATCTTGTTACTACTTATTTTTTATCTTGGCTTCAGCAGTAAAGACGTTTATTCTCACAAAAATATCGATTGTTATATTTTTCCGCGGAGAGAAATTAAATTTCTGCGAAATCCAAACAAGACGCAAACTCGTCTTGCCAAAAGGGATTCATTTCAAACTGTAGTCCGCCCAGAACCTTGCACAACTAAAATACCAAAGATTACGCCGGAGGTCCATCAGCGAGCTACCTTCGCGTCTTCCACGTAAATCTCTCGAAGAGAACCCATTTCGCGTGTCGCGCACGCGAATGTTTTCCCGGCCGTAGATTTGATACTTTTTCGAGTGCTGGCGCGATTTACGTGTCGCCGTAGCGACCGGCGCGATACAGAACGAGGCGACTTGTCTCGCTCGCTGCATTTGCGAGAGAGAAATAAAGAGAGAGAGAGAGAGAGAAAAATAGAGTGGGAGAGGGAGAGATCCACAGCGATCCGAATTTCCGCTTGTCCTTTTCTGAAACGCGGCGGGGGTAACGGCGTGGAACCGCGGGCTCGACCACGACCTGAGACAAACGGTAACGAAACGCGCGCCTGCCGCCGCCGTCGCCGCCGCCGCCGAGGATCCCCAACGTTCCGAGGGATCCCTTTGCACGCGAAAGTGTAAACGGCGGTGGCGAACGCACGAGCGAGAGCTGCCTCGGTCCGAGAGACCGAGGGTCCGACCGAGCGACCGACCGACCAACCAACCAACCAACCAACCAACCAACCAACCAACGCCTCCTGCCATCGGCGCTCTTCCTCTCTCTTCTCATCTCTTCTCTCTGTCCCTACCACCGAAGGAGGAGTAAAAAGGAGAAGGGAACCAAGTGGTTCTCAACGAATGCCTTGTGTAGAAAAACGATTCTTTACCTTCTCTACCGATATTATTGAGGGTCCTGGCACGAGTGTGGGACAGGGTGCTCAACATATATAGTTTCGTATACATTCGAATAATTGACGTCTCTTTCAGCAATGAATTCATCATCGAAATAGAATAGCTACCAAGATATCTTTGAATAAGTCTGGCATTATATTATTATTATATTGCACCTTGTTCAATAAATAATAATTGACTATAAAATTGCAACATTAATTTTTTAGATTTTTCTGACAAAAGATGTTCTTTATATCTTGTTTCATATAATTATTAAAAAACTGAAACAAAAATTTATGATGTAATATGATTCTAATTATTACAAGAATTTCTCTTTCTCGACGGTATTGCTCGCAAACACACAACAAGAAATATATAACTTTTCTCCATCTCACACGCGTCGCACAAAAAGGACACGTCGAGACGGAAAAAGGTAGCGCTTTCGCGAGATTTGTGAAATTGCTGCAATTTTTGTGCCACCTTTAACACGCGCTAACTATCGATCCGTGCGTCATGGTCGCGACAATTGAGTCCTTCGTCCGTCGTCTACATCTCGTTCTCTAAAGGAATCGACAAAAGAACGGCATCCAGGCGTGTTAAAAGGCGAAGGGCGTAGAACGGAGGATGACAAATAATTTGCAGACAGCAGTGCGGAGAGATATCGTGAAAAATTAAAACACTGGAAATATGAGAACCTCCGTTCACTCTTTCCCCCTCTCTGTCCCCCCTCTGCCTCCCTCAAACCCCGACCCACCCTCCGTAACCCCTCCGGGGTGGCTAGGAGGGTTTAGGGTGAAAGGGGGGGAGAGAGTAGGAAAGGAGGAGGGAGGTGGGTCGCGTACAACACCATACAAAAGTTCACGTCACCTCGCGCGGTACAATCCAAGCCAAAAACTCGTGTCCACTTATTATTTCATTTCGATCTTTCGCCCCCGAACAATGTAACGCCGGGGATACTTATAACGGGGAAAAAAAAGAAGAGCGAGAGAAACACACTTTATCCCGATTAATTTATCTTACTGTAATTTCTCCGCTCCTCCGGCCAAGCGCGCGTATGTGTCCTCTCTCGGAGACCTCTCTCGCGGAGAGCGGGGGCGACGGAGGGAGGGGTTAACTAAGTTGTGACAGGTGGACGATTATTCAACGTCGACAAAATTATAGGGTTACCCTATAATTTATGTTAGTTAATTAAGAGTGGACAGGAATTAAAATTCATGCTAGCGAAACTGCATCTCGCTCGACTTTGTCGTTTCAATTTCATAAATCCTCCGCGGTAGCGCGCCGGCCGCCACCGTCTCAGGCCGTGGCTACTTTATAATCTTCGTATATATCGCTAATTAGACTGATTAAAGGCAATCTATCGTGTCTCCGAGATGCGGCGGGGCTGATTAATGACATGCGCGACTCCCGTGCACCGCGGGGCTATAATAAATTCCATCTAGACGCGCGCCCGCGCCGATTATGCCCGGGCAGTGCATTAATTCTTGTTCTCAGAAAAATATTCCGGTAATTCAATACGACGCTATTGAACGATCTCCCGTCGTTATCGCATATAAATTTTTGCGCAGAACGCCGAACGAGGCTACGAGAATCGGAAAAACCGCCCTCGGGAGAAAAATGCGAGAAACACAATTCCTAATGTCATAAATTTGTCATTATCAAAACGCGCTTCTTCTCACGTGCATTAAGAAGATACCGGAGCGCGTGTCACATTAATTTCCCGCGTCGCGACTCCCATTTGAAATACGAGCGTTATTTGTCTCGCGTATTAGCACCGCGTTGGAATACGAGATATTAATTTCCATCGGAAGATCGGTCGGCCATCGCGAGTGCATTTTAATCCGGGGAAGAACAAACGGCGTTTGACTCGCGATTATTAATTTCCTAAGGTCTCCCGATGGTGCGGGAAATGAATGTGTACGTCGTCACCCACCCACGTGGCGCGCCTCTCGCTAGCAAAACTTCCTTTTTAAGTTACGTTTATTCGCGGCTCACCTCGTTTCAGCTCCCTCGGGAAAACAGCGGAGAGCTTATAGCGCCGTTCGCTAATGATGTTGTTCTACTTCCCACGCATTCTTCATCGACGTTACACCGAACGCGGATCCCTTAAAATCGGGTTACGTTTTTGAAATGCGCCCCGATATCGTCCATCGTTATCGAATACATAATACGTTGTAGGAAGTATGAATATATTCGTAAAATGTCAAAGGTCATAAAATACCATACGTGTATATTTCCCGATTACATCGCCCTCGCGAATTTCGACCCGAGACTTTCCCTTTCGGAAACTTACGTGAAAGAGTTTTTCGGCTATCTGTTAATTAAACATCGAATTAAAGCTTCGTTTCACGAAACTCCGGAGTAAAATCGCGGAAGAGGAGATCTTGATACATTTACGCTTTTAAGATTTAATGCACCGAAAGTCCCCAACTTTCGATTTTAAATAACCGATTCCATGTACCTTTTAAAACTCGTCATTAAAACGTAACGCTTCACCGTTCTGAAATATCTTCTTCATTTGCTGATCTACCGCTGCTCTCCGCCGTATCGCGCGATATATATAATTGGAGGTTTTCTTTACCGCAATTTCATCCTCGCACTTGAAAACGCGGAAAATTCCTTGACGTTACTCGCGTACCGCGTCTGTCCGCGTGTTTGACGCAATCGGTCCGGTGGTTCGCCGGAATTTAGAATATTCCATCACACACACCGACGAGCGCACACCGCGCGTTCGCACTCACGCACGTGGGGCACGCGTAAAGCACATACATGCATACACATGTGCATATGTATATCCCCTTTCCCGCTCATATTTGACGAGTATGCCTGTGTGTCGCGACTATGTTTTCCACCGAACGTGTCCGCGCCTAAAAATAATCCCCGGTTATATACCGCGGTATTAGTTCCTAGTCCCGCATGCATATGTACGACGACTACTAGAATCGTAACGGATTTTTCCTGTCCCGCGATCCATCTCTCGCATTCCAGCCTCATCGCGCGCATCGTGCAAGTTTCGAATAATACGTTCCGCCTCATTCCCCGATTCGGCCGATCGAATCCGGGGCGCGTAACAGCCCCGGACGCTTGTTACAAAACTATTCGAAAAACTGGTTTCCGCCGTTCGACCGAGCAACCCCGCGTGCTTCTCCGCGTGTGTGTGTGTGTGCACGCGAGTAAGAGAAGTCTCAGGCTGCTGCGTGCAGCGCCCGAAGCACGTGATAAGTTAGTCGAGCGTACGAGCGCTCCACGTGCTTGTCTCGGGCAACGGCAATGACGATGACTCGATGCAAACGATTAAGACGAATCCCGAAAGGGCGTAAATGCGAGCGTGCTCGAGCAGGACTATCAGTAAGAATGCGGACCGACGGGGAGACGAAAGCAGTAAATAACGCCGTCGTCTACCTGTGGACCGCGTTATCTAGGAATGTCAACACACGCGACGCGTACCTACCCTATACTCTCGCGCGCATCGTTCTCGTATCGTTGCCGTGCCCTTTTATTTCTTTGAAAAGGTACATCTACACGTGGAGTCCCTCTTTAACAATGCAAAGTCTTTCCCACCCAAAAATAATTCTAATGAATATAGATTCAATTTATCTGTCGTACTTTTCGGCTATATCTTGAAGTATTGAAGTTTTGGTCTAAACTTTTTAGAGGCATCAGAAACTCGCGGAGAACGTTCGATAGAGCGGCAATTCCTTTCTTTTTTTTACTTTCAACTTTCTCTATTTTGGAACGTTTAAGAGAATGTAATGCATAGAGAGATAAATTAAGAAATATATAATTTTTGTTTTATATAAAATGTAGGAGTGAGTTTTTTCTTATCATATCATAACATTAAAATTAGATTGATCAATTAAAAAAAACGAAATAATAGTAAAACGGATATAAAACTTGAAAGCTGCATTAGACAATAAAAAATCAAAAAAATAATATATAATTTGATTGTAAATTATTTATATAATCTATATATAAATAATCCAGATATAAGGGAGAAATGAATATGAAATAGATTTTCTCCAGTAAATATATATCGCGAATACACAAAAAGATATGCGTTCCCGCTGATTCGCTACGTTAAAATGTAGATCGTAAAATTTTACGTCCATATTTCCTAAATATTCTACATTCTCTAACCTGAAATTACTGCAAATCAGAATAATAGCAACTTTCACTACGATTAATAATCATTAGCGTAACCGCTGCTGCATGCAACTTTCTCTACAAATAGCGCTCCATTTCTCAGTGCATAAAATCTTTCCAAAGTTTTCTATATAATTAGAAAATGCAACTTAATGCAAAGTAATACGTTTTAACGCCCGCTAATATCCATAACGGAGTTTATCGCGATTTGCACATTCGACGCAGGAATAATATTTGAGTGTGTTATTGTTCATAGTAAAGTTTAACCGTTCGCTTCCATCCGCGAGCGTAGTGTCGAACATCGGTGATCCGAACATAAATTATACATTCAAAACAAAGCGAGCAAAGCTCTATCTCAATGTCTATCAGCATAGGCTATAGAAAAAGCACGTCTCTTTGTATAAACATTATGTACCAAAAAAATCCCTGTCTCTTTAATACACTGAGAAAAAAAAATTTCTGCATTTTAGTAAATATTAGTTTGCATGCAACTGTGACTTCATTTTAATAAATGAAGTCACAGTTGTATACAAACTAATATTGACTAAAATATAGAAAATTTTTTTCTCAGTGTAGTGATAATTATTTTACTTACTTAGATATTGATGTAGAACAATCACTCGCTTTGCAGGTTCAAAATATACAATAAATCAGAATCAAAACTCACCCTTGGTCCAGCCTATCGACAGGACCGCCGGGTCCCATCATCGCCGGGTGTCCAGGTCCCATAGGTCCAGCCATAGGATGTCCTCCTGGTCCGAACGGGCTTCCAGGTGGGATACCGTACTGTGGTCCGCCGAATGGCTGTCCGTGCGACGGAAAATGCGGATTACCGGCACCAGGTGGTACGAACGGTGGTCCCGAGGAGCCGGGTCGGCCGACGAACTGGGGTGGCGCACCGGAGGGTGACCCGAACGGACTGGGCCCGGGCCCATTGTACGGTGGACCGGAATTATTCGGGGGTGGCGGAAAACCGGTGGAATTAGGCGGCGGTCCAGGACCGGGCGTCGAGGAACCACTCGGCGCGGGGGAGGCGGTGTATTGCGGCGTCGCCGAGCCGGGCGGTGGGCCCTGATACGGCGGTGCCCCGGCTGGACTACCGGCGCTGCCAGGAAATGGACTCGGCCCTTGGAAGCCCGCATTACTAGGTGGACCGCCCGTGCTGTTGTACGGACCCGAGCCAGGACCACCACCCTGGCCGACGGAATTGGGCGTAAAGGGCGATGCCTCCGAACCGGGCGGCGGGCCCTTCCAGGAGGCTGGTGTACCGGGATCCTCCAGCGTGGTAGTGGCTGCCAATGGCGTATTCAGGCGGCTACAGCCTGTAAAGAGATGAGTAATGTAGTTATAAATTGTTGACACAGCATGTACGCTGAATATTATATTCTTTATATTAATTCCACGATGTAACCGTAATAACTTGATACAGGTATAATAAGAAATCATTGAAAAAATAAAATACAGAGAGAGATACACGTCATACAAATAACATTCTCCAATCATATTCATAACTAACCTGTAGACCAGTAATACATACTAGCAATAGCATTCATAAATAAACTGATTTAATTACTGATTGATGTAAGCATAAAAGAACGAACTAAATCATGTTTATATCAGATGATCCATCGATACTCAAGACTATCCTATTCGCATCATATTCATGACAGAAAAAGTGACCAGAAGCAGTCCATATGAGCTATCATATAAATGAATCTCACGCAAATAATAAAGAGTCTTGTGTTTTATGTTTTTGACAGTTGTAGGAGCATCGAAGGATTTATCCTATGTAAACAACACTCTAACCCACAAGCATTACCACAAAGTTTAGTACATTCTTTTCACGTGGAGTAACGACCGAGTCGAAAAATGTATAAATTCACACTCAGACGTAAACATATGTAAAAGAAAATCACCATTGTTTGTCCCATTGGCCTTCATTGTCCCGTGGTCACCCAGCTCATTCCACCTCACCGATATCACCCACCGCGTAGAAGTCCGGACACGAAACTTGGGCGAGGTGCGCGCGAGCTCGTACCCGATCGTTCTCTCGCGAATGATAATAATCCAGGACGGTGGACGCGGGGGCTCAGGGGCTCCGGACTCTCCGTGCCGGAGACTCGCGCTTTAAGGTTATGGTGCCGGCACACCTAACCTAAACCAGTAACACGCACCAGTAGACGAAACGCGCACCGGACGTTCCCGGCCGGCTTCGCGGCGGAAGGCACACACACTCAGTCGCCGCGCCTCGTTCAGAAGTCCGCGGCCGCGTCGTCGTTCGTACGTCGCGGCGCACCGCGCGCGGTCGCGAGCTCGTCCTCTCGGTGAAACAGCGGCGGCAACAACAACAGGAGCCCGTCGTCGTCGTCGTGCGGCGGTCGCGTCGCCGGCATCTTTCCTACGGTCGTCGCTCCGCCTGGCCGTGCGTGTCGCCGACTCAGGACGCCTCGGCCGGCGTTCGTACGTACACCGGTCGCCCACCCGCTCCCAGGCGCGTGCACTGCTGCGACATGACGCTAGTAACCATTCATCCCCCGCGTCGTCATATTGCAGAAAAGTTCACGACGTTCCAAACACAAGCGACCTCGCGAGTGCGCCCGCCCGCGCGCGCGCGCGCAGCACTCTCCCACCCGTCCGACGGAGAGAAAGCGAGCGAGCGAGAAAGCGTGAGAGAGAGAGAAAGAGAGGGAGCGCGGGGGGGATTGGACGAGCGAGGGAGACGAGGAGAGCGAGTCGGACGGAGCGCGAATCAACACCACCGGAGTCGACAGACGAACTTCGCGGGTCAGGGACGTAGCCCGACTTGGCGCGACGGCGCGAAGCGCGAGGGCGACACTCTCGCGCGAGCTGTCCGACGGCTAACTTCACCTCGTAGAAGGAACGGATATTCTCGCGGATTCGCTCGTTCGCGAATTCAAAATTTCGACGTTCTTGTCGAAAGATTCTCACGAAACATCATGGCACGTCACCAATAATCTTGGAGCAAAGCGGTGTGCACACTTTGTAGAATCGCGAACACAGTCGCGATAAAATTCGCGGTCGGCTACGCGTCACTACGCCGTCGTTTCGATTACCTCTTCACCTTGCGAACGCTCACCGACTTCTGTCACTCACACGTGCCACGACGATATGCACGTACGCACGTGCGCCGCCAGGAGCGTAACCAAGCCACGCACGCACCTCGCCCCCTGCAGACTGCTCCCTCGCGGACCACGTGTTCCGCCCTCCTTCTCCCTCCTTCTCCCTCCTTCTCCCTCTTCCTCACTCCTCCTCTCTCCTTCGCCTCCCTTCCCCCGCGTCGTTCGCGGCGTCTCCGTCACTCCCGTCCGCTTTTCTCGGTGTCGACCACTCACGCCCGAGTGTCAACTGGACCTCTTCCTCGGCCGCAGACGATAATTGCTATTCCACGCGCGGACACCGAAGGGGGTTGCCATTTCTCCGCTATTTTTCCCCGCTCGCCGCGCGCGGGCGACGGCCGTGGCGTAAAGTCAGGGGCCCGGAAGATCGGAGCCTCGTCGCGCACACACCCGCGCCGCGTTCTCATGACGCGACGCACGCACGCACGCACGCACGCACCTCCCCCGAGGAGTAGTCGTCTGCTCTCTTCCTCCGCCGTCCACCCCTTCTCGGCCGGCCGCGTGGTTTGTTGTTTCTCGCGCGGCCACCTCGCCGCTGGTCTCACGCGAATGGCGCCTCGTCGCACCGCGCCACACCGCGCCGCGCCGCGCCGGCTCACGTCACCGCCAGGCGACGTGTGTCTTTCCGGCCAGCGGCCACGATCGCAACGTACGTTAACCGCTCGAAAGCGCACCAAAGTTCACGCTTTTTTTATTTTCCAAACCGTCGCCGAAACGTCAAGCGCCGTCGAGGGCCGCCCGGCTACACACCTTCGCGCTCACGCCGGGTATCGATTGTCACTCGCGCCGCGCTTCGCGTAATTTCGCGGCTGTAACGTTCCGCCGGCGGCGCGGTCGCCCTTTCGCGACGTCTCGTTCGCGCTCCGTGTACAACTGTACAAGTGCGCGACAATCGTCACCCTTCCTTCCGCCGCCCGACGAATTATTTTCCCGAGGGAAGGAGGGAAAGAGAGAGAGAGCGCGCGCGACGCGGCTGGTTTCTCGCGCGAATTCGGCGTCGACCGCAGTTCGTGTCCTGCGAAACGGTTACGTCACTTCGACGCGGTAATTTCCGATCGATTAATCAAGAGGAAACTTTGGCAACGCGGTGTCGCCTGTTGCATGCGAGCGACGCGGGGTATACGTGCGTGACGGCGACGTTACGCGTCCAAAATTCGCGAAAGGTTCGCGGAAGAACGTTTACCCGACGGACGGTTAAATCGCGAATCCGCGACTTACTTCACGACGCTTCCAGAAAGCGATTCCTTCTTCGCGCACTTCACTTCTCGGGCACCGTATCGCGTAAGATCGTTCCAGCATTCCGTTTAATTGCAATCCCACGCGTGCCGATCCGTACCGTCGAATCGTATCCTCCTACCGCGTTCACATCGCGGGTTACTTCTTGCAAACGATCCCACCGTCGCGAGTCGGCGAAACGTCGTATCCGCGTTGCCCCGAGAAGCCACGTTTCCTGTGCAACTCGTGCGTCACTTGCGTCCGCCAGCGCGACGCCTATACCTCGAAGCCGGGAGAGCGGAAAAACGCGCGAGGTGGGAATAAAAGAAATAAAAAAGTAGCCGGAGCGCGAAAGTGAGAGAGAAAGGAGAGAAAGAGAGAAAGACGGCGAGAGAGAGAGATAGAGAAAGGGCAACGACGATCACTACTACGGACTCGCCGTCGCCGCGCCGTTCGCTCGCGGGGACTCGCACCCTCCCCCTCGTGTAGTGTTCCCCTCGCGTTACCAAGGTGGCAACCACCCCCGACAGAGGGGTGTATCTATCTTTCTATATATATATACACGTATTATATATATATATCCGCGCCGCCCGACAAAGACGTCAAAGACGAAACGCGTGCGATCGCGAGAGGCGGCCGAGAGCTCGCCCCACGTGGAGCGGCTCCCACGAACGTGTACGGCCCTGCGCGCCGAGAGAGAGCTGCACCCCCGACCGCAACGGGACTGCGCCGCGGTTACTCTTTCCTCCCGTCGGCGTCGCCGCAGCCGCCGCCGTCGTCGTCGTCGTCGTCGCCGCCGCCAACCGCCGCGACGCGCGGCGAAAAAACGTTGCACGGCCTCGCCCGGCGCGCGTACCAACTAAGGCAGACGGTTTAGCGTCGTCCCCCGTCGTTGTCGTTGTCGGCTAACCGAACATCGACGACGGAGGACCGCGTCGTAGCCCTTGCCCGCCGCGATTGGCGATCGAGAGACTTTTCTCTAGGCGAGCGTGCAACGACGCGCTGCCGGCCGGCGCATTTTTTTTTTTTGTTTCCCTCGCTCGCCGTCGTTTGAAAGTCGCCCGTCGCGGGGGACTCGACACTCGCCGCCGGTTGACACTGTCACCCTAAAAATCAATAAGGGGTTCACCCTGCCCGTCCTCGCTCGCCCTCCTCCTCCTTCTCGTCCTCCTCTCGTTTTCCTCCTCCTCGTTTTTCTCCTCCATGCGGCTCCTCTCCGCTCTTTCGCTCGCTCCCGCTCTCTTGCTTCCTACACCCCCCATGTCCCAGGAACGTCGACAGCGGGGGTCGACCGGTCGCGGAAGTTATGGCGGCTGGACGGTACGTCATTCTATCAAGCGACGATGCAACGCCAGGAGGCTCCGCTACTCCCGAAATTTACGAGGCTGTGCAGCCGGTGATACCGGCGTGAAGATGACATTGTCTTGCGGGAAAATGTTTTTCTTCTCGAAAATATAAGAGTCGAAAAATGACTCGAAAAAAGTATACACCGACGCTTATTGCAATAAAAGAATTCGAATATCATTGTGTGCGTCATACGTTAATTTATAGAGACAACTGAATCGATCTAGCTACCTTTAGAATTACGCTCGTGAAATTTTAAAATTTTGTATTTTAAGTAAAAGCCATTTAAAATCTTTCCTCGAGAAGATTTCTTTGGGCTACGCGCTGTGCATGCTTGGTGAGGTTTTATCACGATGAAAAAAAGACTTTTATAAGATTCCGATGGCGACGCACTCGAGTGCTTTCATGCTGAATTGCGGAAACTCAATGTTGCAGCTCCTCCTGAAAGATTTAGTCAGCCCGCTCGCGAGTAAAATTATCGAAAAATATGCAGGAATTGCCGTGTATGTGAGGAGACGTGCGCGTTCTTTTTCCTGCGCAACGCGCGCGTGTGTGCGCGCCGTTCGCGTCGAGGCATTACTCTGTCGCGCTGTTATGGTTCTTCGCTCCTTCCGTGTGCCGTTAGTATAGAACCACGGCGCTACGGAAGATTATACCGACCTACCTCACTGCCTGGGAAATTTGGAGGAATTACCGTGGCGGAAGTTACGTCGCTAAGGCGTAATTATAAAGTATTGCGCCACGATTTTTATGACCATTCGTAGAACGCAAGACGGATACACTCTCGGGTGGAAAATTATTATTACATTCGAAAAACGAAGTATTAAAAAAGATTTTTATTCGCTGCGTTTGGAATTTTGTTGTAAATTATAGATCGTAACGCTTGCGTGAGAGACGGATACACTCTCTGGTGAAAAATTACATTTGAAAAACGAAGTATTGAACGAAATAAAACATGCGTATTAAAAAAGATTTCCATTTACGTTTAGAATTTTGTTGCGAATTGTAGATTGTTCCTAATTATTGTTAAACAAATTATGAGGCAGTTACCATGTCCACTATGCCACAAATACTCATATATGTGAATGCCCTAATAAACTCTACTAAAGACGCCACTAAATTTATTATTAAAATATCTCGGAAACGGTTGACCGTCTGCACCCAAATAGGAGTATCATTACATTCGGGGAACTCTCTCTCTCTCTCTGTAATCCTGCCAAGTTCCATCGAAATCGGCAGAGTTCAGTTCTGGGCCTTTCCTCGTAAGAAACGATCATGTGATTCGAACATGACATATATCCATCCGATAAACAGAGAATCTACAAGAGTCGAAGAAAGTATGATCGATCAACGCGTCTCGCTTCGCGATAGCGTGCAGCTTCCGCTTCGGCGGCCCGGCGATGCCGCATCTGATCTCGCCGCAGATCGTTCAAGGCCGCATTGGGAATATAGCACGATTGAGCAACGAGGTTTGCTCCACGCACCGAGTCGTCGACGCGAAGCGCGGCAAAGCGTCTCGAATGCGTGTCTGCCTGCCGACGAGGCGCCCGCCGTCGCGCGTGGAGGCGCGACTCGATAACCCGCGATTCGGGGTCAGCACGACGATCGCCTTTTACACGCTTCGGAGACGCGAGGGAAGTCGCCGGAGGCGACCGACGGTCGATGCGTCAGCCGTCCCCCTCGACCTCGACGATTACGTCGCGATAAAGCGTTCGTGGAGTGACACACGAATCGACGCGAGCATTTCGACGACGCGATTCCCCGTTCGCTCATTTATTACGAGAATAATTTTTTTTTTTTTGCGCGAGCTGGGATACAACGCGCGGGGATAACGCGAACAATTCGTACGGACGGCTTAATGCGGCTTTCTCAATATATATAACGAATCGCTCACCACGAAAGACTAAGCTTCTTAGTCGAGGTTACTATAGGCTCGCATTATACCTAGTTTCGATAAACATTATCGACCCGCGGCCTGAACTCGAACTTTGTTCGCCCTTGTGGGAAAAAAAAGAAGTAGCAAAGCTGCGGAGGAAACGTAACTATATCTGTCTCTGAGTCTCTGATGCTTTCCGTCGTTGCGAATACTGTCCCCGATTGCCGCTACTTATCGCGACATCGATACGCATAGCAATCCGCGACTCATCTCGAGCTCCGTTCGAATCGGTTCGAAACTTCAATACGTATTGGTAATACGTGTATCGAGCAGTCCGCATCGGTCTGACGAGATCCACGCGTGAGATCCGGCGCGATCTCGGATCGGGAAGCATATCCTTGGCATTTACATCGCGCGTGTTCCGCGCGTGATAAAAATCTCAACTTCTCAGCGCGACAAGTTTCCCGAGTTCTTCGTCTTCGCGTCCCTCTATCTCTCGCGTTTTGTCGCGTACGCGGATAAGGGACGGACGGGAATATCTCCCCCGGTGCATGCACACATACACACACACACGCGTGGTGTACCGCGAGGTGAATGACAGTTGCAGACAGTTCGTACACAAGCACGTTCCAGTGACCCTGCTCGAAACGGGCGATACGACGCGGCGCGACGCGGACGGCGCCGCGCCGGTCGATCCTCGCCGAGCTCTCTCTCGCGAGATCGGCGCACGTGCTTCTCTCGTCCGTGCTCTCCTCGCCGACTTCCCGCGTGTCTGGCCGCCTCTCGCGGCCGCTACCCTACCAGCGGAATGGCCGAAGAAAACCGCACGCCGTTCAGAGATATTAGGATAAGTTTCATTCATACAAACTTTGGAACAAATCTCGACCTTCGGGAACTGTCGGCCACGCGCTGGCAAAGTGCGGGAACGTCTCTCGAGCCTGAACAATCGTCGTTTCGATATGCATCAAGGATCAAATGGTTGTATAAAGATAAGCGATGCGAGAAGAATTACTAGAATTGTCGTGGAATTATAATAACGATGAATATTACAATTAATGAAGAGAAGATGCCATTTTCGGTCAGGCTGGATCCTGGTAGCCTAATAATGGCCTAGTTTACACCGATCTCTTGATACGCATATCAAATAGTATATTTGAACTGATCAGCCAATAATCAGACTTATTTACTAGTTATTTACTATTTGATGCGCGTATCAAGAGATCGGTGTAAACTAGGCCAATAGCATTTCTATGTGAATTTTGTATATTTTATCCAACTCGGTAATCTACACGCCGATTATTTGCCGGTCGATAAATGTGATAGAAGATATTTGTATTTTATAAGTGTAGATTCGACTGTAGTCATTATTTGATGATAACTCAGGCTGTGTGAAGTTGGACTTTCCTTCCGGCCAGTGTATCGAATATTTTCAGCGAAATAGCGAATCATCGTAGATTCCATGAAATTGACGACGCTAATGCAATCGTATCGTTTTGTACTTTTTGTACATAAGATTCGTTGGAGGTGCGACTATCGCACGAAAATAGGAAAAGTCTCAATCCCACAAGAGCGGCTCGCAGCTATTCCTAGCTGAACTCGGAAGCCTCGGAGTTCACGATACAGAAGCAAGTTGAATTCGTGGAAAGGCACGAAGGGAAGACCAGAAGAAGCGGGTTCGTGGTTGGCTGAGCGGAGTGGCACTTGGAGGTAGATGTGAACAAGCACGGCGGAGTCGGGGGCGAAGGAGGAGGAGAAGGAGAAGGAGAAGGTGGCGGAGAAGGAGGAGGAGGAGGAGGAGGAGGAGGAAGAGGAGAGGGAGGAGTGGGGAATAGGTCGATACGGTAAACTATTGTCTGGCGGGTGAAGTGCTCATGAGAACCGGGCGGAAGAGACGTCGTCTTCGGCTTCGCGCGCAGTCACCAATTTCGTACGAAATCCGAAGACTCGTCATTTCACGCGGCTATACGAAATCTGCATCTCTTCCGCCCACATGACACCTCTCTTTCTCGCCTGTCTCGGCCTCGATCGATATCCCCGCGTATTTCACGGGTCCTGTCGATAGCGTGTACCGCAAACGAGAAACGGCCACTGACACACTCCGATACTCGCGGAGTATCGATAAATGATTCGTCAATGACTTTGTTACGGAGTATCCGCGGCAGTATATATCCGTGTCAAACGTGATTCGATTAATCGGCCTGAAATGAAAACGCCTGCGCATATAACGATATTATTTTTGCTTTTAAGCTTAAGTTTTTAAGCGCTCCGCGATTCTCCTCTCTTCCGGTTTTTATTCCTATTTTATCCTCACCTGTGTGTATGACCACCTAACGACATCTGTCGATACCACTTTGAATGCATTTGCCGTCGCGTTACGTAATTTCGCACGCATGCAACGTTTAATTGAATATTGATACCTTTCTTAAAATAACTGTCGCGCATCGCGACTATGGCTTTTCTTTTCATCGTTAGGGACAAAAGTATCTAGGAAATGGACGGCGCATCTTTCGCGATTTTTCGGAGAAAAGTTGGCGAAGATGCGTTCAGACTCGTAACGTTATCGTCATCCGTCTATCAGAACATCGCGAATGATGATACACGCTATGGTCACGCGTCCGTCGTTTCTCACCGAGTCGCGATTGCAAAGTTACAACGCGTGGTAACGCATTATGTTATTCCGAACCTCTTGGAAGAGGAGGTGCGCGCCGCGAAAAACGATCGGCGCAAACGTGAATCTTGCATTTTTTATTTATCAGTCAAAAGCAGTTTATTACTCGATAACGTAACAGTAATTTTTAATTGCGAACAAATCATGAGTAATTTAAAAATATTTGAGATACGGAAAAAATAGCTGGCTACTGGATATGATTGGCAATAAAATGTCTGGTCCGCGCCGCAATGCGTTAACATTCCTTTCTTCATGATCAACAACCGGACCGCCGCTGATTTTTTCCCTCTCGACTGATGATTCCGGTACTCTGTGCATGTTGCATCGAGCGCAAAAGCGGGAGATACATCTGATACGCGTCAGGTAAATGTATCTGTTTGACGGACGTGTCGCTTTATCGCGAATCTCGATTACTCCGGTAGAAAATAAAGATTATACGTGGGTTGCATGACGTCATAACGTAGAAAAATATCGCGGGACATTCGTTTATCCGACTCGCTGCTTGGCTTGAGTGCCGCTATCTTTTCAAATGAAACTTGTACCACGCGACGTCGTTCCGGTTTTAGTGCTCCGTTTAGAGAATAAACTCTTTGATCGCTTTAGCTTTCGGTATTTGCATTTGAAACGCGGCTACTCGTCTTTGCGTACTCGTACCGGCGCTTTACCCCCCCCCCCCCCACGTGTAACTTATTCGCTCCTTATTTTCGCTCTCGACTCGTTTTATTTTCCTCGAGCGATTAAACGCTCGAGACTGTTATGCATCCGTCTCTGCCCGCGCGCCACGCGAGTCGCAAGAAACTCGCGTATATATCCCGCGGTTAAGAACGCGCCCTCTCGCATATAATTTCACCGTCGTTAATCCCTTTTAAGCACGACAAAAAAATAATCCACGTCGTATAATTTGATGATCGCGCGGCGAGCACGTCCGCCGCGCGGGTTAATAATCGCGGCGAACGGCCGATCGCGCGTGTGGCGGTGCGCGAGCGCGATTACGTAAATAACCCTTCCGCGCGACGTCACCCACGATCGGCCGCGACCACCCAAGCTCGGCCACCCGCGCAAGCTCGGTCGTCGGACGTATACGGTATCGACGAAGAAATTAAAGCGTTCCCCGCTCTCGGGACTCGCCGTCGCGTCGCCTCGACGACGACGACGACGGTGGTGGCCGAGGGAGGACCGCGGATGCTGCGGCGGATTCCCGGTTGACGAGTGCGGGTCCAACTGCGATCCCGCAGTGTACATAGGGGCGGTTTGGCATGCGGCGGTGCGCGACAATACTACAGCGCGGTGGCCGCGTGTTTGTCGATTGTCACCAGCCGGGCTGAATGGAGAGGTAAACATGATTTTGCCCCCACCGCCCGCGCCCGGATCGTCGCTCGGCGACGCACGCGAGCGTCCGTACGTGCACGAGGGATTGACACCCCGCGCGTGCATCCCGAGATACACCGAGCGTTCGAGTGTACTTTGATTATTGTAGCAAGCCGGAAGTCGGTACAAGTCGAGAGAGAGAGAGGGGGGGGGAGAGATAATTCGTTTGCCTGATATTTTCTGGTTTACTCTATCTTTCGATAAGGCGTCATTTTACTCGCTCTTCAATCGCGCCACACATGATCCGAAGTTAATTGATAAAAAGCTTATAATAGACGAGACGAGTTGTGTTATTATACTTTGCGGAGTACTAAAACCGGAGCGACGTCGCGTGATACAAGTTTCATGCGAAAAGATAGCGGCACTCATACCGAGTACCGGAGTAGCAAATCGGATAACCGATAAACGAATGTCCCGCGATATTCTTCAATGTTATGACTTCATGCAACCTACCTTGGCATTATTACTTTGTTTATATCTTTGTGTATTAATCGTTTCTTCTCAATATTAAATGCAAAAAATATTAGAAGACACTTAAATTCTATTTATGTTACTTATCTAATATCTGTAGATAGTATACTTACAATTAATCAAAAAAATTTAGCAACAATCATTCGTGCTCGTCTTCCTACGCGCGCATGTACGAGCGGGACTTAATTTTTTCCTCTCTTTCCATTTTTGTTCAGCAGATATTACTTCCGGCCCGTAATATCAAACGTAGATATTAAAATTAAGTTGAATAAGTGACTCAAATTTATGACGTATTCTTCTGAAAATATTATAAAATTAATATCCTCTCGTTTATGTATCTTGTGTACAAGACAGTTATGGAACGTCTTTCTATTTATGACATAAATTAAGGTAAATAATTGAAGCGTATAAATTATTTCTCTAAATTTTGAGTTTTATCATTCCGGAACGATGTGCAGTGATAAATCCCGTGAATGCACTCTTGCATGCGCGGTGCTCAGTGTTCTCCGCAACTCGTAAGACATTATTAGACCGAGCGGTAGATCCATATCTCGTAACGCTCATAAAAGAACCGGCCCCGGCTTCTTTATACCAGTAACCCTTACTGGCAATTATAATTAAAGCCGTTCGAACTGTGACGGACGGCAAGAGTTTCGCGAAACGAAAAACTATATATCGTTTGTCGCGAAAAACTTTTCACGACCTTAGTTCGATAGCTATCAAAAAGCGATCATTTCTCGATCCCGCGATTCGCCGGTGGAATTGTCGCGGGCTCGTGGACACGTGACTTCGAGAGAGAACGATGCTTCTCCTGAAAACAAAGCGGTCGACCGTCCCGGAGCAGGGAAAGGAAAAAAGAAAGGAGCGAGAAGGGGGGAAAACGACGGAACGACGCCGATGAAAAAACGGAATAGAAGTGATTTTGCGAAGGTAAAATGTCCGGCGCGGTCCGCGCCGTCGCCAGACTGGTTAAACAGGTTATCGGTTTATGGCAGCCGTAAAGAGATTTTAAATTTCGCGGCACATGTGCCCGTGCATTCCGCGCCGCGCGTTGCCTTTTCCTTCGTTTTTCAGTCGTTTTGCCGAGTTCATAACGTCGCGCGCCGACGGCCGGACCAATGGGAGGCGTCCTCTCGATTACGACGAGCGTATCCATGGGGAAGCGCGTATATACTCGCTTATGACTAAAACTCCGCTCTGGCATTTTAATTTCTTACCGATCCCGTTCGCGATCTCTGTGCCTCGCGCGACGTTGTAACTTCGATGCTCCATCTTGCGCAAACGAGCAATTAGCATCCACGATTCTAATAATGACATGCACATGTAAATTGCCAATACGTGTGAGATACAGTTAAAATTAGTAACAAGAAATATTAAAGAGAAAAAGATTATTACAAATAAATCTCTCCGTATTGTCTCAGTAAAGCATAAGAAAAATTGTAAATTACTTTATCTCCTCTAAAGAGGAAAGAAATTTGAGGATTATAAGAAATGATTAATCTGCGATGAAGGAGTACAGATATCTCTCGTAGGGGAGATAGGTAAATCTTCTCGGAATAAAAATCTGCAAGTGCGCCTTTCAGCTTCTTTTGGAAAAACATCTAAGGAGCAAAAATATACGTTCTCACGACACGATAGTTCGCTTGGTGTTCAATTGGCAATAAGAAAAAGCCCGTTTGTAGTAGATATTTTATTTCCAACTTAGGAACTGAAATGCCCATATAATAAAAAATATTTTGTATCGTAATAATTACTATTATATTAAAGTGGGAAAACGAGGGTTATGCTAAAATCGTTCTACTAAGTATACAAAATGAAGGGAAAACTTCGCAAAAAAAAAAAACGAAAACAATTCGTAGACTCTTCCTCGAAACATTCTCCAAAGATTCTCCCACGACTCACTCACTCACACATCGTTTATCCTAACACTCGCATGCGCGCGCGCGCGCGCGCGCTAAAAAAGGACTCGAGATTTATAAAAACAATCGCGGTAACAGAATTATATAAACGAAAAATCATATAAAATCTTCCACGTGGAATTCTTTGCACATTGTTAATTATTCTTATCATTTTTCTCCCTTTCGATTCACGTCTATCTTCTTATAGTTTCTCGAACTGTTAAGGGGGGCTCGTCAAAAGCATGTACAAATGACCGTCGCCGTCGTTCGATCTCTCGTAGTCGCTATCTAATCAGTTTCTTTTTTTTTTATGGCACGTATTCTCGTAAAAGCCTTTCCCTTTGCGGAGACTCGACAATATCCGCTTCGCCGTTCTCTTCGCTCGTTTCCTTATATACCGCACGAACCGCGCGATTTTACACCGAATCGCAATCCGCATCCGTATACTTCGACTACCTTCTTCCCTTTCTTTATACATACGCTAGAAACCCGTGGAGTCCCTTTAGCTTCTCGTTTCTGTATACGTTTATCAGACTTGGACGTGAAGATCTATCTTAAGATTGTGTGTACGTGTGTATACGTGTATGTGTGTGTGTGTGTACGTAGTTCTTTCGGGCGATCGCGCCAGAGATCCACTGGTACCCAACAACGCCCGTTTAAAATTTTCGAAAAAGACTTACAATAGAATTTTTCGTCGCATAGCACCATGTTGAAAAGCGACGCGACGCGACGGCGTGGTCGCGACGCGCCCGGGTCGCCGGAAGTCAGCCGCGGTCTTACAAAAATAACAACAAGTGGTAAGCGTTTTCGCGTCGTCTCCGCCTTCGCCTGACCCTCGCGCGCGCTGCTCGATAATTCGATTTAATTCGATTTCACGACCCGTTGAATACCACTGGAGGCTTTTTTTTTAATTGTTAATCAAGCCGCGGTCTCGCAATCGGCGCCGGAACGCCTTTGTGTTTATCACGAAAGAACCATCCGAAAAAACGTGAACAATTCATACTCTTGAAAGACATCAATATAGAAATCTGATTTTCTTCTTTTTTCGCCAGAACGATCCGAAACGGATCTTTCTTCCTCTTGTACGTTCTTAGGGTTACGAATGCTTTTAACGTTACTCTCATATTTATTAGTATCTTTTTGATCAGAGTATCCTAAAACGAACAAATTCTATCAATATGTCTACATTTAACATGGATATACCGTCAGTAAATTTTTTTAAATCTGTTTTTTTTTCTCAAAGTATTGTGGTGGCCCGCGATGTTCGATCACGTTTGGTAGCGATCGCGTAACAATCGGTCGATTGCGCATTCGGTTCCGTTGGTTTTACACAGAGATTAAAAACGAAAGGTCACACTACTACTACTGCGTCGACACGGCTAGAAAACGAAAGATCGTCACAAATTGTCTTCCGAGCGAAAAAAGAGACCATCGGAAATATTCTGTAAAATATCGTATTTTTTTTTCGTTCCTCGTTAAGGAAACAGCGATACGACAATCGTTGGCCACACGAGCAAGACAGCCTGTGTACACTTACTAAACTTAACTTCCTTACGTAATGTTGAAAGATAATGTAGGATTTGTCTAGCTTAATGATTTACGTGATTATATACATTATATACATTGTCGCTGCTATAACATTGCATGCGTGCGCTTATATCGTTAGAGGTGACTACAGAGCGGTGTATGTGATTGTGTGTACGAGTGTTTCCTTCTTTTTTTATTATTATTATAATGAAAATTGTCTAGCTTATACAGTACATAGGGTTTTCGCGAGCGTTACTACATAAGATTTACCCCGTTACACACAGTAAACAATTATACATTCCGATGATCCGCCGGCCAAATGTTCGCCGTTGCTCTTTCTTTTCTCTTTTTGCATCGGGTTTTATCACATGGTGCATTGAAAATAAATCGAAATGTGCGCTTGCGAAACGAAAATCGAAAATAAAGAACGAATTGAAACTAATGATAACGATACTCGAAAATACGTAATCTGAAACGTATGAAAAGAAAAAAAGTAATTATTCTCTGGGAGCTCAGAGAATGAAACGTTCGGAAGCTCTAGCATGGCATTAAGACAGTGCGAGCTTCCGAAATTTAAATGCTTCTTGCCTCGTAACATCAATTGAAACTCAAAAAACGCGCGTAAACAATTTATATAAAATAAACATATAAAAATAACGACTTTCTGTGAATTCCATCGACTGTCTCCTTGAATAGCAATACATTTTGTTGCACTTTTATCACAGGGGTCTTTTTCTTAATAACGATAATCCTCTAGAGTCTCGCGCAGGGGTAAATTCAAGAACTTACAATAGTTTCGGAGGCCAGGACTTGTAATATACCCACATATACTGGATATATAACATATATTATTAATTATTAAACATTAATTATATTAAATCTGCGCGTTTAATTTGGAGCGACAAAAAATGTTGCACGGGCAACAAGATCAAACATTTTATTGCATCTCTCATCAAACGCATTATGAATATTTTTGTAATAACAGAAATCATCTTTGAAATCTGCGTCAACCTGACCGATATTTTATTCTACCTCTATACGAGACTCTGTGGGACTATCACTGTTCTATCATGAACGAACAGTGTGAATAATTTCGTCTTGTTGATGCTCAAATCGAATAAAAACAACATAACTGAATATAGGTAATTTGAACGAACCACATCACTCTTGTCAATAAATCGCTTCACTCGCTGATATACAATTCGACAGCGAAGAAGTCCGACGGATCCTTGTCTCTCTAGTAATCAAAGCATCTTTCGCTATGCCGGAAACCCTAAATGTTGAGATCCCATTGTCTTACTTAGACGTTGGGGCGGCCGGCTGTTGATGCGGCGGCGGCTGCCCCATCATCCCCGTCAGTCTTGGTTGCGAGGAAGCGAGTAATTCCTTGTAATACGCGCTAAATTCCGGCGGTAAAAACGACGATGCAGCGGCAGCGGCTGCGGCCGTGGGCGGAATCGGCGGTGGGAACAGACCGTTATAGAACGAGTAGTACATGGGGTCCAGAATTGGGAGGAACTTGCCGGACGCGTTTGGCAGTTGCGGCATCGGATAGGCGGTAGAGTTGTTTTGCGGTACCGTCGGCACGAAACCCGACGGTATGCTGGGTAAACTGTGCCGTCGTCCGGCCTCGCTCTGCCTCGATTCCTGATGCTGCTGCTGCTGCTGCTGCAGTTGCGCTGCCAAGGATGATTTCTCGCCCTCGCTGATCCTACGATGTTGATGATCCCTGCCGGCCTCCGCAGCCGCTTTCCTCCTATCAATGCTCATTTGTTGCTGCTGTTGTTGTAACGTCGTTGCCTGCATTCTGGGAAACGGACTTCCAATGTGATTCAGGTGATTCAAATTGGGTACGTTCGGTATGATGGGATGACTCGGCTTCCTCGGTGTGTATGGCGAAACCGGCTCGGTTCTCACCGTATACTTTCCATTCATTTGTTGCTGCGGCTGTTGCTGCCTCCTTTGCGCGCTACTTATCACTCCTATCGCATTGCTCTTATTAGGTGGACTTGGTATTTGGACGTGAGGCGGCATGAGGTGATGATTGTTTTTGTGCTTGGGATTCACTAACGTAATCTCGAGGTTATTCGACGCGATAGTTCGACTGTCGATTACATTTTGGTAGGCGGGGAAGGGTACACGTTTTGGACAGTCGGCGACAGGTCTGTCCGACGGTTTGTCCTTGACCGGTGAATTCCGCACGTCCAGATTTAACGGATTAGGCCTCTGTACTACAGGTACTCTGACTATTTCTAGACTGGGCCTAGGGAACGTCGGTTTCTCGTCAGACTTTTGCGTCAGATCGAGAACACTTCCTTGTCCGATGTCGTTGCTAGAGCTCATTTGCGGATGTTGCGAGCGTTGTTGTGGCTGCTGCTGCTGCTGTTGATGCGGATGCGAATGCGGATGAGGATGCGGATGCGGATGCGGATGTGGATGCGGCAAGCGATATTTTGGTGGAGAGCTAAGAATATCCTTAGGATTTCCATAAACCGTCCTTTCGTTGTGCACAAATATCGACCTCGACTGTGTCACCTTTGGTGGTAATAACCTGCCATTTGGAATATTTGGCGGAACAAAACGGTGGTTTGGATGCTGCGCAGACGGAATCGTCGATGGTGCGACGTTCGCGTACAACTGCAACAGCGCAGTATTGTTCGAGTTACCGACATTTATCACCCGACTGTTCGTCACATTATTGTTGTTCATCATGCTGATGTTGTTATTGTTATGATGAGCCGGTAGTTGTTTGACCACTGATATTCGCGGCTGATGATTTTGATGGTCGTGCGGTGACGGTAACATGTGTCCTATGTCGGGCGTCACAGTGACGGATATCAATTTAGGAATGGAATTCGGCGTGACTGGAAGCGGATACGGCGAGATCGACGGTTGCTTCTCTTCAGTGGATTTCATTGTGGCCGGCAGAGGTTGTTGTTGTTGTTGTTGTTGTTGATGTTGTTGTTGCTGCTGCTGCTGTTGGTGTTGCGGCGACATGGAGACGTTGGTCTGAATCACGCTCGGTCGTGCGTCCAGATCGACAGCGGTGACTTCGAGACCGCCTTCGCGCAAAATCTCGAGCTTGCGTTTTTTGAAGCTGGGAATAATTATCTTGTCTCGACTCGTGTCGCTCTCGTTTTCAAGATCAATCACTTCGGGCGATCTGGAGAGCGGAGGTACTATCGTTTTTTCCGCGAATTTCTCGCCGCCGAACAGTGGTATATTTTCCTTGCCTTGCGCCAGTAGCGTCGTCTGCTTGGAATCCAACTTGATCTCCTTCATATCCTTCTCAGGTGGAGGCGTTAAAGTGACAACCGTCGACGCGTTTGTCGCTACACTGGTCACGGGCAAGCCTGGTGGCGAACACGATGGTGGAACTTGTTGGGAAATTAAAGGACTGTTGAGCTGCCTCTCTAAGACACTCTGATTGTTACTGGTACCATTCGTCGGCGTTGTGGAGGGTGTGCTATTGGGCGTTGAGATAGACGTGTTGGAGGATGGCGGTGGACTTGGCAGTTGGCTAGCTTGCTGGCTGGAAGGTGTCGCGTTATTGGCGATTATTGTATTCAAGGACTTCAGGCGTTCCGGCTTCACTCGCACGCTACGTAACGAGGACGTCTTGCCGGTTTCTAGTTTGGGTTTCTCACTCGAGAGTAAAGTCTGCAAGTGGAAAGGATACGTCATGAATAATTTGAGCTGCATTAAATGTATGTAGTTTCATGACGATGAGACTAGTGCCATTTACCGTTGTTGTTGCTGACATTATTGGTTGTAAGGGAGGCGTTGTGATCGCAGGAATTGCATCTATAGGCGGAGGTGTTTCCGACATGTACAGATCACTCGGTTCCTCCTTGATATCTAAATCATCGGACACGCTTATACTCTTGGTACGTCGTCCGTGATTCAATCTCACTTTTGTCTCCTCGCCTCGCTGATACCTTTCATAAGGTAGTAATAACCTGCAGCGTAAATCTTATTATAATTCAAATGCAATTTGGATGATGTATATTAAAAAAAATCTCTATAAATGTACATATGTCGCAGAGATGTTAACGCTAAAGACAATCGTGATTAGAATCCGCTGAAGTACTTCACCTTTCATAATGTCTACGTGTAATAGTTGCCGCGCTAGTGGAACCTGTGTGGCCACCGATGTCGTCGTAGATGGTCTTCCACATGCGACCAGCGCTGACGGAGTCGTAACCACCGAGCATTTGCACTTTCGTGTAGAACAGGAACAGATCGACTACGAAGAGAAAAAAGGATCGTTACGATCGTAAATACGGAACCGACCGCGATCTTGGATTTTGCGAGAAGGAAACCCTGCTGTGTCTTAGCTCTCTGCAGTCTGGCAGCCAAATCGCCGGCGCCGCCAGGAATCGCGCGAAAATATAAATTCGAAAAAAAAAATCAGAAAAATCGGTCTTGCCCTTCCGGTGGCAAGACCGGTCATCGGATAACAAATCCGAGGAAAAAATAACTGAGATACTGACTCTGCCTGTAGCCCAGCAGTGGCATCTTTCCGACCGGCGTACCCCGAGAGTTCATAAAACTCTGCACGTCGGTGATAAACTTCTTTTCTTCCGCGCTGGTCTTCCTCTCGCTCCGCCGTACCCCGGACGAGGGCGGCCTCCCGACCGTGGGTATCACCAGGCTAGTGCTGGTGATCGCCGACGTGCTCTTCGACGTCGACGCCACCGAGGCCTCGCTCTCGTTCGAGGACTCACCCGGCGAAGCGCTGCGCTTTTTACGCTTTCTTCGTGGTCTGCCTTTTAGCTTCGGTGCTGAAAATCACAAACACATTGCTCAATCATCGCGCTAGGCTCATTCGTATCTTTTGCATATAAATTTTAATATCTCGACTGGAAAAAAGGAGGCCAAATGCCATCCTTGATATATAAATATATTAGTAAGAATTGGTTTATCGCTAACGACGATAAGAATAACGATTGCAAAATGTTTCGTCCCGCTTTGGTCTATTCTAAATAACTTATTCAAAGAGAATTTTATTTGTAAAATGTATTGTACCGAACAGTCAAAAAGCTTTCGTGTTGAATAACTAAATAACTTATTCAAAGTGAATTTTATTCGTAAAATGTATTGTATCGAACAATCAAAAAGCTTTCGCGTTGTATATCGCATTCTTCTTTGTTAGAAAGCTTACGTACATACGTAACATTATTATGCAACACGTAGATACACGCGACGAATTAACGTAAAATAATTTCACGTAAAGCAACTGCAACTAAAATGATTTCAACTAAAATAACAAACTAATTCCACGTAAATTAATTTCAGGCATTAACGTCGTAATCACGATAGTAAGACACGTGAGCACGATAAGCACACGTGACCTGTTGAATATCCCGTAGTAGATTACAAGGTCGGGGAAGTATTTATTTATCTTGATGCGGAACAATATTATCGATAAACGGACCGGGGATGTCGAAATGACTCGAAAGTTCGTAGTAACGCGATTTACAACGTCAACCATTCTCAAGTTTGTTTATAAATTTGACCGACGTTCTACGTGACAAAATTTATGCGTCATAAAATCCAATACGAAGCGTAATTTCCTACTCCGTCCGTTTAATCACACGAGTACTACAATAGTAATCATATGCGAGCAATATTTATGAAATCACGATTGCAGCTTCGATTTCTGTTCGTTATTGTGGTATCTCGATATACACGTTGACGTGCGATAATTTGGTCACGACAAAATTACGCCGGAATTTACGCACACCGGTAATTTTTAACCGGGCAATAACTGCGGGCTGAAACATTAGGCCAATTATCGACGTCGTTCGATTGTCAATGGTCTACGGTTTACGGGGAAAAAAAAAACGAGAAAAAGGTAGCGCGACAAACGTAGTTCGCTAAATGCCTCGCGAAAAGGCTTCGCCGACGGCTGATAATCTCATTCAATCTACGTTAATCTCGACTTAACTTGGCGCTGAAACTACCTGTATTACGCCGGCCGGCGGCAACACGTGTACGCGACGCGCACTTTCAAAGAAAATCGATTCGCGCAGAGACACGAGACCCGGAGTTTTTTTTTTTTTTATATATAAATTTTCCTTCCAGATTCCACAAACACACACATCTCGCCCCGTCTTACCAGGTATATTCAGGTAAACCACTTTATTATTCTGAATTCTCATCACAATGGCCATTGTTCCCGTGGTGAGGCTTATCCGTCGGGCGACACTCACGATTGCCGGTTTATCGACGGCCGCACGATAATTGTAATAATTCTCGGGCGATAGCGACGACGACGACAGCTTTTCTCAACCGTAAAAACTCGGCCGAAAATACGCGACGAGCGCGTAACGGACGTCGGAAACAAACGAGTCACAGAGTTCGTTGTCGAGTCGCAGGTTGCACCTCTCCGTCCTCACCGGGGAGGGGAATTCGCCGGGAACCTCTTCCACCAGTGTCCTCCCGCTAATCGGATATTTTCCGCGATACGCGCGGAATGTATACGAGGACTCGAATCGCACGTGTGCGTGCGTGTGTCTGGTACAAACGATCCGTCGGACCGTACAATTTGCACTATCGTCCGCCCGTCGGGCCACGCACAATGTTTCGCTACGTTGCGCCCGTCGGATCCGCGACGGACGATATCACGTGTATCGCGATGAAGCGTCTCGGTGGCGATGAACCAGATCGCGCTGACGAAAAAAAAACCACAATTTGATCGCGGGTCGAAGTCGGGGGACCACTAACCGGCGCGGCGCCGCGACGGTGCGCGGGGACGGGCGATCGGGATTTTCGACACGGCAACGTCAATACACGGTCACGTGGCGCGCGGGGGGGGACCACGCGATTTTTCGATCGGTCGATCCGCCAGGCGGGCACGCGAACGTCGGACGAATGCACACGTCGTCGTCGCTCACGAGCGCAGGATCATGCGTGCACGGTGCGACGCGACGCGACGCGACGCGACGCGCCTTGCGCCTTGCCTTGCCCCCCCGCGCTCTCGATTTACGCGCGACCGATGCGTCGGGAAACGCGTCGAGTGCGACGGAGCACGGAGCGCGATGACGACGGATTCGCCGACGACGCGTTTCCCGTACAACGGGGAAAGATCTAGGGGCTTGAACCCAATTCGGTAGCGCGCCGCTGGATCTTATCTCGTCTATTATTACATCCTTCGGGATCGCTCCCGCATCGAGCGCGCGCGCGGCCCAATGAAACACTCATGAAACAGCCGCAGACTGTTTATTTTTTTTTGCCGACGCCGGCGACTAGCGTATAGGTATATATCGTTAAGCGAAAGCTCGCTGCTATGTTTTGCCGATCGGCATCTCTGTGTCATCCCTTCGCATTCCGTTCGACGAGTACAAAGAGGAGACCGCGCGAGAATGGAAAATAACATCGGCTCGCTTCTTGTTTCACATATTTCCGGATTCTTCTGGGCGCCGCGTATATGGTGGATGGATATAAACGCGCAAAGTGAATTTGTTATCACGGGAGATTCGTGCGAAACTGTATCGTGTTGCAAAAAAGCTCTGTGTTACCGTTGCTCATTACCATTGCAAAGATATTGATTACAGTTTATTTATATTCGTTATTCAAACGGGAGAATTTTAATTAATTGCAGTATTGTATTAATTTACAAATGATTGAGCGAGAGAGAGAGAGGAGTTTGAATATCTGATCGAAACATTCTAAAATTCCCTTCTCAAGTTCCGCATTAAACACAAATAAAATATGACGCTTCGTATTTTTCCCTCTTTTACATCAAAATAGCTGTCGATTATTTACGGTAAAATGATGCTCATTCAAAAAAAATTTTTCTCCAGTAAAAGTTAATAAATCATAATAAGACTAACGGGAAGTTTATCGTATTATAAAAGAAATATGTAAAAAAAAGAGTAGAATAAGTCTCTTTATCGATTGCGCGTGTTTCGAGAAAAATTATTTTAAATGCGAAAATATCACGCACGTATGTGTTTAATTATATGTATATTGCGTGCTAATTAGCGTACAGTTACTGGTAATTGAGTGCAATTGAAATATTATCGAGACAAGCTCCTAGTATTAAAAGCATATCAGTATTTTCGTAACTGTTGTATATTGCCATTTCTTTCGAAAGATGAGTAAAAGCTAATAATGATGCCAGTGCTTATAGTACTAAATAGATAACGTACTATGTACTATGTATATTGACATATAACATGTTCGTAGTGTCTAGTAAACAAACTTTAAGGTCGTACGTTACAAGCGTCTCTTACAAGTTAAACGCGCGCACACATAAGCGCCGGCATCCAGTTAATATGTATGAACACAAATACGAACGTTTTCACAATGAAAATCATTTTTTTCAAAAAGAGTAGGTATACGATCAATAACGAAGTTTCTTCTTTCATTGTTTCCTTTTCTTCTCAAAGAGAAATCAATTCTCGACCGATTGCCCCACGATTCATCGAATCATCCATTATCGTGTAAACAAATGTACGACAAATTGAAATGAATTCTCTTGCAGGATCTTCTTGCGAAAGCCCGAATCGTGATTATGTTTAAACTGAACCAAATGACTGACAGCCGTACATACCCAAGTGATTACACAGCAGCTCGTGAGTCTCGAGATCCGGATAGTCGAATGTGTCCCTGCAGAAGAGCACCCTGGTGCCCGGCGTCGCGGTGAAGCCCCCTAACGCGGCCGCGATGGACGAGCACAGCCAGGAGGGCTCGGCGCCCTCCAGTCTACGTAGTAGCGCCCGATAGCGACAGTACCTGGGATACGAGAGTACCACCACCTTCGTCTGAAAGCTGTCCGGTCTCTTCGACGAGTTCAGGTTGCCCTCGTACTCCTTTTGCTGTTTTTCGACGTCCGAGAAGTCGATCCCCGGGTCCGTCAGCACCTGCGGCTGCGGCATCTCGTATCTGAGCGGACTGGTCTCCGGGGACGACATCGGGGTCGTCGGATAGGACACCTCTCGGCCCGACGACCACTCCAACGTAGGTGAGAGCCATGTGACTAGGTCGTGCACGCGGACGACTACCTTTTCTGAAATTGTCAGCACCTCGTCCTGCAAAGAAAAATATTTCGCGATATATGGACCGTATGAATTATGGAACGTCGAATCAATCGAAGAATAAACATTTATCTGCGGCAATATTATCGCCTGCGCAAATAAATTAAATCGATAGCAATATGTACATGTATACACTTAGAAAAAAATGTTATCAGCCATTAGAAAATTATTTTATTTTGTCGAGTGTGTATACATAATACATACAAAGTACTCCATCTAGATAAGTATTTTAAGTAACTTTGCTATTCTAAATAATAGGAAAAAATGGAACTACGAGGTTTTATAGTTTCGAGGGATACGTAATATACTGGCTTTTGTTGTGCGCGCAGGGAGTTGTGAAAGAGATTTTAAAAGAGCAACTCGAGTTTTTTAAATAAAAACATCTGAGTTTTCTTACACACATATATGATTCCCCTCTAATCATTCTGCAAATAAAACTATTAAGATAAGTTTATCGAAAAATCAATAATTTACGAAATATTTTATATTATACTAGATATTAAGTTTAATTATTTAGTTCGGTTATTATGGCAAAATGTCACTTTATCGCGGAGCCTGATATCCAATTTCTATTAATAAAATCGATATAACATAAATACAGTAATGTGCAACGATTGATGCGTCATTAATAGAACTTTTATGAGAGAAATAAGACTTTTATTTCGCTACTTTCACGCAATGGACGCGCAAATAAGTCATTACCGAGAGATCGTGAAGTGACAAAAATTACGCAAGAGGAATTCGCGATTGTTGGCGGGAAGAAATTTACCCGGTAGAATTCCCATTTACCTACATAACACGGCTTTTGTCGTATTTATACCGATTTTCCATTGAGAGCTAGCGACTCTACATGGGAACACCAGGAACTTGCGCGCGAAAGCTTTTACGGAGAGACGCAACTGTTGCGGGGAAGGAAGGGGGCCGAGATAAAGAGAGAGAGGAGAAGAAAGAGAGAGAGAGAGAGAAAGAGAGGAGGAGAAAGATGAGTGTGTAATAGTCTCTCCTTTCTCTATCTACGTGATACGTATATATGTACATAATCCACGCGATATAAACCGTGGTTTATGCTGCATCTCGAGTGCATCGTTATCTGCTCCGCCTCCACGATAATTTAATTGTTCGGCGGTGCTTGCAGAGCGACGTCATTTTCGCCAAGTTTGACTTATTACTTGTCCCGTATGTCTCTGCTCTTTCCGCATTAGACGCATAAATTATTATCGCCCATTCGAGCAGAGTTCAAACGCTTACGCAACCTTAGCGATACCGTGTGTAATCGAATGACTTTGTCACACAGCTGCGCGCTACGTATACGCATAAATTTGTTTTATCGATTATATTAATGCGTTATCTCGTTGTTTATTTCCGACAGCAATAATTGCATTTATATAATTATTTATAATTATGCATCTATTATTTATTTATAATATGAGTAACAATTTAAATAATTACGGGTTTGGTTTCTCGATCTCCTTTTGCCCTTAGTGCGGAGAAACGCCAACACATTACATAGATACAGGTATATAAGTTTATTTCGAGGCTTTTAGCTTTGGCAGGAACAAAAATAATTTTTCTCGCGTTTCCGAACGTGGCTTCCATGGCCACTGACTCTATATAATCCGATAAATTTTCCGCATCGAGTGAAAATCCGCGCGCGCCGTAAGAAAGACACACTCTTTCGGTAATTGTGCAACGCGCCAAGCGGAGCGTGATTTACCTCGTATACACGCCCGGGGCGATTTTATATGGCGGCTAACGGAAGATAATTTATTGGCGTTGCAATATCTATCGGGCCGAAGTTCGGAAACGACTTTATTTATACGTGACATAATGTTCTATTTGGCTTGGGAGCCACTGTGTGTTGCTCGGGTTATACTTTCATCTTTTAGCTCTCTCTCTCTCTCTCTCTGTGTATTCGTCCATATTCCCCCAACCCCACGGCCCGCGCTCCCGTCTCTCCCCTACGCCCTTCTTCCCACCCTCGTCCGAGAGAGTTCTTCCAATAGTATAGTTTCCCTTCTACTATAACCTTTCTACCGGTCGGCTTCTGTCGTCTCTCTCCCTCCCTCCCTCTCTCTCTCTCTCTCTCTTGCTCTCTCGTTTTCTTGCTCGCTCGCGCCATCCTCCCTTTCGTTCTCTTCCCCTCAACCCCTTTCTCACTCTCCCCGTCTTTGTCTCATCTCGCCCTTCTCTCACCATTCCTCCTCAACCCCCGCATACCCTCCTCCACCCCATTCTACCACGCGCCTCATTCCGTCGTCCCCACTTATTCGCTCGCTGTGCTTCTCCCCGACGTGTGTTTCTCGTCTCTTCCCCCCCGCCTCCCCCTCCCCCTCGGCTCGCGACCGGCGCTAGCGATGGGCCCGATCCAATTCCCGAGCTGTAATTTTCAATCGATTCACAAGCGGCTCTCGTCGTCGAAAGCCATCGAAGGACATTAGAATAATCGCTGTCCGATCTAATAATTGAATCACACTCTTGCATCATGTTTCGTTACTTCACGTTAATTCCTTGCGCGACGTTGCGCCCAACAAAGCTGCAAAGCATAATTTTCACTTGAGAAATATAGATGCTTTAAAAATTTTTTTTCTACTACGATGATATTAAATTTGCGTACTCGATTCTAACTCGTGGTCATAAATAATTCTACCAAAATATTTCTGTAGAATCTATTTCTTTTGTCAAAAACCTACAACTAAAAATATAAAAAAATATAAAATAAAAATATATAATGTATAATATATAAATATACTATATTATATTATATCAGATTATATTATATTACGTTATATTATACAATATTATATTATATATTATAATACATATTTATTTTATATATATGCAAAATATATATAAAATATGATATATAAAATTGACTGACATGCTGTATATTTCCTTTATATTTTTTATATATTTTTTTACATTTTAAACATATCGAATTTAATTACGAGACCGCCTTAAAAATATTTCAGCGTATCCATGTTGATCACGTACATTTACGTCGTCATTCGAATATCCTGCAAACGTTCCGTAAAGTAGTTAAAGTAGTAATTTTACAATCGTTTAAGCACACGAATCCATAATTTCAAGATTACTTCAGTGAGGCACAATGTATCTTGCTGAATAAATTGCAGTAGGCTTTATATTCTACGAGGCAATTCCGAATGCAGGGAGTTAATTCTACGGAAGAGAAGGTCGCGACCTCGGAGGCCGTGATTAACCTTCCGTATCGAGATGCCTCGACGAAAAAAGGTTCGGTACCGTTTGAATGACGCTTGATCCCATCGCTGCGTCCGCGCGTGCCAATCGTCCCGTCTTTCTCTCTCTCTTTCTCTATTTATTCATCTATTTCTCTATCCATCTATTTCTCTCTCCCGTCCGAGCATATACATCAACGATGCTGAAAATAAACCTTGCACGCGAAAAACTATTGAACATGGAATATAGAGCGGAATACGTCGCGACTCGACATGAACTAAACCTCCATGAAAAGATTGTTAGGATTCGTTATCATTTCGTTATTTATTCAAAACCCTTTAGTCTTCCGACTTAAATCGTCTAAAAATTTTGTTACATATTTGTGAGCTCCTCTCGAAATTTTATAAAAGTGACGCGAACATTTTCTTTTATTCTCTCTATCACGTTTCCCTCGCTCTGAAATAATTTTTCGTCGAAGAGAAAATTTTGCGCTTTGAAAAGAAGTTCATTATTCCAATTGACTCAAAGGCAAATTTTTCTCGACTTTTAGTGGATTTTATCATGGGCGATTTCCCAGGAGTGACCGGAGTGTCGAGAAATTCCGAATTTTACGAGACGGTTACTTATTCGACTTGCCGAGCACGATTCTGCTGATCGATTGTTTTTGTTGGCGCTCGCGGCGCCCGGCGTGGCGACCGTGAGTTTTCGCCACAAGCACGGTGTAATTCAATTTTGAACTTCGCAAAGTTCGCGGATTTAACGGAAAATAGCATTGTCAACGGCAAAACGACGTATGCGAGACAAATGTATCGGTTTGAAGTTACGCCGCGACAAGTTGGAAGTTATCATACGAAACTTTCTCGCGAAACATTCTGTATAAAAAAAAGGAGAATTTCAATAAATGTTCTCATAAAAGAACGATTCTTTCATAAAAATCTCTTGTGCTCCTCTCGCTGTTGGGGAGTTATCGCGGCTACGGTAATGAATTTCGATGAAACGCGAGACCGTGCCGGGGGGGGGGAGAGGAGATTTCGCTTTTTCGGCCGCACGTATCCCTCTGACTTCCGCGTTTCGCGCGCGAGAGACGGGAGAGAGGCGCGCGTGTAAACGCGTGTAGTATCGTCACGATTGTTCTGACGCGGTTTGCAGCCGTGCCGGTCGAATGCGACGACGCGACGGGATGCGCCGTGCGCCGGCTGCAGTTCAACCCTGCGGCGATGCACACACACACACACACACGGATACGCCGCGCATCGAGTCGATGCACCGCGCCGCGTGTCGAATCAGAGTGATAATGTATTCCGACGTTGCTACGGCGATTCCTATGCGTCCTAAACACCCCGATAACCTGTCAATTTGCAAGCTTTTAATATATAACGTACGCAAAAATCAAACTTCTTTCTTTGCTGTATAAAGAAAAACCGCGGATGGCAAATAGAAAAAAATAACTTTAGACATAATTAATAAAATGCCAGAAGAAAATTGATAATCAATTGTGGTATTTCATGTATTTTTTTAAATCTTCTGTTGTTCAAATTTGGCTGAAGTTAAATAAACATATGAGTATGCGATAAGATTAGAAAAATATGCAATCGAACGATTAACGAATATAAAAGACACAACAATGAGTTTCCTACAAATACTAATTACGTCATTTACTAATACTGACGATAGATATCACCAATACTGAGCGGTAGATGAGATATCACAAACGGCAATATTTCGTATCGCTAGACGCGGTAAAGAGTGGGGATGAAGTCTCGGAGGGCTTAGGCCAAGGCTTGGGTGGGGCTAATTATCAATATGAGAAGAGCGGATGGGACGAGCAGAGGGATGCAAACTGCATCGTTAGGCTTTCAAAAGGAGCTAGAAAACCGTGGTAAGAGAGACCGGGCCTTTATTTAGAAAATTGAAGAAGATTTATACGCGTTACAAGCAATTACAAGACTTACGATCGGTATATATGGAAATTGACAGAGGAATGTTATTTTATTATATTACTATATTTTGCAGATTTTGCTACATTTATTAACGATCTCGGTACTAGTATTATTTAATACTAGCTTTTCACGTAATTTCATAAATTGAGTGTTCTTCCTCCTTAATAACATACCTTTACAACAATAAATTCCTTTCTTGAAAACCTAGTTTATAAATCCTTTATCGCAACCTTCCAGTTTATAAGTGACCTTTCGCATTATACGCAGCTGCTGGATATAATTTTACAAATGTATGTTATATCAAGTATAAATAAAAGGTGAAGCATGTCCACCATATTATTAGCATAGCCGCGAAAGTTTCTATCTGCGTATAATATCATCTCGCACCCAGCACTTCTTTATCTCGCGCCTCTCACCAAACTTCTTAAATGGGCTTTTGTAACTTAAATGAAAATAGATTCCAAGAGAGAAACGCGTTTTTCGAGGTGAAAGGGAGAAAGAGATGGGCGTATACACTGAGAAAATTTTAGTTTAAATTTCAACGTGATGATAAAAAATGTTTTCGTATTATATATGCAGCGCGGCTGTAACTTTTATCGCTTCCGAGTTATCTAAAGCCATAGTCATGTAAACGGCAAAGCATAATTACAAAATAATAACCATCGATTAAAATTCACGTCAACCGCTTGACCGCGCCGATAATGAATACATACTCACAAAGCGTTATTGATTAGATAACGTCTTTGTTCTTTTTGCAACTCGAATTACGCCCCGACGTCTGTTATAAACCGCATAAAATTCACCGTACAAATGACTAATTGTAAAATAACGGAAAAAGACAAAAAAAAAGACAGATAAAGAATCAGAGTCCAGGATAAATCCGCGATACTGCAGTTGACATATTCGCCGAGCGTACATAACACATTCATCGCAGAACAGGAATATGTAGCGTCTCGACGCAGTGGTGGTCAATTATTTCTTCATATAAACGCTACGCATTGTAGAAAATAAAAAATAAATATGTAAAAAAAAACCAAGAATGAAATTTTGAGGTAAAATGCGAGAACATTCATATTAGATGAACCACATATCACGTGTCAGGGAAATAAACGCGATTCAATAAACGCAATGCATTGATTGAATTACATTTAAAACTAGACTGGCGAAACCGGAGAATTATGAACAGTACAAATAATGGAATTTCTAAAAAATTTTACAATTTTTACTATTGTATTCTGAATTTTGATAGGTAGAATCATTACGTCGAATGAAATGGAAACAAGGGACAAATATCGTGCACCGGCGCAGTGTATTTTTCGACAACATGCGAATACAAATGTTGAAAGTTTGCATATATTTATCTCCATCGCGCGTTTGTTCTTTTAAAAGCTAACAATACGAGGCAAAATGTAAACCGAACACTTTTGCAATACGATCGCAACAATACCAGCGTGATTTCAATGCGCCGCCGCGCAGAGACGAGCAAACACAATTAGAGATAATAATAAACCGTTGTCGAGAGCGGAATGCGTTTGTCGCGAAATTGAAAAAATAAACGCGTTGACAGGATCGATAGAATTAATCAGAATCAACGGCAAGTAGTGTGAATCAGCGTTATTGAGAGCCGCTGGGAAGCATAAATCACTGTTAGATTAAACCCTGGAGCACGCAGTAGTAGATGGGCCAATGGTATGCTTTCAGGAAATATAGGGTGACCCAAAAGTTCCGATCCATACTTCATCGATCCACGAGATAGTCGTTTATTAACCGATACCAAGCCAAAGTGAACGTCTATCAATTTATTAATAGAATATTGTCTCAAATAATAAAACAATATTAAATAATTTTACTTATTCGAAACCACAGAAATATATTTTATAAGATATATTTATAAACGTCAATAATTATTAAGTAATTTCATGATTAGTCACATTAGACGCTTAATTACGACTTAAACGACTGATTATTTTATTACTAAGCTATAAGTGTCTATAATAAAGATTTTAAAAAAAGCATCTTTGTTTTTTTTTATCAATTGTTACATTTCTCTAGAATTCAGAAATCCGTAAGTGAATTTAAAGTCGGAAATTTTATTCGAGAAATTTAACTCAAAAACAATTAATAAAATAATAAAAAAAAATCATGGTTTAACGATCGACCGTACCTTAATACACATCGTTATCGTTTTGTAATTTTTCACGCGCGCGCGCGCGGAACATATTCCGGAAATTACAAAATTACTATTAAACGGGGGGCAATTAAAACCAAGCTAGCAATTAGAACGTGCGTAACGGAGACCTCTTGTCGTCTAGCGAACGTCGAACCTTAATTCGAGAGCGATAAACGGGTTTTTGCACGATTCGACTATTCTGAATAAAAACAGAACTACCTTGGTATATCGTGCACGAGCTCGGGCTAAAAGGAATTTGATTATGCTCGATGGTTTACACACGGTGCTTCTGGATCGATGCAGCCTCGTGACTCCCTCCTCTTTCTCCTCCTCTCTCTCTCTCTCTCTCTCTCTCTCTCTCTCTCTCTCTCCCTCTCCCCTTACTCCCCCTCTCTCTCTCTCTCTCATCGCCCTCTTCGCCCTCTTCGTCACTCTTCCGTTCCTCTCCTTCGCACCATTTGCCCTTTCGCCTTTTTCGTCCGTTGCATATTATATATAGCTCCAAGTATTGTCGTGTAGTATGCAAATATGCCGCACGGGCGTGCACACAAAAATATTTTTTATTTTAATTTAAATTTATATGATGCCGTTTTCTACGTGTAAGACAACGCTACATCACTCCGGTTGGCGATCTGATAAACGTTAGACGACAAATACGGTTTGTCAACGATATGCGGTATACGTCAAGAAGGTGACGTTAAGAGGGAAAGCAGTTTCCTTTCCCGTGACATGCGTTTCAACATACAGCACATAATCCTCTCTATATTGCGTAATGCAGGGAATTAACGAAGTAACTGGAGATGTATTTCATTAAACCAGTAGGAAACGCCGGACGATTAAACATAATTGATTGCAGTCCTTCGCCCATGCCCTTAAACCGAGCTTTATCGATTAATTTGTATACGTAACGTCGCGCCACAAAGGCCAGTTTGCGTAGCATGCCATCAAATTATTAAAATCACATAGACATTTGCTAATAAACTTTCGGAATGGCCGGCGCTTATGAAATTAATTAAATTAATATTTATTGGAATATTATGCAACACTGTAATATGACACGATAGAGATATATGTAGCGCTCATAATAAATCCTGAAAATGTCCGTTACTCGCGCCAAAATTTTTTCATCTTTTATACATCTTTTATTTATCGTATAGTCTATAATTAAACTTACGTAACATTTCATTAATTAACGATAAAATCGTACACGTCTGAAAATTTCGTTCGATCTCTCTACCCATAGATGGAGTATCCAGTGTGTTCCTTCCCGTATAAGTCTTGCCGGGAACTGCAATAACAGAGGGGTCGGGCAGTTGCTTCTTTAATTCAATAACCTCGTGAAACTGATACGAAACGTCCACATTGGAAATTGCAGCAGCGGTCTCGGCGATCGATACTCGCGCGGCTATTTCAGATTAAAACAGACAGCGATTTTTTTTTTAAGTTCATTCAACTAATTCAACAGCACATTTTTCGAAAATTACTTGTGGAATTTATATCATATATGTGTTTGAAAGAGCGAGGTAGAGAGAGGAAATATCTTGTGGAATATTTCCAGATATCGCTGTAATTTATTTTGTGAACTCCAACCTACAATGAATCACAAAAGAAGTATATTACAAAAAGATTAATACGACGCAGATGTATCGAGATTTTATCATTTTGCGAACGTGAACACACACACGTGTACGTGTGTCTTTGAATATAAATTGTTATTGAGGATCCATAGGGGAAGGGTGGGATTCGAGCAGCGGCATCAGTTATTCAGGCGCAAATAAAAGACGATTTTACGCGAGGATTCCGTTTGAAAATAAATTTAGTCGAATATCTTTGAATTTGCATTCCGGCGAAATGTCTGACTATATCAAATGCAAACGAGTATATTCAACTGCGCGCAGCGATTGTCGACTGTCGTCCTTTCGTCCCCTTCTTCGCCGTGGATTGTCGTAACTACGGGACTTCTGAGAGCGAGTGAATTATCGTACTAACGCTTTAATTATCCACATCAAAGTATATTTTCGTGCTGAAATACGTTTAACTTAGCAAGTACACGGATTATAATTCTCACCGAATATAATTATCTAATTCAATTTCTAAGTGATATAAATTTTGGATTTTGTGAAGTTGCGAAAAGAATACAATTCTTTCTCGGGAAGTAAATTAAAAATAAAATTGGATACGGAATAAAAGCGGCATGGGATATTTTTAAAAAGAATGTGCTTTTTATAGAGAAAAGTTCGTGCGGAAAATTGCTGTGCCACTGTTAAACGAGATTATTCGGCAGGAAAGATAAGGAAAACAAAAAACTGTATGACTTTACATACTTCCTACCTTTCGGTTACATTATGCTTTTGAAAGCGCGATAAATCCGTATACGATCTCGAAATATGCATTACACGAGAGCATTATCGTCGTTATTGGCGCGACTTGAAACGATATAAACGCGCGCGAAGGCCTTGCCCGCAGCCAGGATGAGAAAGCGTGTTGCGGTCGATGCACGCGTGTTGGTGTTCACGCAAGGTCAAGATGATTCGTGCATCCGATTGATCATATTCTTTTACCGGCTCTTGTTACCGTCACATTGTGAAACGTCGTGCCAAGGACGGATCTATATGCGCGCAAAAAAACGCGCTGATTCGCGCGACGTCTTTAAAACGCGCCACTTTTTTCGGGTTATTTGCTTTAAAGCGCAGCGATTTTCGAGACGTGTAACGACGACTTCATCGTGCAACGACGCTTCACGCGGGATTAAAAACCGGTACGTAAACGTCAAATCGGGTGTAGTTGTTTCGCTGATCGTGGAATCCATCTCGCTCGGTAATCTCAACATTGTAAGGCCGCCCAGAACAAGTTTGGACGAGACGCGGCGTATGTTCTCCATTTTCTTTCCGCGATTTCGTGCCGAGAATATTTTAATAAACGATATTGCACGATGGGAGGAGATGTAATGCGAAAAGAATTGAACGCGCGCTAAGAATCAGCAGAGCAACGGAACGGCCGAGAATAACGCGTCTCATCTTGAAAGCCGAACTTTCCGACTTATAAATACGGCATAAAAGATGTATTGTTACTTATAGCGTTATTTTTTTTTAGTTGCGTGTTTGAATGCAGAAACTTATTACCGTTGATCGTTAGCGAGGAAATTTGAAAGTATAACGCGTCGTGCGAGATAAGAAATTTGAATTAAAAAATAGTAGTAATAAAATCCACCACCATTTGATAATTATCGTTGTTAAATAAAGAATTATGTAAATTATGCAAGGGTCTCGTAATACGCGGGAGATATTTTATCTACGACAGTCGAATTGTCTCAGCGACGAGCAATTTCATGAATATTTATGAAAGTGTATGAAAGCGTTACGAGAATGTAGAATATCTCTTGTTCCAATCTTCGCATATAAGATTATTATTTGTTTGTACTAGAAATTACGATCGTAATAAAAGTTATGGAAAAAAAAACATGGCGTTATTACCACTTAATTCATGAAAAAAATCGAGAGATGCGAAACGCTCATTAATGCTTACAAGGCTTTCCGTTTTAGATGTGTAATAACACATTTACATCTCTTTAGTAGGATAAATTATTTAACAACCTTACGTAAAGTACATTACGCCTATATGGCTATTACGGGAAAAGGAATATGCCTCACGCGAAAAACCGATAAAAAAAAATTCTTTCGCGAGGATGCGCGCGATCGTGTTGCTTATTTAAATTAAAAATCTTGTGTCCCCCGGTTGAAACAATGCCCGACGTGACGCCATTACCGCAACTCGCCCTTTTCACCCGTATATACGCGTGATAATCATCCTATTGTGAGCAATGCCGGAAACGGCGTAATGCCAGGATGTCTCGTCTCGATCTTCGAGGCAATTAAAAATGGTTCAGCGGCCACGATGTTGCACGCGGAAAAGCGCAACGGACCGCGTGAGAACCACTTTGTTTCCTGTTTTAGATTCCACGAAAGGCGAATCGGCTCGATCACTAATTGCGCACGGAAGTTTCGCTAATGAACTAATGACAAGACTTTTACTCGCGCCCGCGATGTTACGAGAATTACGAAGTTTCGAGATATACATTGTAAGTTTACTTTTTGAAAAAAAAATTAATTAATTAAATGTCAATATAATGAAATTTATCTAGATATACGTGCGCGTATGTAAAGAGGTAATTGATAATAAAATTAATTCCAGCTGAAGAGAGACCCGTGCGTATAAATAAACGCGTGCTGAAAATATTTTGAATGTATAATCGCATCCTCCTACTGAAGCCTCGGTGATTGTATGACCGGAGTCGGACGCGTTTCGTCGGACGCCAATTAGAAGGCGGTTAATGAGCATGGAAATTAATGAGGCTAATGTTCAATCGGAATATCGGAGCCAACGTGTTTCGAACGCGCGCAAGATGAGGGGAAGTTCTTTAGCGGCGGTAGCGACCGGACCTTTACGTTCGCCATCGAGCTGAAAGCTATTCTATAAGTCTCAAACATAATAGACTACATGCATAACGCAGTCATGCAACATCGGCGCGGCTGCTATTCCCGCGCCATGACTCGTTCTCCAGCGGTTCTCCGTCGGCCTCGAAACAAATTCAATTAATTCAACTCGCTTACATATTTATATGCAATTAAACAAAAGGAAGAAAAAAAAATATATAGAATTCTTTAACACTTCCGTGTTATTCACTACCGATTTCAGATACGTTAGTTATCCTCTACCATTTTATGTATGTTTCTATAAAAATTTGAATTATATATAATATATATGAGAAAGTTTTATCGCTAATAACGTCGTCAACCGCAGAACGAAGGAGAAAATATTTTATCTAAATAAGGCGGAAGATCGCGCGCGTCAGTCCTTTGTAGCGATGTAAAAGTAATAAGCAAATTCTGGTTTGGGGCTCGCCTCCCCTTTATCCTCGGTTATACTTCATCCACCCTTTGAGCACACTTCCTACGCCGGACAATTCTTACGCCGCCACAGTCCCCTTATGCCGTGTACAAAGCGCGGCAAAAAGGGTCGCAAATTCGCATTAAAGTCGCTGTCGCGACTCTCCTTCCCTACATTTTCGAAGTACTCTCGTCGAGCCACAAGAATATACATAAAGAAACAGAACGTAAAATGTGCGCGTTCGTAATATAAATATTTATGTAAGCTGTTACACACATAAATCTATTTTCGAATTATATAAATGTATTTCAGTACGTAATTTCAGGAAACCCGCGAGTTTAATTTTAATTGCTCGGAGAGTTCAACGTTGTTTTTTTTTATCAACGATTATATTATTGAAATTAACGTTAGTTTCGAGACACCTCGTGTATTGCCGTAATCATACAAATGTACGCTCATTATATGTAAACGCTCTCTCGAGGAGTTATTGCGTTAATCGCAGATAGCTTTTTCTGCAGGCGCAATCAGAAATCGCAGAATCACGGTTTGAAATTACGCGTTGGCTGGTGAAAGATAACGAGCTGGCACGCATCCTCTCGTCAGTTCTCGCGATAACGAGAGAAGCTTAAGAAAATACGTATCGACGTATCATCGTGTGTATATATATGCATCACCTTATGTGTATGCATCATCACGTTATTTCGGTAAATGCGGGCCGGCCGGCGCGCGGCGGAGAGAAATATTTCGGATGTGATTTCATGCAGATTTCCTCGTAGCAATGGAAATCCACGAATAATGTACGGAAATCATCTTTACGTGTATGCAAATGCTACAAATTTTCTTAAAATACTACCCGTGCGTTATTGAAGCACGGAAAGTATCTCGTATACGGAATATTCAGGGAACATTTCAACGAGACGCGTGGAAATTACGGTACGAAAAAAAATCCACCCGACATCCTGAGAATACCTAATATCGGAGATAAAAACACACACCGATGGATACGACGGAGTGGTTACACGATGTAAAAATTATTCCCGGGATATCTCGCGCGTCGCGATGTGACGGGCTATCGCGGGGACATTACGATTTCCCGGCGAGAGGCACCACGTCTCGACACACGCGCGAACAACGTCCCGCAGATTTCCCTTCGCCGCGCGTGGGCGACACGCGTCGTAAATTTGCCAAATTATCCCGCCGCGCCGCGTTAAACAGCACGTTACCGCGATCGTCCGCTGCACGGGCACTTTGCGTAAAGCGCGCGCGCTCGATTGTTAGTTCTATCCTATTATCAGTCAACGGACTGCCATTGCCGCATTTGCCGCCGCCGCCGCCGCCGCGGTCGGAAGAGGAGCATCGAAGCAGTCACCTATCGGCCTCGCGCCCGCTATCATTTTTCAAACGCTCCCGGAGTTATTCTTTCGCGACGTTGATTGATGACGGAGACGTGTTCGCATAAAAGATTCCACCGGGCCGCGCCGTAGCGATGAAAGGGAAGATCTAAAGGATCTTTACCCGGCTATAAATTGCTAATGTTTTATTGCCGTAATATCGCGCGATGACGCGGGGGTGGGGGAAGAGAGGAGGAGGAAGGAAAGGTAGAGGAAGGCGCTAAAGGCACTTTACACTGTTTCGATCCGATTATTCTGGCCAGTTAATACCGCAGGGCCACTGGCGATACGGATGAAACTCAGGTAGGAGCGACGAAGAAACCTGGTTATTATAACTGTTGTTGCAGCGCGAGCGAGTCGTTAAAGAGCTCTCGGTCCGAGTGAAATAGCTTCAGCATCCAGTTATGTCGACCGACGTACAAAGCGTGTACCATATTAAATACATATATATTTCTCTCTTATATAAATATCACTTCTACAAATAATCAACGCAACGAAAAGCCAAAGCACGTTGCAAACGAATTAATACGCAATCTTACGTTTCGTATTAACTTACGTTGAGTTGGGCGGCACAAGATTTGTAACTGCGTTACGTGACCGAACGTAATTTAAAATCAATACTAAATACCAGCGTTTTTTAACTTCACAGTTCCTTTTGGAAAAAAAATCATTAATAACGAATAAAACAGTAATGAATAATTTAATAAGTTATATAAATGTATCATTATATTATATCGAAATAATTGAAATAGCATGCACAGACTGAAATAGCGTCTATTTTACAGAGTAATACGCGAATATCAGCTAATATTTTATTGACCGTATAATTAATACTACATTGATTAATAATTCGTTAATGCTATAGCTATTATATTAATATTGTTGCCCCGAATGACCGAATCCGAATAATCTACAAATCGATATTTTAAAAAAGGGGAAAAAATACTATACAGCTGTCAGAAATATATAAATTGACGCACCATTTAATCTGGTAATTAATTCTCCACAACGGGAGAATTAATTCAAAAATATTGATATCATATTACTTCATTAAATATGCGTTTATAACGAACGACGAAATATTTACCTATGTATAATAAATATTCGCTCATGTATACCGGTCTAGTAAACAAATCCTTGCAATATACGTAATTAAGCCAGATACGATAATTAATGTGAATTCGTTGAAAATATACATCATTTACACGCTATTATATATTTTTTATGTATATATTATATTTTTGCAATAAAAGAGAGAAATGAATATTTAAATATTTCCATGCGAGTATACATAATTCGCGCGATCGGGTATCAATTAATTAGTTATATTATTAAATAATTGACCTCGCGTCTGTATTTAAACGCGATACAGTCAAATGATGTACTCATCGATGTCAACATCGTTAATTACGTTACGACGTTGTTTGCATTACAATGTTCCCTCGCAAGCGTGTACGGTGAACAGTTTTTTCTCGCTCAAGTTGTGACTCGACGAATATTAAGGACATTAACTGTCTCGTGCCGCTCATAAATTGCGAGATACCCAATATCCTTTCGATCTTTGCTCCGAGCTAATATCCGGAGCAAATTCTGATTTAAGCCCATTACTTAAAAACGTTCGCACATTCAACTTTCAAAAAAAAAAAAAAAAAAAAAGGTAAAAAGAGAGATCTATTGGTGACTTTCAAAAGAAAAATTTCCAAGTTTCTGAATTATATCTATACGGTAAAATCTACATCGCCGACATTCGATATCCTAGGAATGACTAGTGAATCAAACTACCCCTCTGATACAGCAGGCGAGCAAATCTCACAAAGAGCGCGGAGCAATCTCAAAAGATGAATAAAGCTGGGCAGGCAAATGGCTGTCAGCGTTGCGCAGCTAAAATCTCGTGGATATAAGGCAAGGGAGAGAAATTTATTTGGTTTGAATACGATACGTGGAAGAAGGGAGATAGTTAGGGAATTACCTCGGAGTGGCGAGACACGTCCATCCGCGACGTCGAGTGTAGAAATTTGTTTACGAGGCACCAAAGTATAAAACGTACACGCGTTACGAGACGCGGGGCGCCAACATTGTGAGAAACTTCTGGACGAGCGATTTTCCATCGCGCGGCGAATTCGTTCTCTTCTTCTTGTCGGCAGCGAATTTCGGAGCCGAAGACCTCCCCGAGATTATTCCGGTCATATTAAATTCTTCAGTGGAGATAGAGGATTCTCGCGCGGCATGGCGCCGTGCCGCGAAAGATATTGTTGAAATCCCCGCATATTCCGTACTTTATATGTGGCGTGCGTTCCTGATACGGAGCTATTAAAATGGAAATTTAAAGGTCGAGCGCACGTGAGACCGTGAAAAATATATTTTAATCGGCACCGATATAGTTTTAAGAAGACTCGAACCCCGATAATCGCAATAAGTCGGAAGGGGAATGAACCGCGACATTTATACGTTTAATTAAACATAAAACGTATATTTACATTTTCAAACATGTCGGCGAAACTAGGTTATCCCAGTTGATGTCGTTATTTACCATTGCGTGCTAAGGAGGAAATTGCAAATTAATCAAATTGGTTAAGCGAATCAATCAAGTTACTTGCTGTCACATTACGGAATTTCACGAAATATCGCACGACGTGTACCGCGTCACGATGTATATCTCCGCGCGGGTATAATTATGCTCGAAATATAATTTTCCTTGGTATAAGAAATAAGGGGCGAAGTCAGCGCGCGGCCACGTCAGGCAAACCGCATTTACATCTTTATACGCTGACGGGCATTAAAATTTGCGCATGTATGCCGGGTGATTTTAGTAGACCCGGCCCGTGTACACATTTCCGCTGAACAAAATTCGTCGGTTTCGTTCGCGTAACCGTGGGCGTTTTAACATTTAACACGTTCTTCATTCAATTATACCACTTGAATCCAACAATTTTCCACGGCGCTCGACACGCGGATATTTAATGGAGGAGCGGCAACTTGACCTGGCGCATTGCCATAAAGCTTGTTCAAGGGAATCTGTCGAATTAGGACTACAACGCAACGAGAATGAAAATTATAGCGTGATTCGCTTTAATTGTCAAATATTTAGCCGACGCCGCGTTTTTCTTCTTTCACGTGGAAAAAAATTCTTTCTCGCGCGGATCGATCGTTGTGGAAGTGTTTCGTTCGGAGCGTCCGCGATGGGGCAAGTAAACGTGTCCATTTAGGTCATTGATTAACCGAGGGCTGGCGCCGCGCGACAGCTAGCTTGACATCTGTTGCTGTCAAAACACACAACGCGGCGGGCGCTAACTTACTCCGCGCCTTTGTGAGAACGCTAATCTATGAAATCGCCTTGATGTAGCTCGCCCCGCTGGGTCGATAACATGCGAGAGAGAGAGAGAGAGAGAGAGAGAGAGAGAGATGCTTCAACACTGGTTACACCAATCCCGGTTAAAGCTAACCGTGAGTAACGCGAGTCGTCCGTTTCCTAATTTATTTTATAGCCGGAGCTATATTCCCGGAGAGAAACGGCGAATCGCTAACCGGGATTGGCTCATCCTATCGCGGACAAATTTTCCAAAATGAGATTCGGTCAGATAGGTATTTAGTTGGATAGAGGTAAAATAATTAACGTCAGCGTGCGATAATCGGAATGAATTTCTATCAAACATCGATGCTCGCGAATCTCCCTCAATAAGCTCGTTCAAAGGCACTGGAATGACGGGCGATCAATTTTCAATGGAAATTCGAGAATTTTTTTGTCGCGACAGCGGCAAACGTTGCTTTCGAGAGCAACTCTGCCCCGCGACCGCGTGTGAGGCGAGATGAAAAAAGAATCGGCGGACACGCCGCGCCGGACGCGTTTACCAGTCCTTCAAAATGGTACAACAAAATTGGAAAATTGTATTGTATTTCAGAGAGAGAGAGAAAGAGAGAGAGCGCGGGGCGGGCATGCGTCGAGCACGTTTACGTGGACAAATATTTATATCGCGCTGACGGTTTTGTTTATAAATGGCAGCTTTTCCGTATCCGCTATTCCGTATCCACGTACACTCGAAGCCGAGGTGGGAAAAGGTAGGAATTGAGGTTTTTACATAAAAAAAATTTTTTCTCGTACATTCTATATTTCACTAGCCGAGTAACAAAACGTAAATAAATCAACGACGCGTGCACACGCAAAAGACTTTTATTATGCTATAAATTGATTATAATGTGTGCCTTGCATGGTGAATAATGGATTTTTCATTTCGCGAACGAATCATATTGTGAAACGTTGCCGTATCGACAATTCGTGTCCAATTAAGAGCCCGATAAAACGAGCCAATTTCTTTCCTTTCCTCAATAACGGTTTATTTCGCAAAATAGCTCAAGTTTCCGGACGGGACCGCCTCATGTATGCGTTGCACGTTATTACGAAATATTTCGTGATTTCGCCGGTTAGTTTGTAAAGTCAGAGCGGACTCACGCGATTTCAAAGCAATACCCGGTTGCAGAGCCCGCGAGAGCTTGACGCCTTTTGAGCAGACCCTTATTACAAATTACAGAGATTATCCGTTCAGATAGTAGACGGGAACAAAGTCGGAGGTAATTCTGATATCGCGATGCGAGGCGCAGATTAATCATAAGGGACTTTGCCCTTCGTCGTGTCTGACGAGCCGGTGCAGAGGCAAAGCCTTACCTTCAACCCCGAGAGAGCTCGCGCGTGCGCACTTGTATATGGTTGATGCCCTCCCTTTCAATACCGACCGCAATAAAAGCGATATAATTGGACAGCGTTATACGGTGGAAATGAATTAATGCGCAGAATTGAAAAAAAGGGGAAAAAATTGATTATAGCTATATACGCAAGTAAATTTTTACACTTTAGGTTTAATTGATCTAAAACTGCCATTTGATAAGTAGCAATTTGGTAAATAGCCATCTGGTAAATAGTAATCTCTATTGATTAAATAACTAACCAATTATAGCTTGGTCGTTCCCAATGGAGTGAACAATAGCGCTTCTCGAAGCGAACAAGACCGGAATCTGATGCAACGTGCGATCAAGCGAAATACGAAACGACGTTTTACGAGTATCTTGACAGTATTAAGACTGTGATTGAAGAAAGTGATTCGGACTGTACTACGCGGTGCTCGACGGTACGATATTTTTCTTTGTAAAGAAAAATTCTCATTTCCACCGGAATATTTAATTTTCGTTGCATTGCAAAACGTAATTGGAACGTTAATTCTAGAAATTTTAATTGTAAAATGTAATTTTACGTCGTATGACGACGCACGTTTTGTCACACAATAATGCTGACTCATTACTCGATGAGAAAGGCTATATATATTTTGTCGCGGGAATAAAATTAATCTTAAAGATGATAACTCCCAGCATTTAAGAAATTAATGCGAATTAATGCGAAACGCGTCAGAGACGTATGATTTATCATGAAACGCACGATCGAATTCGGCGGAATCCATCCGTAGATAAATAATTGATGAGGCATAATCATATTCATTCATTCGATTCGAAGTATCCTTGATGACCGAAATATAATTTTAACATCGTTTCGCGACGCCCAGCCTCGCTCAGTCTGTCACAATGGACTGTTAACGAGTGTCGTTCCCTATTGCGAACGACATATGCTGACAAGTGGGATAGACTCGCGATGGGAGACGTTAATATTGGCAGACGCGGAATTGGCGTTGTCCGATTTCACGAAGCAATCAAGGCCGAGTGGCCACTGAAAAAAAAAAATCGTCATCGATCGAATTCGTCCGCGATCACCGCGTCAGTAGCATCATCACATATGCATGGTTATATAAGAACTCTTTTGATCCAGCGAAACTCATCGCGCTTCTTCCGACGCTTATTGAACTCACGAGTCTTCCGCTATTCGGTCCAGCGGAATTAGTCATCGACGACATCGTTAGATAATGAAGAGCTCGAATAAAACTATCACGAGCGACCGCATTCCCCGAACGCCGCGAAGTCCGTCGGTCGATCCGAGATTAATTAATTAAGCATTGCTAAATTCATGGTGATTGAACGTTATCGAAGAGAACCGGGGGGAGGGGGATCATCGATAAAACGTCGAACCCGCTATAATCACGCTGGCGGTCGCGTGCCTCTCGACGACGAAGACGAGAAAGAGTTCAGCGCGCGAGTGCGAGAAGAGGATAAGGGGACAGGAGTGGAGCATTCTTAACGAGTTTATTCGCGAAAAAGTAGCCGGATGGCTTAATTAAAGTCGCGGTGACTGCACCGGGGAGATTACGGCAGTCGCGGACTCGCGAATTTTCCGGGGGGTTTGTCCGTGTACCTCGCGACGCTAATTAGTAATTACGTATAGCGCGCGGGCGCGCGCGCTTACTCGAATACAGGAGGAAGGACTACTTAATGCGCAAACTGTGTGATCGATAGTCGTTAACATTAAGGTGACTACGTTACGAGCCTAACCGGGCCCGCCTTAGCAGGACGGGAATGATTTATGAGAAGCGTAAGAGACGGCGTATAAAATGCATTCAGCTTCATATAAATAGTGCAACAAAGTTGCGACGGCATAACGAAGAAAAAGTGCCTTTAAGCGTGACCTTCGCGTCATTTTATAAGAGAGAATAAAGCACGCGCGCGCACGCACGCGGATAAATTTATATTTAATCGACTATTTAGCCTCGGGATAAAGCATGAAAATGTTACGCCGCGCGTCTCCGCAGTACTATCCCCATAAAAATAATCCGAAGAATATTATTACGATTTTTATCGTGAGAATGCTTTTAAACAAATTTCACGAGCAACTATATTTTTAAAAATGTATTACAGAGAGAGATAACACCGCCGAGTTTTATTAACTGCGCACAACCCAAATAACTGGTCTGGTTTACGATACATTTTTCATCCTCGCCTTTTATTATTTCTATACGCTTATCGCGGCTCGTAAAGATAGAATATACGATCATATTCGTCGTGTGTATATCGCCCAACATTTTTTAGATAGTTTAGGCACGTAGACGGAATAACAGACGCAAATGAAACCGGATCGATGAAACTGAAAGCGAGGCGAAACTATTGCGGCCGACTGTACTCCGTTGCAAGTCGGCGGCCGGTTTATCACGCAGACTGTATCTTGAGAGAGAAGGAGATAGAGAGAGAGAGAGAGAAAGAGAAAGAGAGGGAGGGAGGAGAGAGATACAAATTATTAAAGTTTTAATAACCGGCACGCCGTCACGCCGGCGAATAACATTGTCTTTGATTACGGGAATAGAATCACCATCGACTCGTCTGATTTAACGAAGTTTAACTTCATCGTCGTATTTCTAACGAGAAGTAGACAGTTTCAATTTGTCGAACGTAGAGAAAGGAGGGAGGGGGGGGAGGGGCAGAAAAAAAATCAGCGGTCTCGTCGGGAAAGTTCGAAATTCGAAATTACGTGCGTATCGAACTATTTATAACTCGCGCTAATTATAGCCTTACACGTCCGGCAATACCGGACAGCATAATTCGTTTATTCCTGTCGCAACGACATCGTGGCCTTTAAACTTCTCAACGCGCGCGTCTACTGCGCGTCGCGCGAATTTAGTTGCATCGCGATTACGTCAAAATTATAATAATCTATACACACGCGAGAGTAATTTAAATTAATTGACATCGCAATTTCCAGTTATCGCTTATCGAGAATTCATGGGCCAGTAAGCTTGACAGGTTCGTTTCTTCGCGTGGGATATATCCTGCATTAATTAAACCGATGAATTGTAATTGCAAAAACGTAATTACGGCGCGACGTCGTAAAAGCCCCCCCGCCCCCCTAAAAAAATAGTCTCCGTCGAATGAAACAGGGGAATACGATACCTTTGAAATTCTCACATTTCTCACGGACGTTTCGTGAAATATAAGGCGATATGCAATATGCCTCTGAATGCGATGTAAATACGGTTATTGTGACGTCTTATCGAGGCCGAGTTTACGGACAAAGCTGTATCGCGACGCAACATCTCTCGCGCTGCATAATCACCCGGTATAGACGCCAGCGCGAGTGACACAAGAAAAGGGTTGGCCGACGGTGGCGGCGGCACGATTTGACCCGAATCGAGTTCACCGTGCTAACGTTAACGCCGTCCACGATTTCGTGTGAAACTTCTCTAAAGTCGCTGTACGTACATGGACGATTCCCCGTACACACGTGCGCCTAATGCTCCGACTATAAATATTGCCATCCCTGATATACCTCTCTTTCCTTCGCGGTGAGGAAAAAGAAGAGAGGCTCCTTCGATAGAATATCGAAGAAGGAACGACCATTTTCGCCAGATTTTTTTCCCCGCTGAGAAAATCCGTGGCACGTGCATCATGTATCTTCCCAGATGTATTATGGACCATGAGCTCTGAGAGATAACATATCTATTTCTACACATTTTTTTGAGGATCAAAGATACTCTTTGTCACAGGTTTGAATATTCGAGAAATCATGTTACGTACGATTCACAGGATAATTCATAGGATTACAGAGATAAAAAAATCTATAAGCTTCGCGTTTGTGCGGAGAAGAGAAAGAGAGAGAGAGAGAAAGTAATCATAAATTTTTAATAGCTTGCATCATACGCTAAAATTAAAAAGAACGTAGTTATTGTATTTTTCATTTTTATTCGAGTTTTTACTTTATCCTCATTTATTCGACTGTATTATTTGTAAACGTTATTTAAATTAAGTTTATTCTACAGCTTTTAACGAAATAAAATTTTCGACGGAAATCAATAGCGACATCAGCGTCGCATTAGTCTGGAGCCCTTTGTAAGATATTTCCTTTTCGCGGTTGCAATCTTCGATTACAATTTTTAACGTTTGTTTATTAACAGAAAGCCGCGCTCCATTAGCTGGAAAATATAAATTTGCAAAATGTATGTTGTACTGTCCCGCGATCTGTATAATAACGCTTCATTAAGAATGCCGCTTGGAAACGGTCGTTTCCAGTGGAGAAGAGGGAGCAAACGGCGCGATCCGTCCTCCTTTAAATTGAATGAGGGAGGGAGGGAGGGAGAGGGGGAGAGAGGAAGAAAGAACAAAAAAGATACAAGCAAGATTTACAAGCGAACCCGAGCTCTTTAATGCTGTGTACAGCGCTCTTTAAAGCGAAGTTCGATAGAAAGTTAAACTCGTCCAACAATGAAGACAAACTCCGCAATAGACTTCAAATTACTCGCAAAACGAAGTTATTTGTACGCTAAAGCGTTTACGTTTAAAGAAATATCCGCGGCGAGCACGCAAATACGAAAATGCAATGACTGTTTTTACATGACGTCACGTTAATTATATTTAAAAAAATTCGGCTTTCGATTTTTTTTCCCCGAGAGGTTTTACCAACCTCGTTTTCTCGTTCATTTTCATGACACTCGGTGTTTACCGCCGATTAGCTGTCGCGTTAAATAACTGTTAACAGCGGCGAAAATTCATACGGCGGAGAGAGAGAGAGAGAAGGAAGAAAACGGCATATTTGCCAACAAACTAGCAATTAGTAATAATGCACGCTGGATTACGGACTTAATTAATTAAATGCGTATCGACCGGCAAGAAGATGCAAGATTCGCGCAACGTGTAACGTGGTCTGCGCTCTTTCACGGACTGAGGGGGACAAAGAGGCAGAGGGGACAGTCAACCTGCTCGTTGCAGCGGTTCTCATTCGCCGCGCCGCGCCGCGCCGGCAAACTGCATTTTTCCTCTCATTGTGCGTTCGGTTATATAAGTGCTATCCGTGGCCAATGAGTCGTAAAATTTCGCGAGAAAGTCTCTCGGGGCGAACAAACAGCGCTCAATGGCATTCCTCTATCAGAGTCAATCTGCTGCTGTCAAATGTTAAACGGCACAAACGATAATTCGACCATATATTCAATTTCAAGATCGTCCTAAACTTCATCAATTGGCTCTTCATATTGACAGAGGAAAATAAAAACAACAAAAAAATACCCCGCCGTTCCGTAATACTCGTCGCGACACACGTTCGTGCCCGGAATTAAGTTCTCGTGATTAATTACGCGACCGTTATATACACCGCGTTTCCATAAATACTTTCATCCATGTAAGTGCGAACCCTCTTGTGTGCCAGCGTTGTATTAAGCCGCGTGGAATTTATAACGCGACGCCCACGGCTTCATTTAAAATAAACTAACGGACGAGCAAATGCCTTCGTACGGAATATATTCGCATTTATATTAATTTAATTCAACGTAGCTCTTCAAGTTTCGTTGGGCAACTTTGCAAAAATTGTATAAAACGCCGATTTCAAATTTTCGCCCGACGACTCGATGAAGGTGCGTACAAAAAAAAGGGAGGAAGGAATCTATTACAATTTTACGCGAAGAGTTGGGTTCGTTATTATTCGTGTTTGTTAAAAGTTCAACGACGACGCATCACTATCCTTGAACTATAAAACAATACTTAACGCGCTATCAGCGATCAGCGACAATAAAACCAACGGCCTTCACGGGTGAGCTGTGAGTTAGGATTTCTTTACAATTATCGCCTACGTGTTTCCTCGCGTTCACCGAGAAGATAATAGTATCGATTACCCAGGCGAAGCGGTGACCTTAAAATCAGACACTTCGTAAAAGCGGAGAAAGCGGAACGCGCTTACGCGCGGCGCGCGTATTCGTTTTCATCAACTAAAAATAATCTCTTCGGCGTTATATAAAGTATATATAATTGTCCCGTCGTCTGTTAAATAAATAACTGCCGTCATGTTCCAAAAATAAACGATCGGATTCGTTCCGGCGGTGGGACAGGTGTAACCGCGGATGCGTTTGAATAGAGATTAGAGAAGTACGCGATATAAATTTCTTAAAATGTGGAAACATTAATATTAATGTCGCGTTATAATTATCATAATTGGAAACTTTCTACTTTATTAATGCCGGGTCGTCGCGTACGAAACGTCATAGTTCGAAAGTTTCTATATGAAACGCTAATTAAATGGCTCGTTCGGAGAAACGTAAAACAGATTACCGTTTTTTAATTTAACATATATATTTCGTATCTCGCCCGTGTTATCTCACGATCGTTCATTACAAAAGCGAATATCTTATACACGGTCCGATAAATAATAATGTCCAAGGCAGGAAATACGAATCGAATTAACCGACTGTGAGCTGCACGGATCTCCTTGTTATCGACTACGATGTACTAGATAGCTGTGTATCCACGAGTATAACTCAGAAACGTCGCTATACGTTATCGTCGACCGCGTCGACCTCGATATTAGCACATGAATTGCGAGGGCATCATTCGAGAAATTGCCGTGATCAATTCTAACGGCGGACATATTTGGGTTTTAATCGATTACGAACGTTGTCGATTACGCGGAACCTTCGTTCCTCCTATCGAAAAGCACTTTGTACTTCCGTAATCTTACGTATATATATATATAGATGTAACCGAGCTGTCAATTATTGCTAGGTGCATTAAGGAAAATTTGACACCGGCAGCTAGTTCTGTACAAAAACTTCCTAATGGATATCGGCAGTGAAAACTTTGCCCAATGAACATTTCTGCGGCGCGTTTTCCTTTCTGTGATAGAAGGAAATAAATATGTAATTAGTCCGATATGACCTCCTCTCTAATTGATAGGTTTTTCTACTAGCTTATTCGATATTAAAACAAATTGAATTAATAAAGTGAAGTTACATACGAGATAAATTATCTACCGATTTAAAAAATGGAAGATTATGAAAGTTATATATCATTTAATTTTTTAAATACTGAGAATTTTGGTTTGTTGTATATTCTATTACACTTACATTATTGATTTTATACATATATTCATATACTATATACATATAGTAAAAATTTAAAATAGTTTATTTTAATTATATATAAATATATAAATATATAATTAAAAAATTCAAATTTTTATATTATCATCATACATGAAACGCACATCATATTAAAATATAAATATCTTATTCAATATTGGTTAATAATAATAAGTTAAAGTTTAAATATATTCTAACAGATGTTTTTTTATTACAGAATAAAGTTTACTTTCATTTACCAAACTTATAGAGGAATTTCTCGTTACAAAAGCTTCCGGACACTCTATATTTCCACCCACGCAATCTTCCATAGTAGCTCGCTGAGCTCGCTCCCAATCTTTAGGTAACTGCGGGCAAATTATTCTGACCCCGAAGAAGGTCGAATAACTCGTGTAAAAGATTGTGGGAAGATACGCGGGAAAACGAAGAATCATTCGCGAAGAAAAAAAGACTGGAAAAGACGAGAGGAAAAAAATTTCGAGATGTCGAAGTGCTCGCTCCTTTTTAATCTTTCACAAGCTACAGTTGTTTATTTTTTCCCCGCCCGTTTAACCTTTCCGATATTGATGGTCGGTCTGCAACGTGGCGTTTCCGCCTTGTGATGACATACAAGCGTAGTGTATGCAACAGCAATCGATGAACGTGAAATGTATCTGTTTGTGGGCCAAACGCGGGCGCGAATGATCGATAAGCAACCGCTCTCATCCCCCCCTCTCTCTCTCTCTCTCTCTCTCTCTCTCTGTATCTCTTTCTCACGCGTTATACTTGATGGAAATATCAATTTTGGTAAAAGAGATTATTGCTGAAGAGAATTTAAAGCTTATTACATTTCTTCTATCAAGAGGCACTTTTTTGAAGAATATCTTTGTGGTAAAATTAGAAAATAGAATGTGTGGCACGGTTTGATCTCAATCTCTTTTTCCATCTAAATACGGATACGCCTGAAGATCATATTCGATCTCACGAATAAATTGTTCTGATTTTTAATTAATTATTTCTTTTATCTCTATACCACTTTGTCCGTGATATCTCCAACGTTCCTTCTTCGAAGCATTCGATATACACTTGACATTTGCATTTGCGCGTTTCGACCTTCCCACAAAGACGCAGAAAGTGACACGCGTTTCGGTTTCAGCGTAACGCAGATTTCACTTCGCCGAGCTCGCTTGTCCGAGGTCATGTATACGAGAAGGTATTACGGCGTCGAGCGTGTAAATGAGGTCGGAGAGGACCCGAATGCTGCGAGAAGGCTAAACAGATTGGAACTGTGCTATTGTATCTTTTTTTTTCCAACGTTCATTATGCTCCACGAATTGTATACATAATTCCGGAAAATTCTAAATACAGGCTGGAAAATGTTAAATCTGTTTAAAGGCAAAGAAAAAGATTTCCATTAACAAAAGGCCTGAAAAGTAAGTTCCCACCGACCGATTTTCGCAAATACTGTTTTTACATATCTGTCGGGCATTTCTTTTATGTAATATTTTCTTTTTGTGTTACACTTTTGTAATACAGGTATTCTATCACAATAGAATTATTATTGTATTTAAACTTTTGTAACTTTTAATAACAACGCTCGACAGGATATAAAACCTTTCGACGTATTGATTTTATTCGAGCCGTTCGAGTATCATCTACTGCCTTCAATATTTTTTTTGCGGTCGTCGCATTACCGCGTAATTGGGAAACATGAATCACTAATAATATTCTCCGCATCGATAATGCGTCATTAGCGTTGGTTGCTCTCATGAGTTGCATATTAAGATAATTCTTGTTCGTCAAACGACAGAGAGTAACTAAGGCAATGAAATAATTATTTTATTACAAACGACTATTAAAAAATAAAATAACTAACTTAATTAAAATTAATCAATAAATTAATGAGTAAATTGTAGCTGTGATTGATAGCCGAGAAAATGATAAGGTTCAATCATGCAATATAAAAGTGAAGTAAGAACGTAATTCCGAAAAAATTCGGTTGATAAAAATACGGGTTGCGATGCAATTTCTCGAGCATAATCGAGCATCAAATATCCCAAATTGAATTTCGTTGAATAAAATAAATTCTTGGAATACAGAAACGCGTGTAGCAACGAAGAAAAATAAAATAAAAAAAGAAAAGACTTAACGACGTGCAGAGCGGCGTAAATTCGCTTCTACTGCTTCATGAGTAAGCGAGAGACAAGGGAAGCGAGTGAGTTTAATGCGAATTACTGTGATAAATAAGGTGAAGGCGGTGTGTGTGTGTGTGTGTGCGTGTGGCGATCGGTTGCGTTGCGTGCGCTCAGAGTGGTCATCATCGTCTCGAGGATTTGTCACGCGTGTGCGTGCATGCGGCAACGAGCAAAGCTCACTACGTATGCAAATGAAACACTTTGAAGCTGAATAGAATTTCGATATCGCTTTGAGGTTCTTATCACAGATGAATGAGAATTCGCGAAGACCTGTCGCGAACAGTGAACGCACGAGGTCGAACGATCTCGAATTAACAGCGAATATAAATTTATATCGATATCGGAAAAGGGAATTTTTATAGCAATTTCTTTTCATACGCAGTAAGACGAAGTGAGCGTCACTGCCATTTCGTAATTTAGAAGAGAAATATCACAAGATATTCTCTTTATCTTTACTGCGAGATGAGATTAGCTTCTCTCGATTTGACCTTGTATTATATTACCTTACGCGATATATTCCACTGCAATTATAATGTATAATACGCACGTATCCTTTTGCTGCCACATTAATTAATCAAAGGCAGTCTCTAATCAGTGAATAACGGCAATGTATACATATATAACGCGACGATTGCTCTCCGTTGCGAATTGCATTAACATTTTTATCGCTGGGTAACAAGTACTTTTCCCCCTTAGTGATACCTTGTTACACTTATCACCGCTCAGCTGTTACTCCCGAGTTACATTTCGGTGGGCGATATCATATTACGGGTACACCTTTGCGGGTAACGAGAAATTTATAATTTATCTCGGCGACTACTAAACAGTTTTAACGACGTATCTCGTTGCAAGGACAGCATTGTACCCCACCCCACTCTCTGCTTCGGCAGTAACGAGTTTCAGGCGGCGAGTAGCAGTATTTTCCAGCTCATTTGCGAACCGTATCTCTAGTCTCTCTTTGCGGCGAAAAATCTCGCGGGACATACTCCTTTATCGTTTCGAGAACCAATGTAAACGGTAATTGATCGGCACGTGTTGTAACCGATATATAGAGTAGATCGAAACACGCGTATATAGTAGAGAAAAGGGAAAAGATAAATAAAAAATAAAGCTCGAATTTTCTTCGCACAGAGATGTGCCTTCGGAAAAATTAGTCGTAAAAATTCATTTATTTAAAAAAAATGCTGGACTTGGCATAAAATATAAATAAAATCTTATCATAGCGTTATATAATACATATCCAGGTGTACATCTCGGAAGAAATATTCATTATATAACTTATGCTTATTATTATATATCTTATGCTTAGTAAGAGCTCTAGTAGCGAGATTCGTTACACAATTATCCCAACGATATTCGAGAGATTTCCGAGAACCCGGAAACTGAATGAGGATAATGGCAAGGAAAAAAATGAGCATTGCAAGGAGAGGATGTATCGATCGTTGCGCCATCGCGCTCTCGGCCATCTCGCCGGCATATTGATTTCTACGCGTTCAACGTATAAAAATAATTGTCGAACTTAGCAAAAGTTCAATCTACGACTGCTGTTCCGCTCGAATAGTTCTGTCGAAGTGATCGTAAAGTCTCCCAATGCCCAATTCATGATTTCACATAGAGGAGAGCTTACGCAAGGGAACAGAGACGCGGGAAAAGTTCATAAATTTTCTAAAGCGATGAAAGTTTTCTCTGTAAAATACAAACACTGATGTTAAAACGAGGAAAGAGAGGAAGACACGGACAGAAAGAGGAAGAGAAAGAGAGAGAGAGCTAATTTTCATTTCGAAATACAAACTTTGGTTGGCAATCGTATATACATTTCTAAGTCTTATTAATTGCGAGGTTTACGTTTCCGAGTGCGCTTTACAAATAAGCTCTTCACTCGCGAATCAGGAACGATAGGCTTGTAGAGGTAACCAGCGAAAATAATAATAGAAGTGAATACGTCTCTAATAAGGAATATCGTTCCCTCGTGAGAGCCAATTTGCGACCGACCGTTGGCATTATTAATCGCCAATTTTCTCCACCCACACGCGACTCCGTTTCATTCTGAGAATTTCCCCCTGCCATATCTCTCTTTTCCGGCATTCATTATCCTAAGAATCTTCCACTCATTCCGCTATACAATCAGGGGAGGAAACAAGGCGATTTCCTGTTTTTTGTTGCAAAAAATCTTGTATCTCGATATCGCGCGGGGTCAAGCCAAGCGTCGTTTCGCGCTAACGAGTAAAGAAATCACAACGGCCAGGTGTATCCGTGGTACGACCCGTGATATTTCTAGTGCTTCTAGTCCAGCTAAGACTACAAAGAAGACTACAAACGAAACGAGAGGAAGAAAGAGAGAGAAAAGAGAGGGGGAAAAAAGACGAGCACTCAAGGCTTATAATCCGCATTGCGTCAGTCCATATTTTTATATAAAAGTTGACGCAAAATAAATCTAATAAATTTTCAATATAAAGGCTACAATAAAAAACTTTTTACGACGACGGTATTACTCATAACTTTCTTTTTCCACCTCGTAAATTCAAACATTTTCAAATGTCAAGTATTCATTAAAAACTCTTTCGAAAATGTATAAGAAAATACTCGACCTCACTTTATTATGTTAACATCTGATTCGATCAAAAACCGGTTTGCCACCCGCCTCACTCTCCTCCGCGAAAAAATTAATGACATTGTTTTTCTGTTGTTGATACGCTCCTGCATGACGTTTGAAAGAATTCCACACGCTGATTCCTTCGTTGAGTCACGACGCGTTGATGCTTCCGTTCCCGTAAGTCGACGGAAAATATGAGAAGGCAGGTAGTTACGAAAGTCTTGTAAATATATTCTAAAAACTCGATTTAAAGAATATATGTATGTTACATAACTTTTACATACATAATAAAACACGTATTTACGAGTGCAAAAATTCATATCGTAGTCAATGAAAAATATATTTTGCCAACATACTTCCGTTCATACATAATATATCGTTATAATATATCTTGTTTGTAGATAGATGTTTTAATATTTTATTAGGCGTTTATCTTCAATATTAGATATTATTAGATGATAAACGATACGCTATACGAATAAAAAAAAAGATCTGTAATCATTCAAGAAATATTGATAGTTATCCTTCGTTCAAATATAAATTTTGTTTAAAATATTTTCCGAGTAATAAATTTTTCGCTCAAACATTTCGGACTTAACGTTACTTAATTAAATTTAATAACAAATAATCCGAAAGTAAAGTGAAATAATAGCACTAATGCGTGTTTGTCGTAGCTTCGCTGCAATTTACTTGGTTTAGTGAAATATTCATTAAACAGAATGAAGTAATCTTTTTACGCGAACTATATAATTTGCAGTGGGAAAGTAAATTCAGCTTCCGCCTCGTGTAAAGCGAACTCGCTGCCACGATTTCATATTCCGAGGAAGAAAAGTATTTTGCATAATTTATTTTACTGCAACTTCTTTCCACCTTCTCCCCCACTTCTCGAAGCACATCACCTTCTCTTAAAACTTGTCCGACTGTCTCCGCGCACACAGAAACCTGAATTGAGTGTATAAGAATCAATAATCTTCTTGTTTCTCCAAACAAGATGACTGTTTTCTCGATATTGATATTCTGCCAGTATAATATTCGCCTTCGTTCATTCCAATTTTTTTTAAAGGCACGTCGCTTAATTCACAATTTGCTTGACTCACACTCTCGTCCTCCTCATGTATACGCGTGCAGCTTATTTTTATTATATAATTGGATCAGCATCGCGATTAATTAAATTTCCTCATCAAATGCAAAAAGGTATAATACACGAACTTTGATTTGCGATTAAACGCTGGTGAAATTCTCCTATATTCCAAGTATCTGAATTTTATTCATTATCGCGATATTCATCTCTTTAAAATCCATTTTTGAGCGCAATAATCGTTATCGATGTCCAACCGTGAATAATTTCTCACCCAGCGTTTGTTCCGAAATTAAACCTTTCCCAAAGTTGTTTGCCCATAGAGGTACCTCGTTTTTTTTTTTTTTTTTTTTTTAATGTGCCGATCGATCGCGGACAGAGGCTCTCAAATATGTCATATGAACATTTATGAACAATTCCGCGCGAATTGTCTCGATTTCGCGTCCCGACGATAACGTGTAATTAACGCAAAATTACGCACTCTACGCGCATTGTCAACGGCATTTATGCCGCACGAAATCACGTTTGGCTCGAACGAGCCAGAGACAGATTGGGGGCTGTGCGGCCGCTAATTAACGCGAGATTAACGAAAGGTTATTAGTCACAATAGCAATAATTAATGCGAACAGGGCCCGGACAGTCGGCATCGCGGCTTTGATGTGTGACGGTGGAGGGCAACGTTAGCATGTCGAGAGCACTGTCGAGAACAAATGAGGAAATTTTGCCGCTGCTTCGACGATCGTTTAATACAGTATAAATGGGAATAGTATTAATAACGCTGGTAATGTCCTCTCATATATATATATATCAAGTATCAAATCGTATAAATCAGCGCGCCGTCTCCGCGCGCGCGTCGTTATTTATTCCGCGCGAACAAACTGGAAACTCGCTCCGAGATCGAGTTAGCGTTTGACAAGTTTAATTACGAAGAGTACTCCTGTCTCTCTCTCTCTCTCTCTCTTCGTGGCACGTGCCGCGGATATAGAGTCGCGGATTTTTCACTTAAAACTGCCAAGCGAAATAATTAGCGGAAGTGGAAATTATAATCTCTAAGTCGGGGCTAATGAATTGATTCTGACGGACGGCAGATGCCGACTGTTCGTTATCGCGGTGAAAACGGATATCTATGTATCGCGTCGCGCGTCGAGATATACGCAAGGTCCACGTCCGGAGATTTCTCTCGGCCGTGAATCTCGTGTCACGCGATTTAGGATCAGTTTCGTTGCGCGAGCCAGGCGTGAGAAAAGCAACGAGTTTTGCCGCCGAGTGACGCGGCGCGGCGCGGCACGCGTACGTGCGTGTCGTAAACTCCGCGCCGGATAAAAGTATGCAAATTGCAACGAGGAACCGGCACGTGCTTAAGCGACGACGCGTAAAACCACGCGCGCTGCCAACACGTCATTCCCCGCGTTTTAACTAACTTTGAACCCGTGATCTGATAGTGATCCACCGTCATCTGCCGTCGTCTCTCGCGCTCTTTCGCGGACGATATACATATGTTCCATTGTGCGACGCGCCTTCAAACGTGACACTTTGATCGAGGCCGTTAAATGCGATCGCTTTGATTGACCGCGCCGTAGATCGGTCACGTCGAAAAATTCGAGCGAAACACGAATTTTGTCAAACGATTTTGCCATTTGCCGTTTGACATCTCATTTATTAAATCCACCGATCGCAATTGGTCCCTGTCAATGATTTAATTAACCATTGTTCTTTATCGTGACGTTACTTCCATTAATGTTATGAATACAAAATAATTATTTGGCTGATAAATTAATCTCTCCTCTGTAATCAAACTGTTATCAAGAGGGGAAACAATTATTAATCTCTCATTTACGTTGAAGCGCCCGGAATTGATGACGCGACGTAGTCATACGGCCAATATCATAAGCAATTCAAAACAACGATGAATACTAAAATTGCCCGGTATAGCGATGAGAACTTCCTTAATCAATGGCCCGTGAATTTACATTTTTCTTATTCATATTTCTGTTCCGTTTGCATAATGAAAGCCGAGTGTATCGAAACGCAACAAAGTCAATTACCGACCGACACCTGCAGTTTATGGATCGCGAGCCTTCAACGCCCATTCATTTTGTCTATCAACGCGAATAAATTTAAAAATCGCTTTAAACAGAGCTATGATTACGGCGGGTCATAAAAGGGGGCGAAGGAGGGGGGGGGGGAGAGTGTCCGTGCCATTCTACTACAGGCGTCGTGTGTGTCCCCGTTTGAGGTCACGTTTGATATTCTAATTGACTTGCTTTGCATATAAAAGGACATTTGGCCGACGCGAAACGAACTTTAATTACGTTGCGAGTTTGCGTTTGCATCGTTAGATACCGTGCCGGTAATACTAGGCGGAAAATAATCTTGAATAGTAGGTAAAACTTGGAGCCCCGGCGCCGTTGTCTTTAATCCGTCGCCTTAATGGAGATAATCTTGAACTCCTGAACGAGATATAATATAAAACTATGAAAAGCTTTGTTAGTTAAGTTACGTTGTTCAACAGCAACGTCGGCAACGTAAATTTATAAATTCCTGATTACCGAATGCAGCTCATTAAACGAATTCTGATCGGCATCGCCGCTCGAAGGAAACTCGAGCTAAATATGAGATATATAATACTCCGATCGTGTTTCAAATGTTTGTAATCTCCTTGAAATAAAAAGTAAGCTTCAGATTTATGAAAATAATATCGTGTGATCTGAGGGAGCGTGAGGTGCACTCTTAGGTGCATATGAAAGCCGCGTGTATAGCTTCTTTTCATCCTACAGCCGCATTCTTCCTCATCTAACGTTACAAAAATAAGCCTCGCGCGCGAGAAGGGGGTATTCTCCGTGGAAACGCCCATTGACTGCAACGTTACACAATTATCCGCACCTGTCGCGAGTGTGCTCCGGGTAACCGGACGTTTACATAAGCCAGACTTCTGGATAAAAAAGATCCGGCGTGTAAGTTGCGCGATAACGGAAGCGTAACGGAAAAAATATATATATTACTATACGTGTGTCGCCGTAACTCGTCTATAATTTTGTTCCGGTACGCGCCGCCCTGGAGAAATCATTCTGAAATTACATTTCACTCGCAAATTGCTCTATCCTATTTTCCGCATTTCCCGAAGGCCGGCGCGTACCCTTTATCGTTTCCCTTTCTATCCGCTCGCGCATTAATACACGCACTGCGTCGCGGATGAAACAAAGGGGGGAAATCGATAGAGTATATCACTCGTAATAAGCCGTGGGCAACACGCACGTTCGGCGTATCTATCGGAGAAATTAATTCTGATTAAGTCAGTCAAGATCTAATCGCAATACGATTTCTAATCGAAACGTTGAGAACGTTTGAGAAATTTTGCGAGACGATTAATGTCCAAACGTGCGATGCGTATATAAACACATCACATGCCGCACTTGAAACGAGATCTTCCTATGTGTCCGTGTCAAAATTTGAGATTCTCCAAGTGGAAGAATTCTCGTAGCGTAGAGAAAGAAGAGATAGAAACGTATTAGTGAAGACTAAGCACAAAACGATGGTGGGAACGGAAATTCGACGAAGTCGTACAAGCGTGGAGAACCACAAAAAGAGAAGCTGCCGTTGGAGTTACGAGGATGAGAAAGCGAGGATCAGATGAGGGGGATGGAGACCGTGGTAAGAAAACGGAGAAATCTATCTCGATGTGAAAAGCTTGTACGAGGATGTGACATTCAATCAAGTTCAAAGATCATCCTCAAAGTAAATACTCGATCTTTCATTTCAAGGATGTTTCATTATTGTTTATTGTTGGTCAGTGTTTAACTCTTACGATGACCAAGCATTTTATCGAATTTATAAAGTGAAGTGTGATTAAATATTTGTAGAAGATTTATTAGGAGAGAAAACGCAAGAAATCGCATTGCTGAAAATTAAAGGAATTTATTAATGACTAATGTTAAAACTGTTTGACTCGTGATTAAAATTAATTAATTCACATCTAACGTTAATAAAAATGTTTCGTCGGAATAAAAAAAAGTATAAAGGATTTTTCGCATCCAAGCTGGTTGAACATAAAAAATTTTGAGCTAGCTACCCAAAGTGCTTTATGTACAATTTTCCGTTCTACTGTAATTTTATTTTATATACCTACAATTTACCGTTCTATCATAATTTTTCGTTGTACGCTATTGGATTTTCTCCGCGCGACTTCTTTATTTTACAACCGTAACAGATATAGCGAATGAAAAAGGGAGCGAGGAATTCCGCTGATTCAGGAAGATATTTCATGATCGTCGTTGCGAATATTATTAATAAAAGGAAGAAAGGGAGAAGAAAAATAAAAATAAAAAATCGCGGAAAGAGAATGACGAATAAAATGGACAAACAAACGGGCAACTAGCGGAGCGAGCATGCACATGTACCAAATTGAATCTCGGGATGTATTCCGTAAATAAATAAAAGCCCCTCGAGTGGCAACAAAGCTATATGACGGGCAAGCGCGGGGACGAGTGCGGGGAAGGGCAGGAATTTACGGGGTCGTTAGGTGTCCCGTTCCCGTGTGCGCGCGTGCATGTGCGTGCGCGAGTGCGAGTGCGAGTGCACGCGTACGCGTGCGCGCAGACGCACCGGTAGTATTTATACCTCTTTTGCTGTGTATGAATGGCGATCGCGGGAATGCGCGAACGCTCGTACGTACACGCGCGGAACATATGAATAACCGACGCGTAAAGTCCTGATTACACGAGGCGGAAAAGAGCCCCGCTCTGCTTTTTCTGCGCGAGAAAAAGAGCGAGAGGGAGAGAGAGAGAAATGGAGAGGGAGAAGGGATAAAGATAATCTTTCGCGCGTGCTGCACGTGACGCGGAATCACATGATCGGTATCGTGCGACGTGAGCAGCCCGTCGCGACGTCTTCGAGTCCGATACGACCTCAGATTGTCTCAGAATCCATGGATCTGCGCGACCGGATACGCAGTCTTATTTTCGCAGAGTTGTGGATTAATTAAGATGCTGGTAATCGGTAATCTTCAAACGCGTACGATCAATCGCTACTCGCTCGTCGGTATGACTTCTTGAAGAGAAGCTCTGTTTTCCGTTCGACGACGTCTGCGATTGATTTAAACATAATCGAGAGAGATGACATCCCAACAGATAGCTCTCTTATTCCCTAGCATTGAGTGTAGAACGCGAGTCTCGCAACGAAGACTCGCGAAAGTCATATAACAAGTGAGGAATGATTCACAGAAGTTTCAAGTTATTCAATAGTGTACTTCAGAAAGATAGTTCAAGTTTTCCCGTTTCTTTCTCCCCTGCAACTCCATCCCTAGATCTGCGATTAAATGAGGCTTGAACGAGATGAAATATACGGTTGGAAAATAAACAAATTTTGCGATATAAATTACTAAGAGGCTTAAAAAGCAGGGAGATCACATTAGGAAACATGTCGAGACACTTCCGACGTCCGAAGCAGGAAGAAATTTATGATGTCCGATCGAGGATTGAATACGCAAGAAGAAATTTATGATGTTCCGACTGAGGATTGGAAAGGATCAAGGATAGTCCATTAATTATCAGGAAGACAAAAATTCAATCGAAAATACAGGAAATATGAGATAAAGTAATTTCTGCAGGATCTGAAAGAGGCACCATCTTGCATATCTCCTGCAAGTCCTCCAGATTTTTTCTTTGTATCTGCTAACTTATGCTGTGATATATATCAAACAAAATTCGAATCCTTCAATTCAACGGAATACGACGTTAAATGCGTAACGACCCTCATTAAGGAATTCAATTACATCGTACGAGAAAGCGGAAAAACTTGTCGACCGTGTCATTAGTCGGCGCCAGCGGATTAGTGGAGTGTTCCTCATTCTCATTATGATGGCACGAACTTCGGTTTAACTTGATTTGAGCTGCTGCACAAAATAATGTCGAATAGAGGACCGAGGGGGGAGGAGGAGGGGTATTGTGGCTACGGACATTCGCGTGTCTGCAGGCTGTGTAGGACGAACGAATGCGAAAACAGCGCTGACGACCGATCGAGGACCGTGATTTCTATAAATCCGCGAGGATATATCTCCGCGTTCCTTCGAAAGATAAACCGTAAGCCTCAAAGGCGCACGCGGTGATTTAAAAGCGACTCTCTCGATTCCGTATGCCGATTCAGGCGTAATGGCGCGATCGGATCGAGAGAAGCCGCGGCCGAACGAAATCATACGCGTAGTACGTATTAGACATAACGTTGATCGCGAATAATGCGTTTATTTTATGCGGCCAATTGCAACGGGCATTAATGGTCACATAACGCGCGTAACGCGCATAAATTATTTATGCGCTCGATATCCGCTCTCTCGCTGATATACATATTAATATGAAATTTATCAACAACAAATTTATAACTCGTGAATAATTTAGCATTTGACCGCGCGCGCGCATACGCGCGTGTACTGACCGTCCGGAGTTTAATACAACCGTTGTTATAGGTACGACGTATGTCAAATCGATGGCGTCGAGAATCTTCATCCATTCTGCCGCTTCCGCCACGCTCGACTTCATTCCCTCTTTTTACGTTGCTCTCTCTCCTCGGCATAAAATGGCATAAATGAAATACGCGCGTTGCATTCATTCGTTTGTATGTTGCGCGAATGTGAGTGCTTCGATTTAATATAGGAACAAAGTGCGATGGAAATAGGAGGGCAAGCCGTTTGCAATATCAAACAGTAATTTTGCATATATAATAAATATAATAATAAATGTATAATAAAATTGCGGATAATAAATTTTCGCATTTAAATATTGATGCATTCGATGTTGATTTTATAAAGCCAGAATATATCAAAGTAATCGAGATTCTGCATCGGACAGAACGCATTTATTTCGAGTTTTTAGAATACAAAAATATCATATATTGCTTTTTTTTTCTTCTCGTCTTCTTGCTGCGCATGTCAAAAAGATGTTGAAGGAAGTGTCGCTGGGAAATTGAAATAATTAAGTGAAAGTTTTCTTGACGGAGCAATTCTCGTGGTAAATATGTGTTCCGTTGGTTTAAAGCGCTCGGGACTCGGCAAAACGCTTCGGAACCCGGAGTGATGATTCTTTCAAGATCATCGCCCGCACTCCGGAAACACTCAGTCCCTGGGTGCTTCGTACAAATTTTGTCGAACACTAGGCGATAGGGACAAATCGCTGCATAATGGCCGAAAGAAGTCGGTCGGAATATAGGTTTCGTGGATAAAAAAGAAGCCGGAGTCCGACCTTTTGGGAACTCGATGGTCGCCAAGAGGGTTGCTATAGTAACACGTTACAAGAACCGATAAAATATTGTCCTCCGACGAAGAAGCAGCGGTGGTGAAAAGCAACAGCGACGGCGATACCGAGACATAAAAGACTGGGGTAGATCAAGGCAACCGAGGGAGAGCGGGAGCGTGCAAAAGAAAGGGGGAGTTATATATTTATCTAGTTGATAGAAGCTGCACATCTGGATACATTCCGATAACGGCAAAGAAAATCAGTGCAATATCATCATATTTGTTCCCCCTTTTTTTATTTGGAATATGATATTTATGTATAGTCAACAGATTGTCGTAGTACAATAAATTGAAGCAAATCCATTCGAAGTGACTTGTTTTTGAATGCCTTTTACATCGAGAATAATATTAATTAATGTTTAAACCAAATCGTTTAAGTTTAAATGTTATTATTAGAATTTTAATTATTATATATCTCATTTATATTTTAATTGTGATTAATGGAATTTAATTGTGAAAATAGGATCGCATAATCTCACGAATTCGCTGATAAAAAATGCCAAGTATTCTGATCAAATCTGGAGCAGACAGACGGAAGGTAATTCACTCGGCATTATCAGTTGTCGTGGATAAACTAATTTGTATCCGCTGATTATTTGGGTCAGTGCAGGATAACTAAAAGCTTTTATCGCGCGGAGATAATGACGGATGGTAGCAGGAGAGAGCGCGCGCCGGGCGGCGAATGATGACGCGTAATAACATTCAACGGTGTTTATGCAAGTGTAGAATATCTCGGGATATGGAATATCGCCGCCGATATTCTACGCAAACGTTTTGGTTTACGATGGAAATTTAATATCAGGGCGATACAAAGCAGCATGCTGCAATAATATCTCTCGTGAATTTGTTTCTTCGCGCGGCATGCGAATGCACGCGTATGTACCGCAATACATGCAATTAAGCTTAAAGCGTTTTAAACGTAAATCTGTCTCTCTCGCTGTTTCTTTCGCGGATCAAGACGGAGAAAATAGCGAAAATTACGAACGAGCGAAAAAGCGTGATTCGTGATGAACAAACGGATTTTAATTTCATCGCGTTAAAATTTATAATTATTCGGTTGAATTTGCCACAATGCAAGACTTTTTTTATTTGTTTTAATTTTCAATATGAAATATTTGTAAAGCGTTATATGTACGGAAATATAGATATTTGTATTACAACCAATATCACAAATTAATGTAGTAATCAATAAATTATTATTTAAATTGTATTTGAATAATACTTTCGTACTTTTATTCGATATAATTTCCAAAATGTTTCTTTCGGAAGTTGATTAATTTTAAATAATGACGATATTGTTCCGTACCAGCGCCGTAGTTATTAAATTGCCTATAGTAATTTTAAACGAATCTATAGGTAGTTTGTTTTTTGGAAAATAAAGCGTTATTATGCGGTGAAAATTTCGTGCATACAATATTTCCTCGTATCGGAAGCCAAATAATATTGCACGATAAACAACTCCATGGCCCGTTGCGTTTATTAATTACATCAATGCATCGTCACAAAGCGACAGATATTAATTATTCAGTTTGTCATCGCGAATAATGAATTAAATGTTTTACTAAGATGTAAAATAACATTATTATAAAATAACAAAGGACTCTCTACAATAAACGGCTGAAAAGTATTCCTTTGTACAACAACTGTGTAATAACGATTAATTAAGAGTAAATTAAAGACTGAAATATATCAGCCCGAGTTTCAATTTACATTCCCTGGAGGAAACAAAAACGTGAATCTTTTTGTGATTCGTTCTATTTTTCAGAAAATAAGGTCGTACATTGCAAAATTCCCTTCCTAAAAAAATCAATATCTATACAAATTAATAATAATTATCTACATATGAATATTATAAACCTACTTTAACGAATTGATTAGAAGTATTTAATAATTGTATTTAGATAATGTATGTAAAAAAGATTAACAACACTCAAAGCATCAGGGTATATAAATACTATGCATCTATGTATCTCACTGTGTGAATATCTCCTAATGCATGCGACAGAAAGAGAGAAAGAGAGAATGGAGTGAGGAGGAGGGACACAAATCAAGTGAACGAGCGCTAGTCCGTGGCAACGACCGGATACACTCGCTCGTACATTTTCCCTCTCTTTCGTTCTACCCATGCGCCTTTCTGATCATATGCATTGGCATATGGTCGTATATTTTTTTCAACAGTTTCATCTTCTTCGCAGTTGCAGTATATCTTTCTCTCTCTCTTCTTCTCTCCATCTAAGATATGCGTGAACAGGCATATGTGCGCATCGCGATGGCACGATGTCGACATGTAGAAAGAGGAAAAAGGAAGAGAGAGGAGAGAAAGCCAATGTCTATTATTTAAAGTCAGTTGTCATTGTCAACGATAAATCGATAAAAATCATGAAAAAAAGCCGAGACGGTAATTTCCGACGAAATTATTCACGCGCGCGAAAGTTGATTATACATATATCTTTTCTTCGTAAAATTTAAAACAACAGTTTTAAGTAAAACTTGCAGACGCAAAAGAAAAGATAAAGAATTACGTGAAAATTTTCTATATAACGAGAAAATATTTATTTTACAAGGTTCGAACATTGTTTCGTGCGAAGTAACCCATATATCGGTTCAATATCTTCATTGTTCAACGATACGTAAACGGGTAAACTTTTATACAACGGATCGAAAATTCGAGCACAATGGTTTCGCGTTAGTCACGTTGGGCGACTTCCATTCAAGGCTAACGAAACGAGGCAGAGCAGAGCAACAGCGACGACAGGACGCTCGTAAAAAAATCTTTTTTTCGCTGCCACAGAGTCGACGATTTCCGCGCAGTCGGCTCTTTAAATTCATCGCTCATTCATACCTATTTTATTCGACGGAATGAATCCGGCCGGGACCCGCCAGCAGCTGGCACAGTTCCAATTCAACTCTCTTATGTACCAGTCATGGCGATGATATCAGATGCATCGCAGACACGGAATTAATTTCCGTGACAGAGTAAACAATATTCTATCTACCCGCAAATATACAGTCACTTTTTACAATATCACGCATAATTGCATATCTTAACACTCTTTTTATTTAAAACATTAAAAATAAAATGCCTTGCAAAAAATCGAAATATATATTAAAATAAATTATATATGAATCAAATATATATATTTGATACGGTTAATTGGTTTCATGTTATTGAAAATTGTGTTATTCGAGACTTAGAGAGAGAGAGAGAGAGAGAGAGAGAGAGAGGATTCAATTTTGGAGATCATATTCCGTGTTATTGAAAACCATGCAATTCAAAACTCGAAATCCATATAAAATTGGGCATTTGGTTCCAAGAGATTATTAAAAAAAAACTTTTAAAAAGTACAGTTTGGACAATTTACCGTGCTATTCGAAACTCTGTGCAATTCAAGTACCGTGTTACTCGAGAATATATACACATACGACATATACTACTGCACATTCATGCTTTTAATAATCAACTATAAATTTATTTCAAAATAATGTTTTGAGAAAAATAAATTTTAAATAATTATTTGATTTCAGAATACTTGAAAATTTCATTAACGGTTATTAAATTTATTGTCTTTCTTATAAGTGTCGTGGAACGCTATGCATATTCTCTCTGTGTAAAGAGATCGCACCGTAATATCTGGTAACATCTGTTCTCTGTCGTTTGTCAAAACTGTGACAGGACAAAATGCGAAATAAAGCATAGAGTGCGGTGTGCAATAGAAAAAGTGACTCGCGAATATAAGTCGACAATACGGCATACGTATCCGTCGCGTTTATAGATCTCGAAAAGTAAGTGTTACGTTTTATTTCTCTGCCTCGGCTTCTCTTAGCTGTTAGCCGAGAGTGACATCAGATTCCCGCAAAACGAAACGAAAAGCCATGCGCATAGGATAGTCAGCATACAACCGGTGACCTGTTTTTCCACGAAGGCGATTGTATATACTTGTCATCATATTCTCCGACCGCACGTAAGCCCACTCGGATGAAATTCTTCGGGCAGTGTCAGTTTTTAGGTGTCATTGCTACTCGAGACAGATCCGCGCGGACACACACACACACACACACACAACACAGACGTAGCATCTCGCTCGTGTAAATTGGCGATGTGTGTAGAAGAGTTTCAGGTACAAATATTTAAATGAAACACGTGTTCAAATTCACGCTGCACATACAAAACAGATGCCCCGCATGCTCCCCCCGTACGCCTCCCACGGTCCCTACGCCTGTGGCAGCTCCCTTTAACCGCAGTCCACGCTGCACTCGAGTGTATTACGTCTGATAGTGTGTGATGCATTCAATCTACCGGGTGTCGCGAGAAGTAGATCGTGCCGGCGCGTCCTCAAGCTGTCGTTGTAAATTGGCGAAATGCGGGAATATACGTGCATATTACGCGTGTCTCTCTTTTGTGCCCCGATTTCTTCAAGCGCGTATAGGGAGAGATGTGTAATAACGGGGCGGAAAGTGGTTTCGCAGAGCAAAATTGGTCACGCTCGAAATATAGCGTGTTGTGAGAAATTTTTTAGGTTTATAATTTCTCAATCCTTTGATTTTTTTATTTTTTTATTCGTTCGAAAATGTTTGCAAAATACAAAATGTTATTATTTCGAAGATATTCGAAAAAACGTACTGCTTTTAACTATATATGTAATATTGTAATATTATTATCCTTCTATGATCAAATAATCGTGTCACAAGCGCTGAGAGAATATATAGAGAATAAAAGCTCGACAGAAACTCGAACGTGCGGACAAAGAACGACAGCTCTAATTAATTTTTCAGGACATGGACAAATCTTAATTAAATAATATCTAACTTGTATGCGGCAGCCCCACTTCATTTTCGGATTTATTTTACGACGCGAGCGTGGAGGCCGCGATGCAAAGTATCGATCTGGCCGGCGTTTAATGTCACTCGCAATGTTGTTTCGTTTAAAATACGCGGCCAATGAAACCTACGATATTTAGCATGACCCCGCTCATCATTTAACACCGAGCGATAAATCACTCCGAGGGGGAGGGGGGGAGACAAAAGCCGCGGAAACGTCTCCACATAATTAATCAGCAAAAGACGCTCAATGTGTCGTCGGGGATGAAAGATGTTTCGAATCGATCACACGATCAGCGTGCGATTATAAAAGCAAAGAGTAATGGAATCGTTGAGAACCCCCTTAATCTTTACAGATTAAATCATAGTTATTTAAGAAAAGAAACACGCCTCTCGAGTGTCTTTGGTAAAAACGTGTTTGTTAAAACCGCCGGAAAATAAACAAACTCGAACCTTAATTTTAATAAAATTTCCTCCTTCTAGAGGTAAGTGCCCCGCACACACACATTCGTGCCGTCTTTGGGTGGAAATGGAAAGGTATACGCACACGCGTGTACTTCAGAGGTCGACGAGCGTAAAACACTTACCGAAAATCGAGAAAACAAATAGAAACCGAAAGTGCATATTTCTGTGCCCACGAACCGAGTAAATTTGAGAAAAAAAGGTGTTTTTTTAAAATTTTAAACGATTTGGTCACGGTGCTGTTTGTTTCTCGGCACGATTATGACGGATAGAAGCGTTAGGTAAAGAAATGAAATTCTCGTTAGCGTGAATCGCGAAATTGTTAAGCGAGATTAGTTTTCGAGATGCCGCGAGACGCAAGTAGTTGCGCGAGCTATGTTCCGGTTTACTTATCGCGAGAAATCGTGAATGGAGGCAGAGGCCAAATTAAAGCCAGGCATCGTGGCTTTTAATTAGAAGCTTAAGAACGTGCGTCAAGATCGTGCGGCTTCCTCCGTAAATTTGCGCGACGTGTACACGTTGCGTGTGTGCGTATACGTTACGCGCGCAGCTGTATGCGTAAATCCCAGTGGTTTTCAAAGCCGCGCGCGGATTCGGGTTGCTCCTTATTTCGAGCGGCAACGTTTAGTTTCCGCAGATGTTGCTCCCAGGGTGGAAAATGAGGTCAGAATTTATCGATTGTCGTATATTTAATCGCCAATCTCGCGTATCTAATTATCTTAATTGGAGATCCAATTGTTTCTGCGCGCGTTTTCGCGTTGGTTATATTTAACAAATTTTCTTATTTAAAACAGATTTAAAACGGAAAGAAAGAAAAATTACGAGAAGCAATTCGACTCGTGTTGGACGCGAGATCCGTGTGTGTGTTGTGTGTTGTCAAGCAAAGCCAGCGTGTGAGTCGTGCGAATCGATAGCGACAAAACTGTGTAGGCCAGAGCTCTAGCCGGGTTTGCCGTCCGTGCGATGGTCGGCACGACAGCGTTCTAAACAGCGGCATTACCTACCGACGAGCAAGCGGCATAGATCACGCCAAAGTGGATTACGAGCGATTAACTACTCAGGATGTATTTCCAGATAGCGATAGATTTCTCCGCGGAGAGCCAATAAAAGCGGCACGAGTCGTTTATTTCGAATAAACGCTTCTATTTGGATTTCATCGACTTGCGCAAACCGTACGGTATACATCGACGAATCAATCTCAATAGGATTTCTAAAAGTTAATAAAATTTATTAATTATTGTATCACACACACACACACACATGCACACGTATACACACATGGCGCGCGCTACGTTTGCAAATGATCTTCTTAATTACAAACACGAGCTGCACGAACTGCATAGCGAACACACGAACGCAATATTCCCATTAATATGGACAAATAGGCGAGAAATCTGCCCGTGTTCCGTTCAACGAAGCGATTTGGCGGAAAACAATGGAGCATTTTACTTTCCTGACGGAAAGGGGGGCGTTTCCGCAAACTCCACTTAGTGTGCTCGATGAATTTCTCATGCGAGCGGTAAAAATGCGAGTCGATCGTCGCGCGTGCGACTCGATTCTACATTTCTAAGCGGCTTTATACGGCAAACGCCCCACTAAAACGAGGCGGTGATTAGCGGCCGCGTGGCTTTTAATTGGACGAGTTTAATTGCGCACAAGCCTATAGTTTCAGTGAAATTTTTCGAATCAGGCGTTAGAAACAACAGAGCGCTAATTCCGAACGTATTTGAATATATGTAATTTTCCCCGATTACACCTTTATACACACAGCTGTTTTATATATAGCTCTTACAGGTCTGTAATTAATAATGTCGCTGATATTAACTCCTCAAGATGTAGAGATTGCGATATGCAGAATGTTAAAAACAAGTGTGCAGGATTTAGAGGGCGTTAAACCGAGGAAACAGATGATAAACCGATATAGATTGAAAAAGAAATGGCCTTGAGAGATAATTGCCGTCGGAGATAAAAGTGATTTTTGGTTTTGTCAGGATTGAAAACCATTCCGATCGCTTTCGTTTATCGTGCGCCGCATTTATCACGAATTATCTCTTCATCATTTATGAATGTCCATAAAAGACATTTCAAGTCCAAGTGTTCATTTTCTACGATTTCTACATGACTTTCATAGGCTTCGCGCGTCTTGCGTCAGAAACCTGCCATCGGAGAGCCGAACTTATAGTAAAAAACACAATTCCTATATTTATCTTCAACTCGTAAGTGTTCTCGGAACGCTACGAAGCATCCGGTTAGTTTCTTCCCTCCATGTGGCGACTATATCGCGAAAGTTATCGTCGCGATAAATCTACGGCCGTCAATCCCGCGGATATATGCCGCGATATGTCTCGCGATTTATCGAACGGTGAAGCCGACCCTCGTGTTCCGATTATGCGAAAATTCCGCAATTGCTCCGATCGGACGGCCGCCTTCTTCCCAGATGGGGCAAAATAATTCGGCGACGGTTCGGCGAGAATTCTGGCAAAAATCCCCGAAATCAACGTTGGATACTGCAGGGGAAAAAATCGGATCCGTCTAGATTTATTTTCCGGCGTCATACGTCCGATATTTGAGGACGATAGCCGCACGAACGACGGCTGCGATTTATCGCGTCACGCGTGACGAAGCGTGCCGCCGTACCGCGAATAAATCCCGAATTTTGCTCATCATTTAACTTTCGGTAGCGACCGTGTATCGCAATTAGTCGCGTGAGGATCATTATTCACTGTATTACATTTCTTTTACTACTATATAAATATAGTCGTTACATTAGAAAATAATAATTAAACTTTCGGCTTAATTTCATAATAAAAAGATCTTGCACATTTACAGCTTTGCCTTACTCGGCATATTCCTTGATCAACGTATACAAATGAATGGCCATGATCCCACGTAATCAATCAATTAAAAGTTATAATATCTATCACGGATATCGCGTCGAGACATCTGTGATTTGAGCTTCCAAATTACTTAAGACCTCTTTCAATTGTTTTGTAAACTTCTCATATGCGTGGAATAGTGACTACAAATTATTTTTTTAAATCTTTATTTTTATAAAGCTACTCAGCTGATCACTTTGAACTGTCGTGTCTTCGCGGCGCCTCTTACATTCTTGATATTTAAATTCCGTCATGGCAGCTGCGGCAAAGTAACTCTGCAAATTCTTTTTAAATTCCGCAGGTATCCTTATAAAGCGAATCAATATTGTGGCGAATATAAACTCTTTCGAACTACATAAAACTTCTCTCTCTCTCTCTCTCTCTCTCTCTTTTTCTTTCTTTGTTTTACTTATGCCCCAGATGATACAATAATGAACATTCGTATATTACTGCATTATTAATAATTTTTCTAAGATCGAAACTACATATATTAAATGATTAAACATGAGTCCGAGAAAAATTGCGAACGGCTAATAAATACGCGCGAGGAAGCGAACTTTGATCTCGCGCGCTCATGCATTATCCATAAAATCCGCACAGCTAGCGTAATAGCAAAATCACCAGATATCCCGACGGTATATTTCCTCGGTGACTTTCCTCGGGGTCTCTGTGGCACTTAAAAATAAATGCCATATCGACGGTGGAGATTCCAATATTTTTGGCGCGTACAATCACATTTACGTAGCTATTTCTGTTAGTCGTTTCTCCCCATGAAATTCTCGTCATTGTGTATGCGTCACTCTGCGTCAGGCGCCAATTCCGATAAACAAATATATTGGAGCATATCTATTTTGCCTCTTTTCTGAGATATCTCGTCCTCTCAAAAACATCATCATTTCCATCTTCATGTATAATAATATTTTAAAATCGAGTTTGAATCCGTATAAAAAAGGTAATACGCGAAATGGAAGAAAATCTCGATAAAATGTTCTCTGTATATTAAATCGAATATCTGTCGTGCGGATAATTCATAAAAAATTTTACAATTTTAATTCAACCTCAAATAACCATATAAATAATGGAGTTATTATCGAAGAAGGGCCGCGATTGTGTGCGAGGGAAGAAACACGATAATCGAAAAGAGATAAACCGCTCTGCAATCCGTGCGTGCGCGCGCGCGCATCGAAACCCGTGTAAGTGTGTGCACGATAATTGACATATGAATCATGCTCTCGAGTGTAACTACGTCCGTTCCGGGGGCACAAGCACACGCACACGTGTGTCACGTGTGTGCGTCGGTAGTTCGAATTGCACGATGGCGGGACTGCTGTGTTGCTATTGCTTATTATGCATACAATGGAAAATAATTATTACCGGAGTGGGGATCGACGCAAGCGCGCACTTGGTGGCTCTTGGTAGCTAATAACGTTCTGAATTTTATTAGAACACGTCAGAGGGATCAAAATTTCATCGTGAAAACCAAAATTCTAGATTAACTTTAAAATTTCCAGATCAATGACAATTCAATTTCCGTCTAAATTCAATAACAGGCAATGTAATATTCGAGAATCTCTAATTTGTCAGTGCTAGAAATCGGATTTAATATTTAATATCGTTTTCTAAAAATGTAAATTAAATGTAATAACTAAATATAATGACTTATAGAATTGGAGATATTAATATCGAAATTATACCTATAATAGAATAAACGAAATATATCGTGAGAAACATGAAAATATGATATAGATAAAAATATAATGGATAGAAAAGATGTTGATTTCCCGACGTAATGTATAATTATGTTATCACTAACTTTTTTTTATTTACTTAGGGCTTACTAAATTTTGTAATAATTCAAGATATTTTTAGTGTGTTTTCCAACAGTAGTTAGAGCTTGTTTAATATTGACTAAAAAGATAATGTATCAGAGTGTTAAGCCTCGAAAAAAAAATCCAAAGAACGTCACGCGCCACGTCAGCGGAACAATAATTAACAGTTTATTCAACTATATCCGTTCTGCGGATAAACGCGTAGATTTTCCCGCGAGAGCGCGTCTCTCCATCGGGTTAAAAATGAAATTCCACAGGTGTGGGCGAACGGCCGCTGGTAAATACCCAGCGTGACGGATAACAATGCGATATACATTTCAATGGCTCCTTAACGATCTGCACAGCCGTCCGCAAACCTGTTTATCGAGTTATCTCTAAGCGCTCGCGCAACAACATTCGCGATGCTATCTATGCCCTCTCCGCGAGTATTGAGAGATTTAAATCGTCCGCGGTACGGCGCTTATTAGCGATTGTCATTACCGCGGTATGTATCGCATATTTTACGTATACACCGTGAATTTGTCACGTTTATTATGCGGAATACGAACGCGTTTCGCTCATTCGGCAAAACACATGCCTACTATAATTGACGACATTAAAATCTAGGATTATTAATAAGCAAGCAGAGCATCAGAGAGCAAAGATATCCCCGGGCAATTTACTGCAAAACGCATTTAGCACGCGTTCTTCTTTTATTATTTAGTATTTATCTCGCATATATACTCGTCGTATCAATGTTTTCCTCATTAAGCGACAATTTGCGAGCCGGCGCGGCGCACGGTGCGCGAGAAATATTCGATATGCCAAAATGATAAACACGCATTATATACGAAATGAACAAAAAAATGTGACTCGATATTTAATAGGGAATAAGCAACTATCTATCAATAATATTGCGTAAAATAAATGCAGAATGATCTTTTTTTTACTGGTGCCTCGCAATTTTACGCTCGTCCGCGCGGACGGACAAATATTGGATGCGCCGAGACTATTATTACTTGTTTTATTAACCGTGCAAAACGGGTTTCTGGCCACGACGTAGCCGTGTATGTGCCGATACACGCGTAATACGGCCGGTACGCACAGCTTCGATCGGCATATCCCGCGTATATACACTTTTGCGCTCGCACTTGCGCGCGCTGCGCCGCCGCGCGCCGTGGCCGATGACGCGCATCTGTATGCATATGTCAAACACAGGGACAGAAACGGACGGTAAATCGCTTTTACGAGCACGGTCGAGCCGATCCGTCCCCTTTGTCGTACACTTCGCGATCCCCCAACCCACGAACGTGTCATTTACCGAAAATGTAATCGGCGCTGCGGCGCGATTGATCGCACGAGAGGATCAGGGAGCAATTTTTTTTTAGGCTCGCACAATCGAATTCATTAGACGCATCTTCGGGAGAGTCTCGCGGAACGCGTGCCGCGTAAATTGGATAAACATCCAGCTGCTTCTGCCGATGGCAGATCAACGCCAAAAATAATTTTGCGCGTTCGCCCACGGGAAAAATTCTCCAACGATAATGCGTGATCCAACGATTTATCCCCCACGAAACATCCCCCGGCGTCGTTATTAAATCCGTTTATAATTTGATTTTTCATCCTTTCTATTCGACCTACGATTTACAATGTGGCTTATATGCATACTTATGATATGTTATTTTAGAGGTAATATTTGGCTAGCGTTTCTATCTTCGTTTTTGTCGATATCGCATTTGCTGGGGTTTATATCAGAATGTAATAAAGCTAGCTTGAGCCACACCTATCAATTTCCCAGAGTATCGTGGTCGAGTGGAATAGTATGTGCCTCATACAATCGTGTCCTTTCGCGTGAGCGAATAAAAGCGATAGAGTTTGAGAAACTATACACAATGCCGGATAACAAATTTCATATTATCAATTCGCGCTCGCTGCCGCTGCTGATGCGTCTCGAGGAGATTTTTCTCCTTGTTCCGGGAATATTATTGTTAGAACTTTCGTGAAGAGAGAGAGAGAGGCAACTCCTTCTCTCCCTCTCTCTCTTTCAAAACGACTATTTTCACCATAACTAGCAACGGTCGTTTTTATCAACGGAAATAAATTCGCGGAATTTCAAAGCCGCGCGCGGGGGGTATACTCTTTTATTATATAAAAAGCAATATGAACTCGACGCCGGATTTAATATTGCAATAACATCCACTCGAGTCGCAATCGAAAGCTACGTCACCGCCATTCCAAAACCCGGCAACATTTACGCCCTGATTAGGAATAGTTGTTTGCTCCCCAATAGGTAAACTGCCAACGTTGTAAGTAATTATTCGCCCACCGTTCATTTGGAAATAATCAAAATGGGAACTCGACGGTGTGGATTAATGCGTTTACTCAAACACGGGCCGCGCACTCCCATTGCGCTAACGCGACGTAATTACGCGCGTAACCGGCAAATATACGTGTACGTGGGGTATTAAATAAGCTCTTCGGGTCCTCCAGGAAAGAGAGTTGTTCGGGGTCGAAAGACTAAAAAGCCGCGGAATGAAAATATATTATGTAAAAGCGCGCTTGGTGTGTCACGCGCATCTCACGCCGGCACACAACGGTATACACACCGTATACACGCGACGCGCGACGCGGTTTTTTTGGCGCGGTGATTAATCAACTATACGAGAGGTTGCACTCTCTGAGCGCGACGACGATAAAGCAGCGGTTTGACAATAAAAAAAAACCTGTTCCTCTCTCGTCTCGCGACGTTATCTCGCGCTCTAAGTGTTACACGCGAAATTCCCTGTAACGCTTTATCGGAAATTCGCACGCGGCCGTCGCCCATCCTCTCTCGCAAACGATATCCCGCGGAAAATTCAGAAATCGAACACACGTAATAAACGTACGATTTATAGCAGTTTTCGACGATTCCGATATTAAAAGTCGGACGCTAACGACGCTCGGCCTTTGAATATCTCTGGATATTGTTTTAATATGAACCTTTACCGGTATACGCAATCTCATTAAAGTTACGATTTTGCCGAGGGCTCTCGGCGAGCGCATGAGCTATTATTGCAACATTTATCGCGTATAAACGCCGATGTCGGCGCTGAAAATTAAATAGATTTATTTCTAGCCAGGTTTTAACGATATCGATTCAAGAGTATGACAGATAAAAGATTGATTAATTTATTTCTGAGGCACAAAAATAAATTAATCAATCGTTATCTGTCATACTCTGCGCGATAATTTAGTATTTCTCAGTTCTTCGATTGAGAAACCGAGAAAAATTCTTCGTATAATTTATGCGGCATATTAATCTTTTAACATCTCGTACATGTTTAGATCGATCACGTAAAAAAAAATTGTTTTTAATGCATTGCCTTAATTTGAATTCCTTAATGTTTAACGATCTTTTTAATTTCAAAATTCATTGAAATGAAGACAATAAATTCAAGCTCCAATAATTTCAAGGCGTTAATAAATAAGGAATTAAATATATTTGGCATTAAGAAATACAGTTACAATCTGACAAGCCGAATTATCGATCGCATATACCGACCATACGAATTAATCGAATTGCTAGCCATTCTCCCGATAACTAATCGATGCGCCGTTTTAACAAGATTGAACGAATCGTTAGAATTAATTTTGTTGACGAACCATCTGTGTTTCGCCATTGTCGTACCGCGCCTGTACCTTTTATTTCATCGGTGACGTTGACACTCAACTATGTGGATCGATGCAAAAAAAAAACGTTGATACGGAAGTAAAAACATTGCAGGTTGCGCGACAATGATTAAAAGCATAATTAACAGAACATGATGGTAATCATTAACAGAGTTAAATGTCACGATAACGTGATTAACGTGGCACATCTGACTTTATAATTACTATTAAAAAAGAGTAAACAAAAAAATTCTGATACTTTCAGTAGACTTCGTATTATTTCCTCACACTTGACCAAGTTCAATAGAATTTAATTTTTATGAGTTTTAATTAAATACAAACAGAATCTGTTCTCGCATAAATTATATTCTTTTATTATGTAATCTATTTGATTTATTATATGCCGACAGAGAGATATACAGTAGACTCCCATATAGCACGACGGAAAAATTTTAATATTTTAATATTTTGTTTGTTTTAAAGTAAAGTAAAATATTTTATTATTATACCTTTAATATTCATTACAAATTTTTGTATAATAAACCTTTACATTTTTTATGAATATGTGTTTTCATATGCATGCATAATCTATATATTGTATAATCTATGTGACTCAATTCGTGTACGATACGAATTCATATAACACAGAACGCATCCCTAGTGTTATATGGGAGTCTATTGTATTCGAATAGAGAATAAAATATAAATTTTAAAATTATCATGAAACAGGTAAATGTATAATGTATATGTACATCAGTCATAAGAGAATTCGCTAGCCAACTGGAATTATTAACACGCGTTGTCTAATCGATTTGGTATGGTAAAAAATTGTGATCCCGGCAATATAACATGATATTTTTTTCTTTATCGTTGCATCTATATTTTTGTCAAACTGACATCACTGAACCAGCTTAATTTCGATTCGGCGACCGCGTATAGAACGCACACGTATACACGTCGGTATATTCTCCTCCCGATCGTCATTCCGCTTTACTTCACTCCGGTCGACAATTTCCCAACCCGACCTGCATCTTCTATACGTTCACCGGATACGCGAGTTTCCGCCTGCCATCGCGAAACTATTGACCGCTCATAATATTTGTCTCTTCCCGAAAAGGCGCCCCTTCGATTTGTCACGTGTCAAATTTTTTTCGTTTACGCTGCCGCACGATTCGCGAGACCACAAACATCGCGATTATTACAATCCGCGAAGATGTAAAAGAAAACCGAAGCAGGTTGCGTGAAATCTGTAATTTTGTAAAAACATAGACATTATATAATTTATAGTAAAACCTGAACTATCCGTGTCAAAACTATTCGGGGAACGATATTTCGGTATATGGATGCTCGGATAGTTGAATATTCAAATAATTCGAATTCCAATATATTCAAAGTAGAAATTCTAACAAGTTTATAAACTTGTTAGAATTTCTATTTTTATCTACGTTTTATCTATATTTTATCTATATTTTATCATTGGATGTCGCTTGAATCTTGAATTAGTCCGTTTACCTTTTTTCACGTACATAAGTTTCCTGTTTCATTTTTCTACATCGAAAAACGGCAACATATCTCACGCTGGATAGCTATTCGTGACGAAGATTGGACAGAGAAGTCATCGAGATTATCGAGCGATTGCTGTTCATGTCCGACACATTGCGGGGATGCATATCCCCGCGCCTGATGCATTGCCTCGATACAGTAAATTAATGTTGCAACACGTCAATCGTCGGCATGTGAAAGGAGGGAGACGGTGTGGGAAATTCAAATTTTAATTAAGGGGGGCACGGAGCCGATGATCGAGGCGTGCTGCATTTTTAAGGAAGCCGTTTTGTTATTTCGCATTGTTCTTACGCTTTCAATAGAATGAAGTCATTCCATTTCGCACAATTGCTCTGCAATGCTTTTTTTATTTAAGAGATTTATCGTAAATAACGACGATATTTGCTTCACGGCTAAACGTTAACACACTAAATCAATTAATTCGCGCAAAATACAGACGACTTTATTTACCGTGATCTTCCGTACTGTATGTATTTCTCATTTCATTACGCGAATCTGGACGTAAATATAAATATTTATCAAGAAATGCTTTTATTAAAATATGTCCCAAATATATCCCGGAAAATTGAAACACTGTCACACATTCGCGGAAGCTGAGATATTCAACGCTAAAAAAAATATACATTATATTAATTGGATTAGTTAATAATCGATGGCGTTATATTGAAATTTGTAATTTAAAAAAATTGGTTCGTGGAAAACATGACGGCTGTGTATATAAAAAGTGTTTTTAAAACCTACTATCTCTCTATGATACACTCGCGTTATGAAATATTGACGTAATACTGGCAGCTCCGAGGAGAAGCGAGAAGGGGGATAGATACCGAAAAGACGTCGACAAGCTTGATACCTGTTTTATCGAGGTTTTCGATATAACAATAGCAATTTTATTAGTGTACCGAGGGCGTGCATAAAAATCAATAATCGCGCTAATTTAACAATCAACGATTACAAACGAACGTATTAAGCTTGCGCCTTATTAGCTCAATATATGTGCGCGTCTCTCTCTCTCTCTCTCTCTCTCTCTCTCTCTCTCTCTGGCGTTGAAATTAATAAGCACTTCCGGTACACATAAATCTGCGACCATGTGTGTAACATGTTACTACTGCATGTACGCGGATCATCATTTACCGCAGTCAAGTTTCTGCGTGAATTCAAAACAAGTCACATCCATTACGCCCCGAGGACGAGGCGCGCCTCGTTTATTTATCGAGTTTAAAACCTACGAATTACTTGCTGGTGCATCACGCGGCATACACAGAATCACGTGTGTTACAAATGAATGAAATATATTGAACCCCGACATACTTATGACTGCGTGGCGATTGCAGGCGAACGAGCGAGCGCGAAGCGTATAATAATCATGCGTATCGTGCGCTCATAAAATATATGATTCGGCGACAGTTGGGTTTAATGCCGTTGCCACTTAATTATTCATTAATACATTGGCAAACGATCCGTCAATAAATAATAATTTTTCTTTTTATCAAAGCGCATGTATATAAGGGTCGAATTCAATAATCAGTGCCATGCTACGAAAAGTGTATAGAGTTGATTTTCAACAAATTACAACGCAGCAATTTCATTTCCGCCCTAATCACTAAAATACGTAATACTGAATATACTTAAATTTGCAGCAAATATTGCCTCACTATTACATTTACGCCGATATCAAGATAGTTACAACGCAGCTTTTATAACAGTAGCGAAACATTTAGCGACAACATTATTCGTTGCTCCACGTAAAACCACGCCCGTATTGTCATACTTAATAATATCACGCAGTTTCGACGCTGCTCGATCATTCGTTAATAATAGATAGAGAACGGCGAGATGGGCGAGGTCGGCGCGCCGCCGCGCGTACGCAATTTCTACTGTAACTCGCGATGCTAATTATACCGTAGCGACGGAAGTCGCGATGAAATTTAATCGAGTTGTACAACAGTCCGTATATATACACAGTCCGAATAATCCGTCGCGGCCCGGATAATCCGGCCTGATACAGTCACGATTCGTTCTCGCGATGCATTTTTCCCCCGAGTCTCCGGCCGGTTGCATATGTTGCATCACGACCGCTATGCTGCGGTAATCCTTCGAGCAGCGCCGCATTTTCGTGTTATCGTTACGCGCACGTCCATTTCGTCATAATTTATAATACGACGCGCGATAAAGTGACGCGTTAGCTGGCGTTACATTTCTCAAACAATCGCGGAGATAAGTGACGGCGACGACCGGAGGGAACCAACTGATTCACCACGTCTGATCGTCATTAACTCGCGCGGTCGTTTAAGAGCGAAGAGGCGGAAGGGCCGCTTCTCAAACTTGACGTTTTGAATAGCGTGAGAATTTTTTAATTTCAGCAATACGCGCATCGTACATCGGAAGATAAGATGTAAAATACTCGCGTATAGTCACGAGCTCGTCCTTTATTGGTCTGCGATCGAGTGTGTATCAGATTCAGAGAAAGGCGCGTCGCAAATATAGAAATATTACAACACGTCGAGTTTGCTCGTTTACTTGCCTGTCGAGGGATAACAGCTTGAAGAAATTGTTCGCTGTATGAAGATACATGTAAATGCGAGGAGCTAGGCTAAGATTTACGATCCGTGTCAGTTTATAAAACGCATCTCTGCCGCGTGCAATTTAACGCGAGGAGGAAGAGATCGGATCCTTCGATTACTTCTGCCTTTTGCAAAATAGATTACATATCGTTCTACGATGCTACAGTTGACTCGCGTAATCGAGGGATGAGAGGTAAATGGCGTTCAAAATATTATAAAAATGTTATCGTGCGATTAATTACAAGTGCCGCGCGATTAAGCCTGAACTACCGTTCGAATTGTTTTTTTTCTTTTTTTACGCGCACGCAATATATAGCGCATTAGAATATAATAGCGAATATTCAGATCGGTATGCCGCAATATATATTTCGCGAGCTCTCGTTAATTTTATTTTAATCCCGCGCTATACGCCCGCGGAGTGATTTATTCTGGCGCATCCGTATATCCCGCATACGAAAATAATGATATTCGACGCGTTTATCGCTCTTATCGCGCCGGTCGGATTTTATCTCGGCGCGAGAGTACTCCGCGTTATTATTAAATCGTACAGTACGTCAAGTACGTCGAGAGTAGTTTCGTCTACATATAAGACTTGCGAGACTTAATGCATTCGTAAAGTTGCGCAACTATCCTGAGAAACGCGAGTGCCGTTTGAGCAATGAGTGAGATGTTAGTATAAATAATGTCGGAGCGTGGCGAAAAACGCTGATAGCGATAGCGATTGTAAACTTTGCTTATAGACACGGCGCATTTACGACGAAGGCGTTGTGCTAAGTGTTCCATAGGCGATATATCTCTAAACAACACATGCCTGTAAAAACATTAAATTATTTTTCTTTTAGAGAGAGAGAATTATTTCTTATTATTTCATATTATTTTAAATTTGGATCTGATCGACTTAATGGAAGTTGCTAAACACACCACTGCTTAGATCAGTAAACGTGCAGACGCGATCAAATATCAGATCAGCTACTTCGCTCTTGCAAGGCAACATTTGCGCGTGAAACAATGCATCAAACGCATCAAACGTGCGACATATGACCGATAAAGCGTTGCATCACTGTGCATACAATCGAACACATATCTGCTGCATTGACGCAGCGTCGATTTGGCTTCTCGGTGAAATGTTACTTATTATTACGCTATCCTCTTTGTTAATTCGATCATCATCATCTTAAAGATGCTCTTAGAGTTTTTCAAGATAGCGAAAACATAAATTTTTTGCTGATTCTGCTTGTGAAAGATGGAAACCTAATTAACAACCGTTACAAGGCAGCGCGGATCGATTGATGCGCGTATAATGATAAGGCGTTAAAATTCAATTTTCAGAAAGCGTGGCGAAGAATTTTTTTCCTCGATATAAGTAAATAATAACTTTCAAACATTTTACGCAGTTTTCCTATTATAGCATTTTCAAATAGCCTATTCAAATGTTCATGTCGCTTGATCATCTGTTAGTTGAATCATCAGCTTTATCCGATAATCACAGATTACATTATCTTCGACGATGTATATTTCGTTTGAAACAGGAAATATTTATATCAGCACAAACGCAATCTGTGTTCCAAATCTGTGATGGCAATTATTCTGGCGCGCGCACTCGATGGATAGGTTCATCGATTAAACCGATGACACTTAGGAAAATGAAGAGCTGCCTCGAAATGCGACTTCGTTAAGTTTGCACGACGTTTGGCTCGCTTACGCGCGATTACGCGCCGCGTGCGGAAACGCTGACTCGACGTCGATCGATATCGAGACAATGTCGAAACGAAATTAATGATGGGATAACCATGGCTAGAAGAAGTTACAGAAAACAACGAAGAGCAACATGAGAGGAGAGAGGGGAGTACGTCTTGAGGATTGCCTCCGTTTAACCAGATGCAAATATATCGATCGTAAAAACAGATGCAAATTTGTGGCATCGGGATGGGACGGAGAATGATTAAAAAAGGAGAAAAGATCAGTGCAACAAAGGCGGTAATGAACCACGAGCGAAGAAAAACCCGATAAAATTGGGTTTCTATCCTTATCACTCTTCTTCTACCGGCACATTGCCCTCATCTAAACCTTTCGCGTAGCACTCGCGCTTCTTCTCTTTCTCGCCAATGATCAACCGACGATCTCTTTGCATCTCTCGCGATCTCTCTCCTTCCTTCTTGCCAGCTTTCTCGCGTCCTTTGGTGCGTTCACTTTCATCTTGTTCCCTTTTCACGTCATTTTTCTTTTAAATTGTTTTTTTTCGGGGATTTTTGCGTCTTACCGCTTAATTTCAGGCTATAAATTAATAAGGACCACGAACGATAAAGAGTGAGTGCCAATAAGCGTGACTTATAAATGTTAGCTGATGGATTAACGATGCCGAACTTACAATGAACAATTAATTCGCAGGAAGAGAAATCGATAACGTCAGCCGAAGAGCGTTAATTTTTATTATGCTGTCAATAATTAAATATAGCATTCCGAATAAAATGAAAATATCGCACAGTCATTATTCATCTGCATATAAATTTTGTAATGCAAAAATAACATTTGTCATAAAATATGGTTATTCCTTCATTCAACGCGTGTTGGAAGTTATTTATATTAATTATACATATGTACGTATATACGTTAACAAATATCAAGAATAATAATAAAAAATCAAATTAAAAATAACTGATATAAAAATAAATGGAATAAAATGTTCCAGAGTAAAATCATAACGGTACAAAAAATTTTATAATAATACCAAAAAAGGAAATATTACACAATACGTGATACGTTCCGCGTGTCTCATTTTCATTTCTTGTTTGCATTAAAAAAAAACAACAACAGTAAAAGAAAAGCGTAATATTGACGATCGATGACTGTGGAATATTTACGACGTGTGACGTGTGCGTTATTTACAGGATAACTGATATGTGGGATCGGTAAGCGACGATCAGCAGTGTTTGTTTGCCATATTTGAGATACGTGCTGTCCGTTCCGTTGTGCAATTTCGTTGATTTTAATCTATTCGTGGATGTAACACACTTGCATAATTAGCGCGTTCACGGCACAAAGAAGCGGACGTATCGCGGCTACGTTCATTTTTATTCCTTCTGTAACATTCGTGTGCGTGCGTACACGCACAGACAGATACGCGTTCAGGGCGCCGATATACCGCGCGACATACCACGTACGCACCATCAAACATACCTAATCGCGAAAGCGGAGACGCAATAAATCATTTGTGGCTGTCGTAAAGGTTGATACCTTTGATAGGAAGAATCATATATCTCATATATGCACAAATGCATTATGATTATTTGCGTTGATCCTAGACACACCTTGGATTATATCGTATTTTTTTTAGTAGTTTTAAATTAATGAGAAATTAAATCTTCGCTTTTTTCATGATAAAAATATGATTGCGTTATTTTCCAAAAGCATTAAATAGCATAATCGATAAACGAATCGGACCAAAAGCGTTTTACGTGACGAAACCAGAAATATCTGAACAGTACTATCTATAGAAAGTGTATATTTAGGATGATTATCGATTAATGAAACGATAATACCGTCTTGAGGCTTATCCTAGATTATTTTCCATGGCATAAAAATATTTCTCTATTAGCATAAAATTTATCCTGGTAATTAATTTTTTATAAATCATTGATATATTAATACAATAACATTTTTCATTACATTATCTTCCTTTTTTTACTGAAACAATTTCCCGCGTCCTTTAAAACAAAAAAATGTTTGAACCGCGTGAAAATATTACTAGAGAAGATCCCCCTTCTCTCTAGTGTCATTAATTTTACATACGTAAATCGGTCATTGCAAGCGATAAATTATCCGGCATTAGTTTTTATGCAGCGCGATTGTAAAGTGCGAGAGAATCGCGGCGGTGATATTCGCTTATGAATATTTATAGCAAAATACGAAGAAGAACGAAATAAGATCTCTCGTAGCCATTATAGCGACATGCAGTCCGCTTTCGTTTTGCTTGCTTTGCATTCGCGCGCTCGTTCATTCGCTTGTTGGAATACTTAACACCTTTTGATACGCATACGCAAGGAACAGGTTTTTGCTGTTTATATTTTAGATTGGTAACCGCGCGCGCGCGAAAGAATCGAATCGCGGAACATTGTAACACATTGCTGTATACGTTGATTAATAGATAATTGTAAATTGCAGCGAAATAAGTTTTTTTGCGATTTCTTAATGTCGCGACTTAATGTCTAACTAGCAAAATCGCATAAATTCTTTATAAAATATTTATCGTTTATATATACACCGTAGAAATTGCAAGAACTTATTTTGTAATTTACAATTATCTATTAATCAACTCACGGCAATCGATTGCTATTCGTGGTAAACAAGTTGACATTTATTGCTCTCCCACACTCCCTCTTCTCCTTCTTTCCCATTCTTTCTACCAGACAGATTTGATTTAATCAAGATGTGAAAGGAATACAAGATCGATAATTACGAGTATCTTCAAAACGATTACGTAACACGAGAATTATTTTTACTTCGAAAATCTCGCTCTATAATATTATAGGAATCGTTCATACGCTCGTCGTATAATCAGCGTCAAATCGTGACTCGTTTCGGATTCGCTAGCAAAAAAGCGTACGCACGCGATGCACGCTACGTGGCAAATAAATTGAAATAAATATGACGTAAGTTCCGTATTAAATAATGATCCGCTCGTTATACATGCATAGGCTAACGCGCTCGGCCGAAACGTGTATGTAAATTACGATATCTTGCGAATAGTATATCGTATAGCCGGCCGCACTAAACGTTAAACGTGTGCTCGCAGCATGGAACGCACGCAGCGAAATAAAAGTGGACAAATGCAAGAACAGAAGCTTGCACGTATAAGAGTACGCGCGCACTCGCGGCTGTGTGTATGCAAGGCTCGCGCGCTTGTAAATGCAATCACGTATGGAAGCTAAAGAGTTATTTCTCGAGTGCGCCAGCGATGACAAAAAGCGCGGTGTCGTCCATTCGTATCAAGCAGCAACGCTAATACACTGTCTAATATACTGTCGATCAACGGCCGTCGTTTTCGCCGCTGCTTCTCTCTCTTCTTTTTTTTTTCGTAAATACGATTTTGTGGTAATAAAAAGAGAAACTGTTACCTTGAACCGTCGCGAGAATTCATCGGTATAAGCCTTCGCGAAGACGCTCGCGGAAGAATTATAGTCAAGGCTGAGCATGCTTGAATAATAACGGATGTGACAGCCACGATAACGGATATTAATATCCCCCCTTAGTAATTAAAAAAAATATATATATGCGAACGCTATATTGCCTTGTCTCATTATGCATTCTATATTTTCTTTTCTTCTGTAACAATAACGCTATACGTTGTTGTTGCCAAGCAATTCATTTTCGAAATCGAATAAGATACTGCTTGAATGTAGTTTAAATGCAACATGCAATCAACAGTAGTGCACTATTCCCGGGTTGATAATATTGCCAGACTGTGAATAAACTTGCTCGATACAGGGAATATTCCCGCGGAAACGGCGCCACGTAGATGGAATAATTAATTTATATTTAGGGAAATTATTACTGCGCGCGCGTGTATATTTTGCAAATCAAAGTTAATATCGAAATTAGTGTTAAATCATTACGGCGTATGTTCCAAAAAGTGCGACGATCAATTGATAATAACTTTGATGGATGTAATTAAAATCCCTGGGTCTGTCGACGTTGACGTTGACGCCGACGTGACTAATCGAGTATGATGCAATTGCTTGCATTTAATCTTTACTTCGACCTCGCTGCGATTGTGCTCGACGTCCGTTTAAATTATGCAAACATTTCGATGACTAATAAACCAATTATTTCGCGCAAATAAATTCTATATATACCATTCTTTATTATTATAATGTTCTATTCCGTATAAATTACATAAATTAATATTCTTGATATATATATTTATTATTGCAAAATGACGAACGCATATAACTAATGCATTAAAATTCACAGGAATTTTTATTTCATTAGTCCTCGTAATACTTCCATAATTTGCAGAATTATAAGCGTATATCGACAAAGTTAGGTTTCCAACATGAATATTCGAACAGCGTAATAAAACATTAAAGTGACCTAATTGAAGTGACCTAAAGCCCACGGAATTGCGGTCTGACAAAACGTACGTGTCTCAACTTCCCGTAAACATCACGTTGATTTATGTCGGTGCCATTACCTCTCCGGTAAAAGGAGCTTTTGCGCATGCCGTACGATCTATTTTTCTTAAAGTAGCAACTTGATGCGTCATACCTGAAACAGAAAAACAAGAAGGCTCTTAGCTTCAATGACGTAGTATTCGTGAGGCAACAAACGCACAACTACATCTCAGCATCGCTGATGATCACGTCATTTTTCGAGAGGGGTGAATCACTCGATCGAATCGAGTCTCAACCATCTAACAATTGTTCGCTAATGAGTGTAACGCATACGAGAAACGCGTTTGGTGTGCAAGCTAAACGGCGAGCCATTTTTGCAATTTAGATAAAATTATTCGTACGGCCTGGTATGCATGTGTCGCGCAAACGTTTCTACAATTTCTCCGTAAACGTTACACCGTCGTAACTAGCCAGGCGTGTTGTTGTTGTTCTATTTCGCCTTTAACGGGATAGTTGACTTTCAGATTATTACGTGCAAATTTAGTGTCCTCTCGTGCAACATGAAATTCAGATTTAGAACAAGCCGAGTGCGCGCGCCACCGAGCCGCATTATATGTATATCATTCGCTATTGACCGTTCCTAGCTGTTTTCACGGTAAATACTTCTTGCTTCGGTATAATAACCAGGATTAGAATTTCCAAATTAGATTGCGATAAGCCCCGTGTCCAGATACGAGGCGAGTAATTATTTCTCATCGCGGCGCAAATTACCGCGCGAGCTTCGTTCGCGGTTTCACGTCTCGTCGCGCGTAATAAATCTTCAAGATCGGCGCGTCTCGCGTCGCAATATTTATAATGCGACTTAAAAACCGCGAATAGAAGTGACTGCGCCGCGGTAACGTGCCATTCCGCTCTCGCGATACCCTCGAGAGAGATCTGTGATCACAATAAATGTAGATCTCATTTTTAGCCCCATTCCATTCTCATTGTCAGTCCGATTTCATATCTCCAAGTGAACGTGTGCACGTGCCCGCGAATTCCATCGCAACGCGGATTTGTGCAGACATTAAACAGTCGGCGCGAGACTTATGTGGCCTAATTGCCTCGCGAACCTTTCGCAGAATTCGAAAAACGTATATATATGCATCTGCAATATATATCTCCGTAACGCTGCTTCGCATATGCTGTAACGTCTCGCATATTGCTTACGCGAAAGAAAATTCTCGGCGCTATTCACTTCGACTTCCCGCGCTCGCACTTTGTTCTCTTTTAGTTCATCCTTCTCGTCTTCTCCCTCGGTATTTCTCTTTTCCTTTTCTTTCCTCTTCTCCTCTTCCCCTCCACCCTTCCTTACATTTTGTACCGCACCAATAATCCTGCTCGTCTCGTTTCTACTCCTTCACCCGCCCTCTGTTTCCCTTTCCCGACTTCATTACGAAACGTCAGGGGCAAGCTTGTTTGCAGCATGATTCGCGCTTTTTATCGTGGTATATGAGCAATGTCCTTCGAACATTCCGTATCACTTAAAAATAATCGCGAAATGTTACGCATGACTCATTCATGAAATCATGACTTTCGAGTAATAAAACGAACAGATTAGAGGTACACACAAGTATTTGCGGAAATTTAATTATAGTACAAGTACAAATAGACACGCGGTTGTTTTATGCCATCCTTGTGATAAAAGTGTTCCGAGAATATCGATTCTGACCGTGTTCGTGGCGGTAGAAGGAGATTCGTTAAAAAGTCAAGATTTACTGCCAGAAAATCTTATTTGGAAGTAACTTTCAACTCTTTCCTCCTATACACTTCCACGTTTTCGTATATACTGAAATCTCGTTTTATTTTGAAAAATCATTACTTTGCCTCTGCACTATCATTTTAATGCTGTTTATCTGTATCATTAGTAAAAAACTTGAAAGTACTGAAATAACAAAAGTTTTTAAATATAATCCTTATCAAATCTCGTTGAGAAAAATATTAAGGATAACTTTTATTGAACACAATGTTCTTATAAGAAATTAAAGAGATAATTTATTCCGCCGGATAATGAATATATTTTAGAATTAATGTAGTCGGTTATAAATATTTAGTATTTTTCTGCATTATTTTGTACTGTTGTCTCATGTATCACGATGATATTCGATATTACAGTTGGTATCTACTTTACAATGTTGTGCTACACTGTTATTGTCTAACGTTCCTGAAGTGGAACGACAAGCGGTGATCGCGCTCGAAGTTATGAAAACTCTTACGAAAACTCTTTTCGAATCGGTAAAAGGGAACTCTGAGGGGAAGACTTGAGAAAACGTGCGGAAGAATTCTACGCGCGGCTCTATCGATCCGCGAAGCTCCGTAACGACAAACACAGACGGAAGAGCTGACTGGGCGCCTAATTAAGTTAATACGTTCGATTAATACGTCCGTGAGATTGCGAGCCGCCGCTCCGCTATACTTACACGTTTGTCCTCTTCGGCTGGAAGTTGATTCCGGCGATCTTTGCACGATGCCCCCGGCTAGACGAATTTAGCGTTCGCGCGCAATCAATGTGAATGATGGACAAACCTTGAATGCATTTAACCCTGTCCCGGTTTTCAACCAGACTTTAATTTCAACCAAATACATATACCAATACGCGTATACATTGTAAAATCGTGTAACTATACGGTTGAAATATTACTTTCGAATATTTCCTCGTCGCTTTATCTCTGTCACGACGCGACGGGGAACTATTTGAAAAATAAAACCATATATTTCTTCTTGTTTATATTCCTTCTCTTTGTTTAGTTCACGTAATATTGATATTACAAAGCTAAAAAAAGGTTTTAGGCGTTCATGGCCGAAAGTTTAGTCCATCTCACGTTTGTCGCGATAAAAATCTAGGATTTTTCAGACTCGGAATTTTTCTCGATTTCCTCAGCTTTATGCAAGAATAGTTTAATCGAATTTCCTGTAAACATCCCGTACGCGTTACTGATTTTCGTGTGCGCTGTAAAATCGTGGGACACTATGAGCAGAGAGGGAATCGTTTGGACTTCTCTCTGCGAGTCTCCCGGTCTGGTCTCGCAAAGTTGTTCCTCGCAAATCAGCCGCATTGCTGCTCGACACTAGGTGGTTTCGCTTGTTTAACTCCGGCGCGTAGAATCGATGGAGGAAAGAGAAATGCGAGAGAGAGAAAAAAAGAGAGAGAGAAAGAGCGAGGGAGAGAGAGAGCGCACATAGAAGCGAAGGCGAGAGAATTCGTTTAAACAACGGAGCACTCTCCCCTCGATATTTATCATCCGGAAATCGATCGTAATCGAATGTCGCACGTTGACGTTTCAATTTCGGTCTAAATGCTCGAAGATCATTGATTAGCACTTTTGGGAATATTTGGTGTATACTTTCAAAAAGAATCACAATTGCAAAATCGTCATTTTACACAGAAAGGTATCATAAACGTTGGCAATGATCGAGCTCTCGACTGGAAACATGGATATAGCGCCATTGCTGGGCTCCGGAGAGCAATAGTGCCATTTTCCCCGAGCTATTTATCAGGCGCGTGGAGCGGTTGTTATTTATCAGTAACCTTTAGATAATTTCGATGGAAATTAAATACAGTTTTAATTGAATTAATTTCGAGAATATTCTTTATATTTTTTTATCAATAACCAATATAAAATAAAATCATGTAAAATAATTCCATTTGCGTGGCTTTAATATATTAATTTAAAAAAAAAGTAGTAAAAAAAGAAAATATGGTGGAAAATTAAAAACTTGTTTACATATAGACACGTTTTAAATTTAGTATATTGATACTGATTTGAAAGAACATTTTATAAAACGAGCTTTCCAAATCGACGAATTCATGCATAACGACCACATGTGTAATTTAACAATGACCGGCGAAAAAATGTCCCAATGCATAATTTAATGTAATTCCCCTTTTTTCTCTCTTTCTCTTTCGCGACTTCAGGAAAACTAACTTTCAGCATTTGTGGCTTCTTTCTCATTGGAGGCGTGATATTTTTTGCGTTGAACGGATTATCGATTCGACCTAACTGCGCTTTATGCGAAGTGCAATACGCCGAGGTATAGCACGTACTTACACACAGCGTACGTACACAATATACGCGCTCACACAAATACTATCGACTACTCTCTGCCCGCGTTCCAGCCTAATAGAAATCGACAATCGGCGCTCGGCTCGTTGGACTCTCACTAACGTATTGCTCTCGTCAACCGTAACGAGAGAGAGAGAGAGAGAGAGAGAGAGAGAGAGAGAGAGAGAGAGAGAGAGACGCGCGCTTCTTTCGACCCCGTGCTCTCTTTTGCGTCTCCGATTTATCACCTTGGCACTTCGGATCGAACTTGAAAATAAGGAATGTCCGGGGGTTTTAATTAGCAGCCGTGATTACAATTGGTATGCACGCGAAACAACACGGCGACAAAAGGCTGCGACGAAAGCGCGAGTTAACGACGAGGAAGAGGAAGAGAGAGAGAGAGAGAGAGAGGGGGGGGAGGTCGAAGCATCGATAATAATGAATGTAACGAGGCTAGGACAAGCTAATTAAATACATCTTTGCACAGACCATTATTGTATCGTACAATGACGGTCTATCGTATACATTTCCATCACACAAATTGCGCGAGTTCGAGAGCAATGATGCATCATAAATAATTTTTAATATCATTATATTCAACCTCGAAGAACAGCCACTCGCGCGCGCAACAAACCGCAGTCTCTCCTCGTATATATTCCTCATACATTCTGCGTAACCAAATTATGGCTACGCGGTTAAGTAAACAAACAGGGGCAGACAAGAGAAGGAAGAGAGAGTGGGGGAGGGAGAGAGAAGAGAGAAAGACAGAGAGGCGCTCTATTTTCCAAGCGGCGATAAACTCGCCAATCTTATTCCTCCGATTTACCCAAGCGGACTCAAGCGGCGGCAAGATTATATGCGAATTCTCTTTCGCGTATAAAATAGAAAGTAAGATGAAAGAGTATGCAAACATGAGAGCAGGGAAAACTTGAAGGAGACAAAGATGGAGAGAGAGAGAGAAGAGGATGATGAGAGCGCGCGTCTCGTATAGAACTATAGAACGGTATTTTCGATTAAAATGTGGGAGAGAAACATTCTTCTCCTCGTCGATTTACATATCCCCCTGTTTGCTCGTTCACCGCATAATTACGAAAACAATATCTAGGAAGTTTATGGCCGCAATATCACGATTTGCATTGATCACAGATCGTGAATCGTATAGATACTTCATCTTGATGTGAGTATATAAAGTTATTTGCGAAGGAACGCCCATTTCCCTGATCGTAAGTGATCTCTGAAAATAATTTTTGTTTCTGATCTACGTTTAAGATATCTTATCCCTTCGCGCTGATTTACTTCATGCACGATAAACGTTTAATTCCCGCAAAACTATCTCAACCGTGACACAAAGGACTGAGGCAGAATAAAAAAAAAGAGAGGAAAAATGAAATTACGCAAACGCTGGAATAATTTTTAAATTTGTTATTTTTAAATTCATTATTATACAAACGCAAAAACATGCTACGTTTATAATAATTCTATGTAAATGTAAATTCAAAAAATGAAATAATTTGAAAATAATATTATGATTAAAAGTTTTATGCGCGTTAAAGGTCAGAGGTTTTTCGTAACGAAACATTAAATATCGAGAACGTCGAGTATTTTCAATTTCACGTCTCTCTCTCTCTCTCTCTCTCTCGGCTGGGATTAACGTGCTTAACATAATATCGTGAATTTTTGCGCGATCGACTGCGATGCGTCATATGCAAACGCACGTGCTGGCGCGCACTCGTTTGAGATACATACATGCATGCGACCGCGTTTCGACTGGATCAAATTGACGCGTGTTATTTCCAATGATAATAATGTTCTCGAGAAATTCCGATCCCACGGTATCTCTCTTCCTTCTCGTTCTATCACGTTCCTATTCATCTTTCGGTCTCTCCCTTCCCCTTTAGCGAGAGCACACACGCACGCGTGCGAACGCGCACGTGTGCGTAATATGCGCGAATAATGATTCTTTCGAGGTTCAGCGCGAGCGCAAAATGGAATTCCAGTAAGAACTTAATTCTGCACCAAACAAAATTAAAATTTGTATTATAGCTTCTATTCTTCTTAAGTATAATTTTAAGATTGCAACAATTCAATGTAATAATAATATTTAATTGTAATACATTTTATAAATTGCAATTGTAATGAATATATGTATGTATAATGAAAATCTTCGTTGCATTCTGCTCTACTGTAAACATTTGGAATAAAAATCATATTTTTAGTCAGCGATATTTCATTTTTAAATATTAATTTTAATATTTTTAAGATCAATTTTAAATATAAATTTGTATAACACGTATCGAAATTCGACGATATAATTAAATTTAAAAAATTTTAAATACAGTTATCCAGTATAAACAAGCTTAGTTTAAAAAAAGATATTGTAGAAAAAGTTACTGCGCTCGATATTATATGTGATAAAAAATAACTCGGTATTTTCTTAGGACAAAATAGAACTTTGAATGAATGAGCCATCATTCGCTGACCCGAGATAGCCTATCGAGATAGGACTCTTGAATTCGCGACGGTAAAATCTGTTGTTGCCATTCTCGATGCGACATTATGCGCGTCGCCGTATCTCTTTCCATATAATGTCCTTTGATGTATTAAATTTGATAGTTTTATACCCCGTTCTTGCTCGTTAATATTTTTTTTGCGTCCTGAATACAAAATTGACACACGCGTGTGCGTCCACAGAGAAAACATATAGACAGTACAGTAATGATCAAAAACAAATAATTAGCTGTCTGATGTGAACTTCAGAATGCCTGAATGTTTTTCTCTCAAACGGCACGGTATGTATAATATTTATTTGCGAAAGTGCGCGATCGCGAGATTACGCGCAACGCGCAAATGGAACGTCGACAAATTTTTTTTCTTCGCGAAAGTTTTTGTACAACGCGGTACTCCGCGCGCGCGCGTACGCATCGTTAAATTTAATGCAGAGTTAAAAAATACACAAATAGAATAGAAAATGGCAAAAATATAAATGCACGCAGTTTCGCGTATTACGGGAGATATCCAGTAAAAAATACTAGAATTTTAAATAATATATAAAGTTTAATTCAATTTTTTAATTAACGTAACGATTTAATAATTTTTTACGTAACGTGACAACTTTTAATTTGAAGCCCGAGCGTAAGAGACTTTCAATTTCAGCAAAGCGCGCTACGATAGAAAAAGATTTTCCATCGAGCAAGCGTCATCGATTATTCAAGTCACCGCGACAAAATAAAGTAAGTTTGCATTGCGCGAGAAAGTTCTTAGGTTGTGATGTATATTGAGATATACGGATACACATGACGCTGCGGCTCAATTAGATATACATTCCTATAGATTGACGCTAAACAAATGGCCGTTTACGTCTTTAATACGACCGATGCTTTTCCTCGAGCGTTTGCGTGGCTATACGCTATCGGCTGACTCATCAGAAAATTACTGCACCAGCTGTACGGTCGACATGATAGCGCATTGCTAATTAATTATTTTCTCGCTCAGATAGTACGTCATCCTTACACAGATCAAGTTTTCGGCAGGACTGCCGTTATCAGAGAGAGAGAGAGAGAGAGAGAGAGAGAGAGAGAGAGAGAGAGAGAGAGAGAGAGAGAGAGAAAGAGAGAACATCAAATTGTTTAATCAGTTAATTTTAATTAACATACAGAAACGCACCGTACACAAAGACCCCGCGCATTAATTAAACCGTCGCTCGCTATTTGCTCTTTCCCCTCTCTTTCCTGCTTTAATTACACGCCGTGGTCTCGTCTCTCGGCAGGTTCGTTGTTTTTTTTCCCGTGTTCACGCATAATCGCGACGTGCGGTAATGATCGCGCTCTTCTCTCGCGGATATAGAGAAACCGCTTAGAGATCTTCGAACTCTTACTCTCGTCCAGCCGCCCGCTGCTTTCCTCGTTTTATCCCACGCGGAGGGCAACGTGTGTGTGTATGTGTGTGCCTACCGGGGCATACACGCATAAAATGCGTCACCGTCCGTTTTGTCACTGTCATACGCGGCCGTGTGTGCGTGTGCAAACGATGCATCGCGACACCTGTAAGTCGTGGCACTATAACGCACTATACGCACTATACGATGCAAAATGTGTCGCCGACGAGAGGGCTCGCTTGAGTAGGTATGCGTTTACATTCACGAGTTGCGCGTGTAAGAGGCGCTAAACCGCTTTCGCAGCGGCGGTACGCGCCGTACCGATCGAGAAAAGTTCTTGAACCTGGGGCTTCGACGGTCGTAACAATAAAGGAATTGATTAGACGAGGGAAATTACGAGGGTAAAATGGAACTAATGAGGTCGTTTCTCAAGTAGTTACGCTGGTCGCGTTAACAAAATGGATCGAATGTATTACAAATTCCGGAGCAGATTCTCTCAAAGTATGAATAACGATATGAAGCATTTAATTGCAATCGCGATGAAAAGATTCGCGTCTGTACACAAAAGCTTGCAGAAAATATAAACGATAAAAAGAATAAATAGGATATTATACAATTACGTTTGCTGAAGTTAGTTATTGTAGCTATCTGACGTTTCGTACGTACATTATACTTCAAAACACGAGGCAAATTCTTCGCGGTAAAAGCAAGAGATTATTCATGCGAAATGTAGGATACGCTCTCGCTTCATGCTTTTACTTCAAAACAACTGCTTTTACTTTTATCTCCTACTAGAAGCATTCGCTCCACTTTTGTTCGCATGATCCAATATTTTGCGCCGCGAAAACAAAGTAATGCCGATGAAAACCCCGAAACAGTCGCGCGGATCGTATTGTTCGTATTAATTGGTTTTTGGGTAACTGGGAAGATTATATTTTGGTCCACCGGCGCGCACACACACACACACACACACACACACACGTGCGCGCGCGAAAAGGCAATCGCGTCCTTTATATGGATTCGAAGTATTTCCACGGCATGATATAATTATCGATGCTCTATACGAGTCATTTGTAAAATTTTCGAGAACGATTCTCTTTCGAACAGTGTGAAATAATATCGTTATCAAAATACAGATCGTTATTAAATTATAGTGAGAAATAACCGCTTTGGGTCTGAATAGCGAGGGTCGCCTTTTTTTCCTATTATTGTGAAACCCTCGCCGACCGCGTCGGCGATGTTTCGTCCGTCGACGGTCGCGTCGAGCGGTCTACGCGCGGACAATACTTGATCGGCGCGGCAAGTACCAAGGACGGTACATAGGCGTCTGCATTAGTGGCCGCGAGTCTCCGGCCTTTCTCTATTTTTCGACCGGTCACACGTAAAATCAAAAAACTCGGAGATGAGAAGCTGGCTGGGCGCAGATTACGTTTAATTCGCACGAGAAAACCCCGGGTCTTTGGAACTTCGTCGTGCCACAGAAATATACACGCACCGAAAAGAAAAACAAACACCGCCGGCGATCACTTGGTGGATCGCGTTTAGGTGTAGAGGATTTTTTCACTTAATTTTAGGGAGGTTCTTGCGAAAGAATTTTCGCAGATTTTACGTCGCAGTATTATCGGCAATGGGAGAAGCGACGGAAATTGCATTTATCGATCATCGAATACCAATTGTGTGTATGTATACATACACATATACATATATAGCATAGAGTCGTTGCAAATGGATGAAAAATATAATATATTTTTCAAACAACTAAAATACATTTGTAAAAATATATTATTTCGTATCGCGCAAGTTGGATTTCGTTAGACTTTCATTTCTACCGTTCTGCTGGAACACTTATTATAAAATACGGAAAGTATGCACACCACAGCGATGATTCATACAATACACATACTTCGCGATAGGCAACGAGATATTCCTTTGAGCGCGCGAGTTACCACTATATTTACCAATAGCAAAGCGCGGGTACCTCGAAGGATTTATTAAACGAGCTATTTCGTCACTGAAGATCGTTAATAAGCCGTTTATGATAAATACATTTTTACTCTTTTCCGATAATAAATGTTAATCGTAAAATATCTCGAAAATAATTCTTCGTTGGTTTTTGTTCCTTCTTAAAATCGATCGATTGTAAAACAAGCAATAGAAAAAGCCAATACGAGTAAGAGATTCGCGCAATAGAAACATTAACGGAGGGTGAAGGCGGCATGGCGTTGATCGCCGGCGGCGAGACATTGATTTGTAAATCGTAAAATATGCGTCACGATGCAGAACGCCGAAACGCGTTGCCACGCCAATGATTTTAAACAGACTGCAGCCTCGCCTGTATCACCATTGGCGTATAACGTTCCGCTAATCGTTACTGTGTTTGCCGTCGTAACACGTTACCCGTTTACCACAATCATTTCCTATCGAAATCGTTATTTTCGTTTAACTATTACGTGCCTGTAACCAAATGTGATATTCCAAAACTAATCGAGTTTTGCGAGTACAAAGAAAATGGCGTGGCGCGTATTTTGCAACGTCAGTATCTCGACGAGCATAAGTAAATAAGTGGTTTGTTGCTTTTAGCATGACTCTCAAAATTGAATGTACACCATGTTCAAAATGAATAATTTAAATGTTTAACTATCGTTTTTTTTTTCTTGTTTAAAACGTTATCTCTGAAATAAAATCGCGCAAATGCTTCGCTCGCATTATTTATGATTAGAGACGAAATAACGTTCGCAAAGCTTAATCACTGTTAATAAAAAGTTTGTCATTTTATTTTCCATTATTCTCATATTTTTGCAGCGTGTACATTAATACGAAAATATTTCACGACTGCTTAATTAAAAGCGTTGCGGACGAATATGTAAATCATAAATAACATATAAAATAATATATAGAGAAATACACTCGTATTTTCGACGAAGCACTCCCATATTAAGCCGCGCGGTATTCTACATTTTCCATATTTTCGTTATCATAACTGTTATCTCTTTAGCTGGCATATTTATTCTGCCTCGTACGCGCGCAAGTTATATTTCCGGCGCGTAACGGACGGGTAAATTTCATAGTATTTTTAATGACGCATATACTTCGCCCGAGAATTTTTACTAAAACATGAAGAATGTTTTGCTAACATCCACCATCGTTATGAATGAAAAAATAATTGCGCGCATAAAACGCGGCGATGTACGATCGATATGTTTCGATTTTAAAATATTCGTTATAGATATTACCGTCGATATATGTTTCGTCTCGTGTACTATCGAGGAAGAGGTAAAGAGAGAGAAGCATTAGATTTCATAGTAATTTCATTAAATTGAAATTAAGCATGCAACGAAGAAGATCTGTATCACCAACGTGGCGCCGCCATTTCCTTGCCAAATGAGCGTATCCTACGTGCCCCTCGATCTCTTCTCCCCTAGTTTTTCTGATTTCTTACAGTGGGGAACGATATATCGGTGTGGCCGTTTAAATATTTTGAAAAAATAAGAAAGTAGGGCATGCAAGATATTTCGCGAGGCGAAAAGGCGCCCAAGATAAACTCGATGTTAAAATTTCGTTTATCACTTTGCGACAGCGAACAAAAATTTCCGTAGGAAATATCTCCACGGAACGTTCCGCGAAGTTTATTCGCTTTTGTTCTCGGGCGCGCGCTGTTTCGTCGAAAATTTGCCTCCGAATGAGGAACGCAATCGCCGAAAAAGACGTTTTCGAATGCTCGTCGCTTTGTGCATTCACGCGCAAAATGTTTCGCGACAGGGACACGCCGCTCACGCCGGAGTATTTAATCCGTCGTTTCACTTGACCGAGATTACGTAAGCGACAAACTAATCAACCAACAATGAAAGTTATTTACCGTAATCCATCGGGAAAACGCGCGTGGTTTTGACACTCGAGGGAGAACGTCACGTATATATCCCTCTTTTTCTCCACGCGCGCGAGATTATTATCGATCGTCGTCCTCCCCCGTTGGCTAAATTGCCCGAATAAACGCGTCTTTTGTTTTCGCGTCCTCCCGTTAAAAAATCTTGGTACTCGCATGTATACTCGGATTCTCACGGGGGCATTTTCTCCGAGCACTTATACTTTAAAATAGCAGACGGTGTGCCGAGAAAACGACGGAATCCGGGGCTGAACTACTTCTCAAACCTGTGTGTAAATCTTTCGACAAAGAGAATCGCACACGTCGAATCACGGTCAATCTTCTATAATTGTAGTGTTTTAATCTCGAGATTGAATGACTCTGCCGTTTATCCGCGTTAAACGCGTGAGATCATAACCATGACACGCGAATTCATCCCCGCGCGCGGTCGATTCCGCTCGCGGGAGCTTAAACAGACCCGTAACGTTACGCGAAGTTTGGACGTATGTGTTTGGTAAATATTGTGTGTAGCGCCAATCCTAACGCAGCCTTCGTTTAATTTTGCAAATAGCCTCGGAACATCGCGGAGGGAATCATTTCAAAATCAAATTGAAATAATATCCAGACGTAGAAAATATTCAAAGTACCGGGTTATCGAATATTTTACTTTATTATTCTTCGTCGATTAACATATTTAAATATCACAATTTGATTTCAATATTTAAATATTTGCATCAACGAAAAATAAAAAAAAAAAAAACACATTCAACAAACATATAATGAAATATTTTAGTATTCCTCTCGAAGATACGAATATCGAATATAGCCGCATGAGGAATCTCGTATATTCAAATTTATTCGACAAGTTCGAATAATACAATTATTTACATATTTACAGCTCCAAAAGCGGAACGACTCGCAATTCTATCGCCGCTGAGTATCAAGCCGAAGATAGGACGCCAGCCCTCATAGCGCACGGAAGATTTCGATCTCAGCTCGTCTCCCTCCATCTGCGGTTTTAATAAAGGCGACTCTCGAAATATGCATCTCATGGACACGGTCCAAGCGGATGCGTACGATTATTACTCCGCTTTCTCGGCGCGCGATTCGCAACGCGAGTCCAGCAGCCATCGTCAAGTCAGTCGCGAAGCGAGAAAGATTTCCGCATTGGCTTGTTGAAGCAGAAGGGGGAAGCCGCTGATTGTACTAACTCCCGAGAGGGATGTCGAGGGTCAGGTTTAGAGGCTGTCGACGGGCGGACAGAGATCCGGGCTGTTTTCGAAAGATACACCGTACAATGGCTGGATCCTTCTGAATATCAATTAACATGAATTACGTGGGTACATGAAATTCGAAACCATAACTGTCATATATTCTCTCTCTTTCTCTCTCGTGTCTTGCAGTTCCATTCTTAAATTCGCCCTTTTGTCCTGCTCGCTTCCGCTCGGAGTATTCGATTTGATCGATCAAATGTCTTGATGTCAATTTATGAATGATCGGCACGGCGGAAAATCACGATGGGATAATGCGCGCGTGCAACGCGCTAGATCGCTTACAATTACGTAGCCGTAATCGCATTCTCGTAATTACTTGGAGGTAAATCAATCCAGGAGAGCGAGTTTATCTCGCTCGATGCTTGTAGCGCGTAATCACGACGAGATATCGTATTTGGTCCTTCTCCGCCCACTCCCCAGACTCTCCCTCCCCCCCAAATAATTCTCTCCAAAGTATGATAAAAGATCATCGACCTTAGGGTAGGGTCGTTAGAAAAAGGCAAGAACAGTGGTCGAAAGAAGAAGGTGCGAGGAAGGATGCCTTCAGTCAGGGAATTCGTCGCCGTGAAAAGAAAGAAACAGAAAAAGAGAAAGTTGGTTTCACGGTCGGAGAATGTCGGGCCTCGAGTATTGACAATGAATAGTTTTCTTCCGCAGCGGAAAGCTGGAGAGGGCGAGCACGAGAAAGAGAGAGAAAGGAGGGAGAGAGGGAAATAGAAAGGGAGAAAGAAAGAGAGAGAGAGAGAGGGAGGGGGGAGGAGTGCAGCTTGGAGCTAGCGATGTGAGGAGTAGTAGTAGGAGATGAGACTGGTAGACGAGGATAAACGGAGAGAGCAACAGAGAGGGAGGAGGGAGAGGGAAAAGATAGAAACGGGAGAGCGAAAGACGGAGAGAGAAAGAGAGAAATTTGATAGGTGGGGTGAGTTACCATGGAAACGCGTCGTTCTCTCCCATCCAGACTCGAATAAGGATATATAGGTATACATGTTTACACACGCTTGCATTATATACACACGTCGGGCCGTAATATGGTGTAAGTACCGTGGCACTCGTACGGGAGGTCATATTTTATAAGGCGATTTCTCGTTCGGGATTGCGTTACAACGTGTTGCGGGATTTAATTTGCATTTTTTTCTTTTTCGGGGGACAGAGAGAGAGAAAAAGGAAATTATCAATCACGACCGGACGTACGTTTGAATTCGTTCGTTCAGAGTGTGACCGCGTAAGGAAAATATATCGCGAATGAATTGACAGTTGAAAGAAATGATCGAACTCCTGAGATTTCTCCTATCCGCCTCGTGAGCTTCGACTCATTCGCTTTGAGCAAACGTGTAGCGGATTGCGACGCGTTCAACACAGTGTGGAGCGTGCGCACGGGTACTACTTAGCATTTATATTAAATTAACTTTCCTCATTTTCATAATGCTCTCGAGCCGTGGCAAAATCGAAATTACCACTCCATTGTAATTAACCGTGTACTAAAAACTTAGGTAGGTCGCAGGAAAAAAAAGAGAAAAGTGAAATAATGAAAACGACACGGAGAAGCGACGTTTGTTCGGCAATAAAAGTTACAAAAGTTACGATTTTCGAGAGCAATTATTATTCCGATCGCGGCGAATAATCTCGCGGATTAAAATCGTCATTTAAGATCGTCAACGCGCTGGTCGAAACGGAAAGTAAGATATAGCCCTTCGATCGTTCCGTGCCGACGATGGAATTATATCGCGTTAATTGCACGAGTGCCGTCAGATAATTCGGTTTGCTCGCGAGAATTTTCAAGACGAATCTCATCAGCCCCTCATTTACCTGTCAAAGGTGGAAATCAGAGGCGTCGCGTGTAAAGATGAACGATTCGTAGGTCAATGGGGCCTTAGGGATACTCTCGAGGAGGAATACCGCGTTCTCTCGTGTCTTCCGGCCGCGCGCGCGCGCGCGAACGCCGGACTCCGGGAGAGCGCATTGGCGTAGACCGACGTCGACGGAAATAGAAATTCAATAAATTTAAAAGCGATTATGTGACACACGCCGACGTGAATTGCCTGCTCAATACGGACGAAGAGAATAGACACGAATGTCACTCGACGTAAATCACGACTTTTCGCACGGATATATCTTTTATGATCTCTTGTATTATAGAACTCAGATTGGCCCTGTAGCTTGTTTGCAAATTTACCGTGAAGTTAGAATAGAAAAGTGCGTAAAAAGTTTGCTACGTGAGCGAGGAATCTGCACTGTTAAATATTATAAAGGACGAAATTTAAATCAATACTTGAAGTTAAATGACATTTTGTTGTTTTTAACTATTATGTGTGCCAAAATTTATTATTTTAACACAAAACAATATTATTTTAACTATACTTGGTTTGGTTAAATTAACGACATGTTGAGTAGGAGCAATGACGATTTATAGAAATGGTTAGAAATGACTCAAATTAAGTATAATTTGACATTACGAATTTAACAGTATTATATTGCAAACAATATTATTGCATAATTATTTTAATTTGTCATACTCGAAGATTTGAATAAAATCGAAAAGCGTTTCTTAAAACAATAATGATTTATCGTTTTTTATTGTATTTTACACTTTCGAAAAATATGTAGTCGTGCAACGTTAAATAATAATTTATCTCATCAACATATGTTAAATTACTTAAATTTTAACTCATAAATATTTATGAATATTTTCATCTTGAAAATACTCGCAAATGTACGATGTGAAGCATGCAGAAAAGCTTGCCATAATACTCCAATTCGTTGAATACCCGGCGTATATATGTACGTATATGTACATATATGTATATCGATCTCCCAGGTCGAAGGCGAAGAAAACAAGCGGTATAACCGAAGAATACTCTATTGAAAACTCGTCGGATGAGGGCTGGATCGCGGCTTAACTTCAAGAAGTGTAACAGAATATCAAATTTCTGAACCACAAATGCATGAAAGTTTCAAGTAATTGTGAAATAAATTGCGATAAAAAAAATTACAAAAAATTAAACATTATTTCCAGATTATATAAAGATATTTCATTATTTCTTTATTATTCATTCGTCCATTTCAACTTTCGGTATTTTACAAATTTATTTTTCATAATTGCAAATTCTCCACATTTTTGTTTTTTAGTGTAATATTCTCTCACATTTTTGTTTTTTTAATGTAATATATGTTCTCTACCGGCACAAGAGCTTTTATTATTATTAAAAAATGTTTGCCTCATTTTTATTATTACATGAATTATTATTAGTTTTGACATACATTACCTAGCGAGGTTTTTCATCTTTTTAAGAGATTAAAAGACAAATATCGCGTTTCGGGACGCTTGATAATTTACTATCGGCGTCCTCATGCGCGCATCATTAATGAGGGACGTGATTATTTCCCCACGTGTTAATCTTATTGTCAAGCTTTCCCTCCCCCCTCGCCTTATTCGTTAACAATCTATTTTGCTCTGCGCTGTGTGCAGCTTCCCCCGGAGCGTGAACTGGTTTCGAACGAGTGCCATGCCTTTTACGTTTTCTGGTTTTTGTGCTCCTCACAGAGGGAGACAAGGGCCGACGACTTTTAATGGACGACAGGGCAAGCCGCATAGGCGTAAACCGTGATTTTATCTTTACTTGTAGAATGACAGAGATATAAGACCTTTGTAGGTAGTCACAGCGTGTCTCGTATTGTTAACTGCGATATGGTAATAATGTCTATCTATTAAAATAGATTTAATGGAAAGAATTCTTTCTATTTTTTGTCCTGCAATTTATCTCAATTTTATTTACATGTTTATGATTATAAAATATTTATTTTATAAACGGCGTACGTTTCTATTTCGGATTTAGACATATATGTACGTCGACATTGAGTTTATCGTTCTGCTCAATGATAGGTTGTGCTAGAGAAATAAATGCAATCTTTCAATAAAGTAAAATTCAAAGGAAAGGATATAAAAGTTGTATATTGTATATATATACGCACACATACATATAGATATATAGATATATCACGAATGGAAAATTGAATGAGACTTTCTAGGGCGCAGCGATTCAGTCTCAACAACAAAACTGAAATGGAAATGTCTATATTCTTGAACAAATAAAAGTGCCATAGAAATAACGATTTTCGTGTTATTATAAATATAAATTTATAAAAGTTTCTTCTCTCTGATATAACTTGTATATGCTATTTTAAAAATTTTAATTAAAAATATTAAAATGGATATTAATAATATGTGTGCAACATATATTCGAGTATAATTTTAAATTTAATATATTTATCTTATTATGAAAACGTGTATTATAAAAATGTTAATGCATTTTGCTAAAGGTTATATATATTTATAGCAGATCTTTATTTCGAAACTGATGCTGCGCAAAAATCTCGATTTACGGAAAAACACATGTAATAAAATCGGCGCAGCAAAATCAATTACCGTTCAAAATTTTCATTGTTCTCTCTGTCCGTTAAATAATCGGTTTATATTTGTAATTTTTCGACGTTTGTTAACGTTTTTCACTAAAGATCGATATGAAATAAATGGACAGTAAGCTGATACGCAATAGAGCGTGTACGTGCTTTTCATTCGGTAGATGATTATCGAAAGCAAAGCTCGAAACACGTTTGCGTGTTCGAGCTCGTTCAAATGGTTCAATACGAAAATGAGGCCACACCCGGGCGGGACACTCTGCGATATAAAATAATACAGATCCAATTGCTCCATTTCGCCGGATAGTATCCGATGACTGAACATTCCATCATGCATACGCTTCAAACGCTAAAAGCAATGAGCTTAAAGAAAAAAAAACACCATTTATCGCGAGATTGCAATCAACTTCAGAGAAGGAAAAAAGTGACCGGATCCGCGCCAAGTACGCGTATAAAAATGAAATGTTTCGCGAAATGTGTATTCATAAGACGTCGAGAAACTGTAGCGATTTTAGCGCAACGGTTCTCTCAATCGATTAGACGTTATTTCGGAATAATAGGTGTAACGGCCTTTAGCGTTATACCTTTAAGGGAAAAAATAAAGACGGAAGAAAAAGTCGTTTCTTCGGCGAGCACAAGGTAACGATCCTCACAAACGAGTATTGTTGGTATACGTGTGCGTACGTGTGTGTATAGCCGTATATATACGTTAAAATGTACCGGTGAGCGTGTAACTCTCCGCGCCGATAATACGCAGAGTAAACTGGCGACACCGATGTTGGTATAGACTTTCGGAATTTGTTATCACTCCGCCCATACCGCCGCTACAAGTAATCATTTCGCCGTGAAGGAGAGAGCATCGGCTTTAAAAATACCGGGAGAACGAAAATAACCGGTACTCTTGCGACCCGGGGCTTTAAATAAAATCTCCGCGCGAGAAAAATTGCAACCACGAAAATGTTGCGGCCGGTCGATCCGCCAGTCGAGGATTACGAGAATCGGCGAATATATTTTGCGGCGCGGTTAAAAAAGCGCTATTTCGAGCATTTATATGCGTTTGTCACAATTAGAGTACGGATTGTATGTAATCGCTGCGCGAGCGATAAATAACGAAATTAATTTACCGCGTGTAAACGTACGCAAAAGGGTATACGATTACAATATTACATCATTTAATAATATTCTTCAAACGATTTGAGACGTAAAAGGTATAAAAAGTGCATTTTATTTTATACACGATATGTTTTATTTGATATATTGAATAATATTCCCCATAAAAAATACTCATCATATATTAGAGATTTAAAAATTGTTCGTATTTTAAATATTCATTTTAATTAACTTTATATTAAAAAAAAAATACAAAGTGTGCAACATAACGTTTCAAATGCTATTATATTAAAAATGTTTAAAAAATGTAACTGCACTCTCTTTGATGATGAAAACGTCATGAAATCTTTTCGATGGGCGGTAACTTTACCTTTATCCTGAACTCTCGTTAAAGTAAAGTCACGACTTTTATGAAACTTGAAGAGATTTAATTCGAGAATTTTCCATTCAATGAATTTCTATTATTCTTTGCAAATGTATGTATATATAAATGTATATATACAATATATCCCATATTTATATATAAAATATATAAAAGAAAACTGGAAAGTTTTTCTTTTAAATTTTTCAGTTTTTCTTTTAAATTTACTTAGGATAAATAGAAGAAGCTAAGAAAGATGAGAAAGTTGGTACAAAGAGCGCGCGCGCGGGAGAGAGAAAGAGAGAGAGAGAGAGAGAGAGAGAGAGAGAGAGAGAGAGAGAAAGAGAGGGAGAGAGAGAGAAGGGGGGATGATGGAGAGAGAAGTGCACGAGGAGGACAGCAAGGAGAAATCCCTACCACATTCCTGTAGGGAGAATCCGTACAGTTGTTGGAGTTGGTCAAAAGCATACTATACATATACAAGCAAGCGTGCGCGCGACTATGTATTAGAATTATCCAATCTCGTCAAAGGACTGCGCGAGCTGTACACGGAATGTACAGCAGCGTGTAAAATTACATTGCCTCTCTTTCGTGCTCTCCCCACGCCCGTATATCCTCCCCCGGTCCTAATATCGAATCATGCTTCGATTATGCTATGATCGATAAGCCATAAGGGTAGTCAACTCGATTTGGGTAACAGGCGTAACGGCGCGAAGAACGGGGGCGCGTTCTCTTCCGCGTTTGTCAAGTCCGACTTGATGCGAAATTACGAGAGAGAAAAGGCGAGGGCGCAACAATTTGGCCGAGCAACGGCGAGCTTAATGTTTTGTAACAACGCCGGACTTTATTACGGAGCCAAGCACTCCGCGCGAGACTCGTTCGGCGTGGAATTTTAGCCCCCGACTCCGGGGTAATTTAATGCTGCATCGATCGCCGGGGCCGCACGGGGAGCCGTAAATTCGAATTTTAAACAAGCACACCGCGCTAATGATATTAGTATAATAATTATTACCACGCCCGTGCGATACGCATTGAGCTGCGAGTGCTGCGTCTGCGAGAATGGCACACATTTCGTGGCACAAATATTATTTTCATTTATCAGATTCGATTCGCATCTTCACGCATCTTATCTCGCGACGTTAAACGTTATTTTTATGTCGGCGGTCATAAGCAAAATAATCAAAACAATAATAAATTTAAAAGTTAAAATGTAAAAAACAGTAAACTCGCTACATGCAAAATGTCAATAGATGTATAAATCAATTTATCGATAAATCTCATTTTTATTATAGTCGAGAAATGGCAAACGAAGAATTGCAATTTCCAATTCCTAATAGGTAAAAACGAGAAAACGCATAAAGCGGAACTGCGGATAATCTCCATTAAAAAAAAAAAATCGTAAACATAAAACTGATCATTATATAAATGCGATTTCTAATTGTTATAGCTGTGAATTTTAATGAGATGTCACAAACAGAGACAGCATTACGCAACGTACGAGTTCGCAAAATCCCCGCCGACCCTCGATCGAAGAATCATAATTGGCAATACAATATACCTAAACCATGCTTATGACATGAATATGCCGGCGTATCTCTCACGGTTATCGGGGCGTCTCGTTGGAATTAGCCGATCGGACAATCTTGAAAATGATGGAAACAGTTTGGGCGAGCAAGTCGCTCGCGGTGCGGCAACGTAATAAAGCTATTAGCGTAATGTTACGCGCAAACTTCGATGGAGTTACGTTACGTTTCGAGGAAACGCCACGTCCTTCGACCCTATCCGCCTCGGGAGAATGTACACGGCATAAACTTTAGTCCATCTTGCGAAAATTACTGATCGCTGGGCATCAAAATACATGTCTTCCTGCATTTAATCGTACCTATGAATCAAACTCGCATGTTGCTAATGATTAAGAACTATGTTTATCGACGAGAAACTTGAAAGCGCGTGGGATGGAGTCATCGTCATCATTATACAAAAAGGCAACGTAAAATTATGTAGATTATTTCTTAAATTAATCATTAGCATGTTGCTAATGATTAAGAACGATGTTTACCAACGAGTTGTGAGAAACTTGAAATCGCGTGGACGATTTATCATCGCTAATACAAAAAGACAACGCAAAATCGTGCTAATTAATTTCTAAATTAATCTGTCCTCCGATCCTTGTTTCTACGAATAGAAAAGAATAAAAAAAGTACAACGTCTAGTGTAAAATACGAAAACATTTACTATAGTAGCCAATGCTTTTTATTCCGTCCGCATTTCGGTGTTCGTGGGAAACATATTGTGTATTTAAACGCATGAGCGGATATACTATTAGTAGAGCAAGTTCCGACAATTCCACGAGGATCTCATCCCGTTGATCGTAAGCAAGCACAATGTGCTTGAGATGCTTGTGAATGCGCCTTAAAGAACCGCTGCAGGTATCACAAATGCACACCGTGAAAGTGGCTAAGACGCGTATACGTACACGCGTATACACCCACGGTGTAGACACTGGCTCGTGTACGCACGTACAGACACACATGTATGCGCATACACGCGCGTATCGTCAAGACGTTTCTCGTCTGGGTCGTTCGGATGCTACCTGCAGCAATTTAAAGGTTAACGTCGCTGGAAGGGCCGACGCTATCCTCCGTATCATCATCGTCATTGATATCGCCGCTGTATCTCGAGATGGTTCGGGTGAATCTTCAATATTGAAAGACTCCGAGATTTTTTTAAATTAAAATCTCATTTTATTGCTTCTTTCGCGTATTACCGTGTGTCTATTATAATAATTATTATTATTCCACAGTCGTCTCTCATAAATCTAATTACAGAAAATTACCGCATTCGAGATAAACTTTCGCGACTCTACATTATATAGCGCTCGTAATGATGTGTAAATTAAGCTTAGTGAGTTTACCGGGAATACTAATAAAACGTAAATAATTGTGGTGTTCAAAAATTAAATAAAATATATGTTATACATTATACATGCAGTATACACATTTTATGTTTTAATATTATATACACTGAGAAAAAAAAATCGTAGATTCAAAGAAATATTATTTGATTCAACTAAATGCAGCGGTCACGGGCTGTCAAACTAACATTTGTTAATTCAAAAAATATTATATTTAAATAGATTCAGAATTTCTTGATATTACTCACGTATATTTGATTTAAATATAATAATATTTGCATTAAACAAATCACTACAACTAAACGAGTTTAGTCAAATTTACAACATTTTTTTCCCAGTGTAGATATATATATTATAAAAGCAGTTACTTTTTATTTAAGTGTTTTATTAAAATGTTTTATTAAAAATTATTAATGTATCGTAAAGTTTGTGAAATTATTTCGAAATCTGTTAAGACTCTATAAAAGTTCCGCAACTTGTGCAGAGAGAGAGGAAATATCCCGGAAAGAGTGTGGAAGGACAAGTGGAATTTTCGCCCATTCCCCATCGCGCATCGGGAAACTTATCGAATGATTCTTTCCCGATTCCAGATTCGAGGTTTGCGCAGTGGGAGGGAGGTATTAAATTGCCAGCTCCTGTCATAATCTATCTCACCTCCGGCCGGTTAAACTTGGCTAATAATTCGCCAGATTGGCGCCGGCAGTAGGCATGCGCAACAAAAACCAATAACACTACCTCTCCTTCGTTCTCTCCCTTCGCTCCCGGTTACCCGGTACAGTGGCTCGGACTACCTCTCCTCCCCCGGTTCTATAGGTTCTCTTCGACACCCCCGTGGCCTATCCCCCTGTCCTCGTTTCCCTTCCCCCCAGTTTCCATGCCCACGGTCGCCCACTCTGCCAACCATGCCAACCACGTTGCAACGGCAACGCGCGCACCAATACCACCGCGCGCCCACTGTACTGTATCATAGCAAAGCGCACACGCCGAACTGCATTCGCATAAATCCACTCGAATGCCTAATACCCGCCAAATACCGGTATCGCCGGAGAAAAGCGGCAAAAGCTATGCTTTATTTTATTATCTTGAGGGATTTTATCCTCGTCATCGAGACGGACGATGATGGGACGAGAATCGTAAGAAGGTATCTCGAATCAAAATTAACATTTTGAATAACAATGAAAAAATTTCATTTTAAATCTTAAGAAAGCACGTACGAAAAATAATGTACTTCAAAATCGCGAAAATAGGTTTACGTAATAATCGAAACTATGTGGGTCGAGGGCCGTATACCGAGAGACACAAATGATTAGAATGGGAAGGATATTGCCGCCGTGCGATGCGGCCGAAAATCGATGACCGACATGTCCGGCGTGTCGTCCAAATCCGAAACTTCGCAACGATCGACCACTCGTTGCTTTGCTAATTCATCAAATCGACTCGATGAATATATTAATTGCCTTGTTGTAACACAACGGTGGCTGGCTGATGAAATTACACGTTCATTGACCTTCTATCGACGTGCGCTACTCTATTGTGCTTTCCCGATGCAAACACAACATGGTTCTTGAATTGATCGATTAATTAAATTTACTAGACACATCGTTCAATAGGATGCGTACGATTAAGAGCTCCGAATCAATTTTTGACATTATTTTCTAGTTATTCAACTGAAAAATCCAAATCAAAACGAATCGTTATGTCCTCTGACAAAAATTATCTCTGCACATACACATATATATATATATATTATTATTATATCTATCAAACTCTTTATTTCGCTTAATTCACCGATATCGATTCGCATCAAAGTGTCGATACTTGAAACAGTTAATTTTCCTTGCGTTAAGCTTTTTCTCTAAAAATGAGTAATCGTTCGTATTATTAAATCGTTCTTTGAGAGGTCCGTTTTTTTTTCTCTATAATATTACGTCGCTATACATAAGCGAAGTATTTCAATTTTCTCGTTAATGAGGAAAGTTGTGACAATAATAATGATAATACTGGTAACTACGTAGACATTGTTGTCGTTAATGAGAAGAGCTTGGCTAATGATAATGTCGCAAGGAGGAGCGTTATATAATGTTGACTTATTCCCGTATACCTATCGTATTTAATACCTCCGTATTCCGCGTTTTCCGCCTTGCATTCAGGAAACTAAATTATCTCAATGGAATATGAAATTAGATATCGGATTCTATTTCCATTGTTTATACCGCGAGAAACACGAGCGCAATACATATGAAAATATCTGATTTTTAATTGACAGATAATAGAGAAAAAAAATAATAATCACCGTAAGTATGTCCCTCGCAGTTTAATTTTAGGTTCAATTAACGTAGATTTTCAGACTGCCTTGTCCTTTTAATGTAATTACTTTTCTATTTGTAATGCGGGTAACGCAACATATATCTCGTGAAAACTTGTTTTTGCGCGCGTGAAATGAAATCTCTAAAAATAAAATTTTTACGAGATTGAAATCATAGGAGCGGGCAATGTGTATAAATGTAATGTAATTTCATGGATTGCAATTTAATGCATATAGCGTACATATATAAAGTACATTTTGCCATTTAATTGAATCGCCATTAAATATTCGATGATTCTATTAATTCTAGCTATTCCATTTGAGTGGATTTAATGCACGGGGGTGCATAGAATAATTATATTCCGATAAATATGTATTTTACGAAGAAATTTAATATACGTTTTTCGCGTGCAAAGCTCCAATTTGAGTAGCTTAAGCCGCGGAAATTCAATATCGCGGATTTTGCGAGTTGCAAAAGAGAAGGAAGAAAAAAACCGGCATAAAATTTTCGACATTCGTCAAAAGGCGGACCCGCCCGAGCGGCGAATCTTAATCGTGTGCGATCTCTCGTTGTGTGACGGGCTTAAGAGTACATTCACCCGTCGTGGATTCTCCTCCGTCCTCCAGCGGCCGAACAACAACCGCGTGCACGCGAATTCCACGAGTTTTATTTAGAACATCGAATTATTCTAACGTGACGAGTTCGCGCTCCCGTACTCCGTGCGGGCAAGAGGAAAAAAAAAAGAAGAACGGAGCGATGAACACACATACGTCGCTCGTAGCGCGACGTACTTATGTAGACAACACCGCATGGCAAACTCGCGTGTCGACGGTGAGGGGCAGGAAGAGGAAAACTCCGAAAACAAAATAAGCGCGTTTTGCTTCTTTCGCGTCGCGAACTCGAGATTCGGGACGCGAAGAATTATCTTATCTCCTCCGGATCTACTTCGGGGATTGAACTTACCTCGTCTGCGCGTGCCTATTATATGTACGGCGAAGATAATGACACGCGTAATTGCTTTATCGAACGAATCGGGCGGAGGAAAGAACGAGAATTTTAATTAAAATTTTGCACGCGCCGGATAAAAATGCATACTTTCGCCTGTGCTGCGAGCAGGCGAATTAAAATTACGAAAATTACTTACGGGGGGAGGAGCGGGCGCGCGGTGTTCTTTGAACTATTACAAAGTAACGAGGCGGGACGCGCGCGCGCGCGCGCTATCTTTTTTTCGTTGGTAGGAAAGTAAAATCGTTGCTGCATCTGATAAAGGCCAGGCGCGGGCGCGCGCACGCGCGCGCGGGGACGTATATATTGTATATATGCGCGAGCGTGTCGGTGTGTCTCGTACACACACGTAAACAAGTCCGTCGCATTCCACGCGGACCGGGTGTACCTGCTGCACGTAATCACGCTCGAATAATTAATTAGCTTATTCTGTATTACTTAGACAGAGTTAAAAACGTCTCGCCCGTCTCTAAACTGGCTAAACTGGTAGAGAAGAAATTTTTCATCGTATAACGAAATGTTTGTAAAAACAAACACAGCGGCAATTCGGCGAGATAATAAAGTTTTTATTTTCATTTCGAGCAATTTAATTAAATATTCTTTCACGTAGAATTTAATAAAATCGTCTTATCGCGCAGTATTCTAGATTCTTTAAAGTCGATTAACTGTACTTCCGACAGCTACGTAATGGGAACAATTTAGAGATGTAATTTGTTATAATATCCCAAGATAGCTCGATAATACGATATAATAAAATAATTAACGTGAAGTCACTTTTCATCAAATTTATTGTTAAAAGATTGGATTAACGAGAAAAATACTTCCATTATATTGTATGGAAGAGAATTGATTTAATCTTTTCAATATTCTCAGATTTATATATATATATATATATACATATATATTCGCGAATTAGTAGTAATAATGTTATAAAATAAATGTTAACCGTAGTTGGAATTTCTCATGACTTCACGCAAACTAGTAGTGGTTACTCGAATAGCAAGTTTCGCGAAACGGATTCTCGTTGAGTTTGCGCCAACTTTCGATTGGCAGCATCGTGGAGTAAAAATAGAGAATTCAATGTAATCAACTTTGAATTGCGGAGTAAACAATCTCGATAAAATTTTAATTAGAACCGAACCGATGGAATAATATAAAAGTATTATAGCAACGTGAATGTCGATTGCGATAATACGTACGTATAATTATTGGCTAATGCAACCGCATAGGTTCCGTTCCAATAATCAACTGTATCGTGCGAATATTGCACCTGCACTAACATTCCTCTCCGTTCGAGATTAGTATATAAATTTATTAGTTACAAAACTTATTCGAGCCATCTCGGCATTACGAACTAAATAATAAAGGAAATATTATTGCGAAATCGTTAAATGAAATCATTAAAATATTTCTCAGAAATTATTAGAATACTTTTTGTTTTTATAACGTTTGTATAACGCGGCAATGGAAATAAAAGCTTTCGGAAAATTTTAGTTCTGAAAATGTACATTAAAATGTGTTGCAAGAGAAGGAAATGATATATTATAATATTTAAAACAGCATATTAATATATAAATTATTATTACACATGCACACAGAATATTCAATTAGCACAATTGATTTATCTCGTTTAAAATATAATAATTCATATTACTGTATATATTCCAATTTTGAATATCTCATTACAGTTTGACAATTTTGTGAAAACAGTCCTCAATTGTTCCGTTCTAAATTCATGAAAATTTGTTTCTCGTTATGAAGTAACCGAAAACCGAGCCAGCAACTGTTGGACCAATATTTTGCCTCGATAGTCAAGATGAAGCAAAGTTCCCATCCCAGTCGTGCTCATCAATCACGTCAATTACATACGACATGGTCGATTCGCGATAACACGCGCGCGCGCGCGCGCTCGCACGAGAGAGAATGAAAGGGCAAGATAGACAGACAATGCATATCTCTTTATACAGATATAAAGCGCGTACTAGAATTTAAAAAAAGTAAAATAATTAGCGATATCACTTTGGGGATAAGACTATAGGGAAGCGCCACAATGGCGCCGACTTGAGATAATGCTTTCTATCGCGTTGTTCGACATAATTATCGGCGAGAAAATGTTCAGTTCCTTTCTGGAGCAATTACGAGGAACAAAGGGGTCAAAAGTAGCAGCCACAATTACAGGTTTCTATCTCTAGTCGCCTCTCCCACTCTCTTCCTCTCTCTCTCTTTCTACTCTAATTGTGGATTATATTCTACCCTGTTGTTTTTTAAGAAAGTGGCCATTACGAACAATTTCCGAACTCGCACGCGAACTCGAAGCGAACGACGACGCGACGAAGGGAGATACTATAACGCTACCGGCGGCGTCCATAATATTATTCCCTGCATCAAAGAACCGTCCGCGCGCACCCTCCCGTCAGCATTTTTTCCTCCCATACGCTACAAATGAGAGAAACAACATTTCTCTTCGTTGTAAATCGACCTATCCCCTCGTCGCACGCTAAACGCGATATCGATCATCTCGAGGGAGCGGCAAAAGACTTCGATTCGCGGTTTCAAGGAGGAAAATACGAAAATGTTAAATTCGATAAACACAGCGCGTCGGCGGAGACATTATGTGTATCCCGCGCGTTTATAGTTAATATACAAAAGTAGAAAAGGATCAAAGACAGCATTTCCGAGGGGCGGATACTGATTACAGTCGGAGTTGTCCCTTCCGAAATAATCGGCCCTGCAAACAGTGAAAATGACGAGCGAAGGGGTGCGCTTAATTGACGATGTCTCAATGGAACAACAGGGCGTAGAGCGTGACGACCCCAAAAGCCACCCTAACGTCAGGCGAGGGGTCGGCCGAAACGGCTCGTATCCTTTCAAGCCTTCGGAGTGGCTTTAAGACCATGCCAATATTTCACAAGTTTCGTTTGCCTGGCCTTTCCGCTCGCTTATTCGCCCCGAGGGCGCTCAACGTGTTTCCGCATATTTGAATAATGCCTCTTTCGTGATTCGCGTAATCGTGCGCGATTTGATCTCGCGCGCACGGAAATAGTTACATTGATGCGCGATGTCCGCGATTACGTGATTATTTTCGACCGCATATTATGACGCAGCCGGCTGAACTAATGATACGTGTAGCGATATAACGACAATGTATATATACATATTATACGGGCGAATATACAGGAACATTTGAATTTATATTAGAGCAAAATAAATAATTTGGGTGTACGCGTGCGTGTATTCTCAACGGGAAAGAAGTCGATATATTCGTCTATATACCAAAATAGTGAGCGGCGTTCTATGATTTCCATAGAGTCATATGCATCGAAATGGCACTGACGAAATAATACGAGACGTGAAAAAATGATAAGGCCGAAGCAACACGCGCCAGGTCCGTTATCGACGATGGCCGGTAAAGCAGAAATTATTGCTCACACGCATGTTAGCGGTAAAGTGCTGACGAAGCGATGTTGAACGAGCTCCATTCAAACGAGGAACTTGTTTCTCAACGTTCAAACCGTTTCAAAACGTATTTTTCAGAAAACGAAAATGATTATACATGACAGAGCTATAGAAAGCTTAAGAAAGCAGCTTGTGACATTTGTTAAAGGGATGAGACACACATTTCCGAGGAAAGCTCTTCAAATGAGAATTAAGGGATTAAGAAACGTCTGGTTAAAACGAGCTTTACGTGCGTCCGCATTTCATTTGGTCGAAAGTATTTGTCACGAAATTCGTCACAAATCTAATCCTCGGTCGTTATAGATATCTTTTAGGGAACATACCTCGCCGTGCGTGTCCCTCCTTCCGTCCGGCGTGTTTTCAGGTAAGAAGTAGAGCCGCAAGGACGCCAGAGGCTGATTCGGTCCACGACTGTCCATCCACAGTAGCTGAAGCTCGCCGATGCTAACGAGATCGGCATCGCTCCACAATTTCGTCAGGAAGAAACTGCCGAGACGTAGGACACGACCGCTACTTATCCTTACCGCCTTATAAAATGTGTAAGGGCCGTGGCTGAAGCAAGCACCGCCCAGTAACTGAAAAAGAATAAAGAGAAATTCGTCAATATTCATGTTTAAGTCATTATCCTCCCGCTGCGAGCGTTATGATGTCCGGCGAAAAAAAAAATGAAAATTTTCGTACACAAAGAAAATACATTCTCTCTCATATAGTTTTCCGCAACGTCGCTTCTAATAGCACGCTCGCGGTACACATGCCATTTAATAATTATTCCCGTACCGTTATTAATATTATAATTAACATATATTAATATTTAATGAGAAATGCGTTTGAATATTAGAATGTATTATGATGCAATATTAATCGGATGATAAACAGGCAGGATATATATATATTATATATATATCCATTAAAACGCGACGAATCAGCGCGACAAAGAGCATCGAAAATTTCAGTTGCGGATCAATTTCGAGGAATATTCGATTAAAAGACATTCTCTTTCATTCTTTTCTTTCCCCCTCCCTCTTCCAAGCCGGTGAGAGCACGTCGGCTTTTAAAATGCCATCCCCCCGAATACGCGCGACCGTCGCGAGAGAGATTCGCGGCGGGGCGGGGGTTGAGACCGCGGAAAGGCGAGGGTACGGCTCCCCGGAGGGTATTTGCAGCGTACCGCGGAGCACGAGACACGTGCACACTCGCGCGACATTCGCACGCACACGCGCACGCACGTATACACGCACGTGCACGTACGCACGTACGTGACGTGAGATAAACTCGGACGCGTTCGTCGAACGGGAGGAAATCTTCGCGCTAAAAGTGACACAGGTTTCTACGATTCTGTTGGGATTCGCGTGATTAGAATCGATAGAGAGCGGAACCGATGGGCGATAAATAATAAATGGCGAACGCGCGCGCGTGTGAAAAATTAATTAACCGCCCGTTCGGAGTCGTCCGACAAGAACGACGCGCGACGACGTCTCACTCGGCGGAGGAACACGGCGATTAATTCGCATTTCGCAGGATGGGAGGGAGAGGGAGGAGGGGAGCAAGAAAGAAGCGTATAAATGATAAAAGCATGAACGAAGATTCGAACGGGGTACGTTGATTTCACGTCGCTGTTTTCTCTCCCCGTTACCCTAGAAAAACTATTTATTATTCAATGAGAAAAATGTTTATTATCCGGCTGCTGAAAAAAATTCCGCAAACGAAAGAGCAAACGAACCGTGCACGCGGCGCGTACAGTCCGTCGCATAATTCCTGATGGAAAGACCTCCTTCGCGAGAGTCCTTCGCGTTGCGCGCCTTTTCTTTTCGTTAAGGATTCAACCGTCGACGCGATACATATATCAATCACTCCGGAAATCACTCCGCGATTGTCGACGCGAGCCAACTCGTCCCGATGCCCGAAAGTCGCGGAAGTATGCCGTTCTAATAGCGGAATCGATCGGTCTCTCATCGTCGATCGCGCGTCGAGGCGTCGAGCGAAATGACGAACGACGTTTGTCCCATTTCTTTTTTTTATTTCCTTCGCGTCCGGTACGACGGTTACAGATGTCGGATGTCGCGGCGTATCGACGTAACGGTGTCGGCGCGAGTTTTCGCGGCTGCGAGAATTGCAAGAGAATCGGCCCGTAATTGCGAATATAACACTCGATACGATACTCGAACGAGGGATCGAAGGGAGGGAAAAACACGAGACGAGAGAGATCCACTCGCGCTTGCAGCGCGGACTGTACGGGCGTCTGCCGCTTTGCAGCGGAGACTTGTCCATTACTCCCTTTGCTTTATTTATCCGGGCGAAATTTCAAATGGATCGGATTTGGACGTAAAAGAGACGCGCGCGCAAAGATCGATGCAATATTCACGCAAAAATGCCCAATTTTTTGGCCGGAGTCGATAGGAATCCCCCTGCCCCCCCCCCCTCAACCCTGCTTTCGGCGATTTGTCGCTTTATATTGTGACGTAACGCGAGAGCGGCGGTTCCGGCGATGTATCGATTTCGCTTATAGAAAGATGATTCCGAAAGGCACGTCTCGAATAACAAAGTCCTTTAATTGCCGACTAAGTGAATCCGATATTGGGTCACGTTAGTCGCGCACCGGCTAATCGAGACTCTTGAAAACGAGCGAATCCCGGTATATATACGCGCCTCGATATGCAAAACCGTAGCTAAGTCGCTTCATTACTGCGCAAATCGACGAGCGTGTCGTGCTCGCGCTATCAATCGCGCTCGCGTTACATAATTGAATCAATAAATGGCACTTAGACGATCACCATCGAACGGAGTGTGAGCACCACTGCCATAACTATTTCCAATGTTTTAAGAGTACAGTCGCGGCCAAGAGTTTCCGGCCGGTGGGCGGACGACGAATGGTATTTATAGCAGTTAATCTCGTTTCTCTCCGCGCGCGCTGCACCGCGCGCGAAACTTACCGCCATTGATATCGCGATTGCATCTACGACGCTCTTTTATCTGACACGGACAAGTGCACCGGCGGCGGGCGCGAGACCCGCGCACCTACACAAACAGAGCGTACGCGCTCATAAACGACGCACACGCGCGCGCGCGTGCGCACGCGACGCCCACGTGGGCGCCGAAATTTTTCAATCTCGCCGTTACCGTTATTATTTATCGGAATGCGCCAATTACATGCCCCATCGAGAGTCGTCAAATATTTTTCTCCGCGCACGGATGCACAATGGCGCGCCGCATGCATTATTCATCGGGCGACGTACGTTGCGCTCTTTCCTTCCATAAAAACACGCTCCATAGTAAATAAATATCTGTCGCGACGGTCGCGGCGTCGTGACGCTCCGCCAATTCACTCATTAATTTTATTTCTCGATGCTTGAGGAGCGGAGCGCGCCGTTGTCGTCGTGCGTGCGGGCGATATGTGAAATGCCGCCACACGTCGACGCGAATTGTTTAAAAATAAGAGAAACGGCATACCCCGGCGAACACCGGACGTTTACATCGCGCCGCGTTAACAACGAATGGAACACCCTCTCTCGTTTCTGTGATTGCCGTTCGAGGTGCTTGCCCTTGGGAGCGGGGACGACGCTAATCGCGCGAGTAAAACAAAGCGAGCGGAGAATATACATTCGCGAATCCTTTCCTTCTTCGTGTAAAATCCAAAAGTGTTTCGAGAAATTCTTTCCCGCCGCTACGTACATGACGCGAAGAGAGATAATTGTTATCTTTCTTAATGCATTATCCGTTTCCCCGTCGGGGATACTATAACATTACGCTTGAAACTTCTGCAGCTTTATATAATGATCGTTGTCTGTTTTCCTTTTGCAATAGAAACGCTCAGAACCAAGAACGACTGGGGGGGAGAGAGAGAGAGAGAGAGAGAGAGAGAGAGAAAAGAAAGAGAGAAAAGGAGGCGACGAGAATCTCAAGGAGAGAGAAGGAGAGAACGAAAACGAGGAGAACACGTCACGTAATATTTTAAGTCCATTGAGTATAAAGGGGCATATGGAATGAGAATAAAAATGATACTAATGGAATATGAATAAATATGGAATAAAAATAAAAATAATATTGACGATATTGATCGAATCCGAATGGACTGAATTCAAGGAAAGTAAAAAAATGCCACGTAATATTTTAAAATCGTTCAGTAAAATATAACGTGTACAATTCATGATTATTCTGTTTTTTTTCTCGTCAAGAAAAAATCTTGTATACCTATATCTTTGTTTGCGTTTGCCCGAACTGAGTAAATAAATATAAATGTGTGCGAAGAAGAATCAAAAGCAACACGACGCTAATCAAATCCGGTTAATCGGACGTATACGATTGAGAACAACACGAATACTATAAATATTCAACAGATCCGTTCATTGCTATGCCTACGCGCTCGCCGACCAAAAGATACGAAAACGCGCTGAGCATTCTCGCTGTATCACAAGAACTCGCGACACATATTGCATTCGTTTATAACGTGCAAGAAAACGGAGGGAACGGAGCGCGGAGAATGAAAAGGTGATGAGTGAGATCGCGCGGCGCGAAATTAATAAGTGCGCACGATCAGAATAATGTGAATAAATCACACCGGGATCGTTAATGGCTCTTATGTAACGCGTACTGTCGGCAACGTAACGTACGATGGATGCCATGCATATCGCAATCGTCACGTTACGCACGGATGTAAACGTCGTCCGTCAAAATATTTTCATCGGCGGAAAAACGATTGGTGGAAAAACGATCGGCGCGGCAGACGCGATCGAACGAGGAGCGTGCAGGAAAAAAAAGAAAAAAAATAAAGAAAAAGAACAATAGAATCGCACGACAAGCAGCTGTAAATTGCAATCGGAGCAATTCGTATACGAGACTCCCCCTACTATCTCGAGAAGCTTCGTTTACCGTCACGATGGAAAAAAAAAATTTGCTGAACGTAAAATATTTAATATCCCACGTCGACTGACATTTGAGACGGTTTCGCGATTGCGCGAAGCGGCGCTCGTATTATGTAATTAACCTTTCTCATCGCGCGACGCGCGCGAATCAAATAATGTACTCTCATCCCGAGAGTACCGGAAAGAGATACTCGCACGCGCGCGTACGGTCAGCGCGCGGAAAAACGTGGCCGAGGGATCAAAAAAAAAAAAAAGGACGGGATATAGGGCAATGCTCCCCATCCCCCGCTCGCCCCCCGTCATTGTATACCCTCGCCGCGTGTAATCGCATATATACGAAGCTATCCCGTAAGCCCTCCGCGCCGCGTTGTCCCTCTCTTTCGCCCTCTTTCTCTCTTTCCCCCGTTACCCCTCCTTGTTACCGTGTCTATATTTCTGCCCATCTGTCTCGCTTTCCGATGATATTCCTCCAGAACCCGTTGGGCCGTCTCTTTTGCTCTCGCGCGACGCTCCTTCGCCTCGTCCTCCTCTCCATCTCTTTCATTCGCGGCGAATGAGTTTTACTAACCGCTCTAAAGCGTTCATCACATCGCATGAATCACCGCGCGGTCAGGAGATTAAGAAACGCAGGATGACGTCGTCCGATAATACCGAGATTCAAGAATCCAGCGGACGGAAAGTAACCCGGACTAACGTTACGACGACAATGCGTTATTTCGTTTATCCCCTATGCGATAACGCTGGGAGGATAAACCGAATAACGCGCGCAAGAGCGAGTTAATTTTTATTTTTCTTTAAAGCTATTCCATTTTATTATCTTTACGTTCCGCTAAAGATAAATAGTCGCGGAGAACGAAATAGGAATATACATCGCGGTGAAATAAAAATGAAAAATAAAACAGTCATCTCTTTTGATTATACAGCGATTAGATATGTGACTAATTTTTGTGATATCGAGGCTATAAGTACTAATACGAGCAGTATTTCTCTCGTCGGGGGGATATAATATTTCACTTGCGTTTACGTTCCTTCGGATTAAATTAGCGTCCCATAAATTAGCGTAACGAGCCGAAAGATAAGACCTTAGAGACTGAAACGCGCGCGCGCGCGCGAGATGTATCCCGCTTTCATTACATTTTTCAAAATGAAGAAAGCGGATATCTGCGGCTATCTCGCCGCCAGCTTTTAATTAAAAACTTTCAACTGCGCCGGAGCGGTGCATCGTGTGAGCGAACCTTTAACCCGACGCGCTGCACGTGCACACACGTCGACGCGGAGGGTCCCGTGTGTGTTCCCCTTCGCGCGTGCGTGTCGGTGGCTGTCGTTGACACACGCGTGCGTGTGTGTATACGCATGTACACATGCAGCCCGGCCACGCACAATATACGTGGAATTTGACTCAGGTACGTCACACATACAGGGACGCGAGTGAATCAACGGATAGGCACACTTGACTCGTCAACGCACATCGTCACACAAAGCGCTCGTAGGCATTTAAAGATTTCATTTGGGCGAGTGAGTATTCGTTTGCCCGGGGGCATCGCGTCGCATCGCGACGGCGAAGAAGCTCCCCATCGGGTGTTTTTATTTTTTTATTTGTTTCGCGAAAAACAAATCGCCGGATTTTTGCTTATCTGTATTCGTTACCGATCCATATCTCATCCCTTGTGCGTGCTACGAATCAATTACGCGCCGCCGAACGATATTCCGCAAAGAAAACGCGCCGCATTAGATATTCCGAGCGAGCGGAGGCACAGAGAGGCGGGGAGAGAGGATAGGGGGAACGAATGCAATGTAATACGATATTAATAACAAATGTAACGTGCGCTTATGCGAGAGAGTGCGTATACGCGAGTGTACGCGCGTCGCGGAAATTTAAATGATGTACTTACGTTGTATTCAAGTTCGACACACACCGCGGTTAGATTGAATTTCGTGAGTTTGCAAACTGCGTATTATTATGCGAAAGCATATAATACACTTTGAGATGCTTTGATAAAAATTTTATAATAGAAAAGCGAGCGTGATGGTTATATTCGCAATATATATATGTATATGTATTATATATATGTATATACTTCAACTGATGTAGGAAACTAGTATATCCAGAAATCGATTGAACCCGGCAAATATATCCCGTCAATGCATATGTTATCTGAACCCGTCTGATTCTTGTATCAATCGATAAGCCGAATTATTCACCAAACGCTGCATGATAAATAAGTCATTTAACGATAACGAGATTGACTCTTGCATTTCCGATTCTTTAATAATAATAAAAAAAAAGGAAGAAAAAACATCAAAAGAGACGTCGAGAGTTTAGAAGTAAGCGAAATAAAGCTATCAGACGCATATCTCTTAATACCAAGACTGTTATAATGAGCGCGGCTAAAAGCTGATTCGCTGAAAGTTACCCAGGGACGGTCGGATATACAACGCTCGTATGCGTCAAAACGAGTATACAGGATGTCTCAAGCTTCCCTATGCTTCCTTTCGGAATCTACAGATTCTTTCATTTGAAATCGACAGTACAATTTCATCGTATGCTGTATCTTTCTACAATTTTTATATTTAAACAACTGTACAAATTTCTACGTTATCCTTGTCTGCTGTTTCAATTAAACATTTTTAATGAAATCTGTTTGCTTAAATATTTACTAAAACTTTACTTAAAATTATAGAATGTTACAAATGTTACAAATAATAAATTAAAATTTTTCTTAATTCCGTTCTCTCTCTCAGAGAGTTGAAGGAAAATTTATTGAATACTTCAAGGATTTGTAGGTACGCGAAAAATAAGAACGCGCAAGAGCATGTATACCGTGCCCTTCAAAAGCACGCGTCGCGCTCGCACTGTTCGTTTTCTTGCCGCGACCGTATCGTCGTCCCTCTTCCTGCCTCCTTTCCTTCCGTTCCTTCTCGTTTCCCCGCTAAAGCCCCTTGGCATCGTTCTCATCGAGTTATTATTACACGGCATAGGGTCACTATCGTCGTTATTCCCGCGGAAGGTTCTCATTCGCGAAAGGCGAGTCGCGTCGATCAGCAATAAAAGATATCCGGACTCCGACGAATAAAATCGAAAGAGTGGGAAGAGAGAAAGAGAGAGAGAGAGAGAGAGAGAGAGAGAGAGAGATTCCCATCTTGCAGATCAGAAGTCACCTTGACGATGGCAACCAAAATGAAACCGGTTCTCGAGATATACGAAATTAGGTCCCTATTTTGGTCGGGGCCTCTTAATCAATGTTTATTTCCACATTTATCAGACGCGGGAAAAAATGCAATGTCATTACCTAGTATTATCAGCGCATTTAGATTAAGGCCCGCTGATTATCTACAATACATACTTAGGCACGGCGATAAGTGATATGATAAACGAGCTTAATGTGATCTCAACGAACTAGCTTATAATATAATTGTACAAGCAGGAAAATATTACCTCTTATATAAATATAATACAATTCTTCAAAAACATTTGACTTTTCAACTCGTTGGTTGTTAAATTATTTTTACATTTAATACGATGCTTCCCTTCTCAAATTTGCGACTCGAAAATGAAATTTTTAACGTAAAATTGTTGTTACGTTTCCAATTTACATGTTCTTTATGTTGTCAACGCTTGTAAAACAGTTATAAAAGCGGACGAACAGTTTCTCTCTCATTTACGTAATATTCGTTTTAACGATGTTGCACGTGATAACGTTTACAGCGAGTTTGAATAAACTGAACAACGCAAATCGAGAAAAAAATTGCATTTTTTTTACAAAGAGAATGAATTATAAAGCCGACATTTGTATTAAAAATAAATACAATAAAATTTAAAATATTACGGAAAATTTACAATAAATTATTAAATAAAGAAAAACACCGATGTGTTATCTTGTAAAAAATAACTCGGGTCACCTCTGTATATTAAGGGAAAATAATCATAGAGAGACGTATAAACACAAATATTGTTCATGTTGACGGAATTCCTTTGATATATCGCCCGATTTTTAGAATTTTCAAACGATATGATTCCTGGCGTGGACTAGGTTTCATATTTCCCGGACGAAGGATTTTTCAAGTAGGTACATCTGATAATCGTCAACATTACAGAATTTCATCGATATCCGGTGTAATAATCCGCGAATCGTTTCTCTATTAGAATTTACGACGATCTTTCGGCGGCCTAAGTCTGGGAAACTAATTACGAGGCGAGTGCGGAATGTCAAAAATTACGTGACCTCCCTCGTACATCGTAACGTGCAACGTCAACAGAGAGAAAGTAATATTATAATGCTGATGCGGTATTTATAGACGCACGAAATTGTCAACGACGAGGAACGTGGCGAAGCGATTTTGTGAATCCGACAGCGTGCATTCTGATATTTATGCGCAATGAAAACAACGATAAGATACGAGGCGTACAACGCGCCGGAGAAATAGATTACGTTAAGTGACGCATTCGATTGTCGATCGAAAATCGAGAGCTGCTGCGAGAGAATCGCAGCTTCGGTAAAAATTCAGTTTTCATTTTTCAATAAACAAAAAAAGCCGTAGAAAATGGCAAAATTGCGTCGCGCCACATTTCGCGTTTCCTTTTTGCAACGAAAAAGAAAAAAAAAAGAGAGAAGAATAAAGCGCAGTCATTATTGTATATCGGAGCAACGAGATCTGGAGTTGTAATAATATTAATCCATATTACTGGATCGAGCACACAATACTGTCTCATCGGATTCATTTTTGCATTTACATGCAGTTTCGCGCAGATATAATGCAATGCGCTATTGCAGTTAGGATTTCCCAATCGCGCACGGTTGGAGAAGTGAATGTGCGGGGAGAAGAGGAGAAGAGAAGAGGGGGAGTACTCTGTCTACCGGGCTCTCTCTCTCTCTCTCTCTCTCTCTCTCTCTCTCTCTCTTTCTCTTTCTTCCTCTGTATACGAGTGTTACGGGAGGTGGAGGGAAAGAAGACAGAGAAGAGGGGCTGCTATCTACGCTCGCACGCGACCTACGCATGCGCATACAAACGCACACGCACACGCAGGCACGCACGGCATACGTGTTATACATTTCGATATCGCATTATTATTAAATCCTCTAAAGCAAAAAAAAAAGAAGAAAAACATTGAACGGCCGTGAGTGCGCGCGCGCACGAATTGCGTTTATTCCTCTTTATCTCGCGTAATTGTAAAATTAAATCGGAACGCGTCGTTCGGTCGCGTCGTAAAATTAACGCCTCGTGATAGGCACGACGATTGAGAAACTTTCCGGGACAAGGTAGATCGTTATCTTTCCCCAAATTTTTTTTTCTTTCGAATATATACTCGCTCGCTCGCGAGTCCCTCGTGTGTAAAACGTAATAAACTTGACTCGAGCCTTTTATAAATTTAAAACACTGCTTAACTCGCGTTACGAGCCTCAGACTCGAATTAATCCGCGCCATTAACGGCAACGCTGTTGAACAACACTCTCGAGATAATGACGTTTACGTTACCGCGTAACGCGAGAAAGAGGGAGATATATATATATATATATTTTTTTTTTTAATAAAAATTATAAAAAAGATATGTAATTTTATAAATTCCATTTTTAGTAGCTCCACACACTAGTTCCGTCGCGCCGAGTCGTTTAATTTATATTATTCTTCGTTATTTTTCATTTCTGTTCTTTATGAAGAGATTTATCTTGTCCGCGCCATCCCCGTGCCGCGCACCCGTCCCTTCTCTACCGATGTGCTTTTCCCCCCTCTCTTTCTCTTCCCTCCTCGCGGCACAGATCCGACTCTTTCCGAGCATCTTTCCTCTCACCTACGTACTCACTCCATCGACTGGATTCAATTCACTTTTCTCCGAGGAGCAACTCTCGCTGGGTGACTTTTCGCCTCGTTTATTTACTTCTTCCGGCTTGCACTAGGCATTTCCGAATATGAGCGAAATTCGCGTTCGGCGAATAAGAAAGAATACAATATGAGAATCCATATAACATCCGAATAATCCGAAATTTCCTTCAAGTACATTTGTTATCGATTTGCTTATACGTCCATTTTTTTAATTTATCTCTTAAAATTAGAATTAAAATTAATATAAGATAAAAATTATTGTATTAGCGTAATAGAACTAGAAAATTAATATTTTAAGCAATTCTAAAGTAAAAAGTTTTTTCTTCAATTTACAAAGCGTAAAAATGTACAAGCTACGTATAAAAAATATTAACATTTAAAAATCGTAGCGTTATTTACGTACAACATGGTAATCTGAAGATTTCGATGTAAAAGAGATTACATTCGATATAAAAGAGGATTATATATAGCAAATAGCACCAAAGCTAAGTATACACAGAGTTTACGACTCATACGATAACATCAAAAAACATTTTTTTTTCCTTGGGGAATACTTGTGAAACACGTTAAAAGTGCGTAGACAGAGAGAAAGAACAAGAAGGCGGAGCGAAAATAAGTGGAAGAGAGAAAATGTGCTGGATACGAGGGGGACCACAGAGTTTTGTTGAAGACAAAAAACTGTTCCATGGATGGCCGCTATATACTCGTATCCCAGTCGCCGACACTCCAGGGACATCGCGTTAAATAAACTGACACTCAAAAAGCAAGCGAACTGACAGTTCGAAGGCAAGCGAAAATCACAAATCTCAGGAGGTGCTTTTGTAATGAGGTTTAGGCATTCTAGCGCATTTTGAAAGCAAAATATTCATTATTCGCCGAACACTAAGCGAGTATACTGAAAGTACACGGATACATTGATTTCGCATCTTGATTCGACTCGATTGGCAAGTAATTGACGCGCTGTTTATTCTTTTCCGCGCACTCCACACCATCGCGATAACGATATTTGTGCAGCGAGTTAACGCACTCGCTAGGCGTAGCCGGCGACACAACCGAATGCATTTCGTTTCATCGCTCCATCGATTATCAACGTCGATAATGTATTCGGGGAATTGCGGGGATTGTGTATACACACTCGGTTTCTATTAGGCCGAAAAAGTAACGCGAGAACTACTCGCGATTTCCGCTCTTTCTGCATGAAACCTTATGATAGAGGAAGAGAGAGAGAGCGAAGGGGTGAGAGGGAGAGACGAAAGAGGGGACGAGGAGAGAAAGAGAGAGGCGAGGCGGAGTGAGAGGGGGCGCACTACACGGAGGAGTAATTTCCCGCCTTATAGATGCTGCACGACGATCGTATCTCGTCGCGTCGCGCGCGCGCCGCATTCACAGAATGTTATGCACGCGTGCATACGCGTTACTTGCCTTTTTCTCGCGCGGATGTTTCTCTCGCGGAACGTATAAACGCGCGAGCGCGTGCGCCGTACGGCGCGCACGCACGTGACACACGTAGAAATGTGTGTGTTTGCATACGCACACACGCGCGTGTGTATATGCAAACACGCGCGATATAGAAGAGAAAGAGAAAGAAAGAGAATGAAAGAAAGAAGCGATTAACGTTTATATTACATTTTGCAAAAAAGCAGCCGGATCGATAAAAACCTACCCCTCTCCGTGAGGGGCGTATTATTTTTCAGAATAGTTCAATTTACCATTTCTCTCTCTCTCTCTCTCTCTCTCTCTCTCGCTCGCTCTTTTTTTAATAATAAACGACGGGGATATTTTATCACTTTTTTGTTTGCTTGTTTTGCCGGGTCCTGCGTCGGATAGGAGGAGTAGGCGATCGATAGAATGCGCGCGAATGGCGGACAGGAATTTTCGGAGGCACGCAATAATGCAATGCGATTGAACGTTTTATTATCCTGAAAATAGAGTCGTCGTCGCTCGTGTTCCGTTGCGACGCGCGACGCGCGGTATACAGAATGATTATCATAACTGTCACGAAGGTATAACAGATACGTTATCGCCGATTATGCCCGATTCATCCGTACGCGAAAGGTGGGCAAACAATTTTTTTTACAACGCGATAATTAATAGTAGCAACGGAAAAAAAAAGGTACAAAAAATCGTTATCAAGAATTAACAACAACGCGTTTCATCATTGTCCTCGTCACTGAAAATTCCCAGCTCCGTTCGCGTCTGTGCGTACGTGATTAAAAATCTAAGAAAAGATAACGGGGCGCCATTGCGATCTTATAAATCAGCATTATTATAAATCACCATTTCGCGGCAAGGCTAACCAGACTGACGCGTGTACAGTTGCATCAGATAGAAGGCATGGCGGGTTCGTGTTTCGCAATTCATTCGCCGGTGGCGTTGAAATAATTTTGGAAACGATAGTACCCCACACGTCGAATTATATTTGCGGACAATATTAGGTGCATTGCGTTATCGTTATTTTTAAATAAACAATTATTGCTGTATCAGCAAGAATACATATTCAATTCGTGTGACATCGAGTCTGATAAATCGCGATTAATTAGTTACGCGCACGTTTTTACTCGAGATATCGATTTCTCTTGCAACATATTAACACACAGTTATTGATTTATCGCTTCTGCCAAGATTAAAATGTGGCGTGGAAACATCACTAAGTCTTATTATTGTTATTGACAGGAAAATGCATTATTTAGTAACTTATTTAGTAACTACTACGTCGCGATAAAAAATGCGCGTTACGATCTCTAACGCAATCATACGGCATACGTGTCGTTTAGATAAAACCGGTTTCTATTATGCGACAACAGGAGAAAAAATCGCCGAACATCGCCGTAACATCGTTTACCAGATACGTCGTCTTGTTTGAATTATTTGTTAAAGCTCGCCGCGGAATTGTGAGTCCATTAACGAAACACCGCGGCTATATACATGCAAGAGAAACGAAGACACGGTTCTAGCAGACTGCCTGCCTTTTCGGAAAAGCTTGGCACAATAATAGAATACATTTTCCATTGGTCCAATTCCCAGCAGTAATTACATCGGGCCTTTCTATCGGCTTTGCCACCGTACGTCGTTTCCGTCCTCTCATCCTCCCTCGCGCGCCGCCCACCCTCACTGCACCATTCTCGCCCCTGTCTCACCCCCGTCGCGTCCCCGAACACATCGCCGTCAAAGCAAAAATTGCTTCTGTACACATTTTCGGTGAATTCTCGCGGCTCTTTGCTCGCTCGCGAGCAACGACGCTCGTTATAAAAATAAAGATTTTGTTTCGGGCGCGAATCAAAAGTCAGACTGTCGAAAGTCGAACTAAAACGTTTAATCAACGTCGATCAATAGCGTTATTTATTACGGTCGTTGCCGCGATGTAAAGCAAGGACTGCGAAGTAGAAACTTAATTAAGATTAATAAGAGAGACGTTATATTTAATAAGCGACAGAGAGAAAAGTGGTACTTTCGTCGATGCGCCAGCGTATCGATTTTAGCGGCACGCGCGGAAGCACCCTGTCTCCGTCGATCCCTCGTGAACGAAATGCTTATCGTCGATTGAACAATTTTCCCACTTGACCCGATTCGGCGCGGAGCTTTAGAACTTCAATTCTTTACGCAGAGAACGCTTTGAAAATGAGTAAGAAAAATAGTGAGATGGACGGAATCGGCATTGTCGCGATCACAATGCAGCCGGGTAATTGACTGCAGAGCAATTTTGTAATTGTATGCAAATCCGGGAAGCTTGAAATTATTCAATTCAGCTGCACAAAGTCTCTCTCTAGGCTTCGTTTCCATAATTATGTTAACAAGATAGACAAAGCTGCTCTAAACAATTTATTCGATCATTTCGTAGCGGACGATTAAACAATGTCGCAATTGTAATATTCGAATATTCAAGAAAAATGTATGTTCAATAAGTCATGTGTCAATTCGTTAAAAAATAGCGTAAAAGAATATTATGAACACTATTTTTCAAAATTTTTTTACATCAAATTTTTTTATTTCAAGTTTTAATAAAATCAATTATTGTATTGTATTTTATTTAATTAAGTTTATAAATAAAAATAATGTATGCTTTAATAAAATATTTTAATAATGATTTTGCGATGAATATTACATATTAATCTTAAAACATCAATATTATTTTTTTAAAGTAATTTTTTCATCATTTTTAGAATAATAAACGATTTCAGTTTTTCTGTGATAAAAGAATATTGTAAAGCCTCATAAATGCTTATCTACATTTATCAGATTTTATTGTCTTTTAAGTAATTAAGTTTTTGTGCCATTAACGATTTGCTACATAACTCTGGGATAAAAAATTTCACGTCATTGTATAAACGTTAAATACATTCCAAAACAGATAATTTAATACATTATAGATTTATTATTATTTTACCTAATAATATTTGCAAATAATACAATTTCCAGGGACAATTAATCAAGGTTCACAATAAAACTGAGCCGCGACGCAAAAAAAAACTGTCCTTTATAAATCGCGAGTAAACAAATGGAAATTCCGAAAACTTGGACACCGGCATGCTCGAACGCGGAATTAATCTGTTTTCCTGGAAAGCCACTCATCGCGTTTGCACTCTACCAATTAAATATCATACAGCCATTCGTTGAAAATGGAACCAGATAATGGATACAGTGTCGCAGGTCGATACTGCGCAATCAGGACACAGCGCAGTATTCTCTCTCTCTCTCTCTCTCTCCCCCGCTTACAGCTTACATAACTAATATTCTGTTACAATGGAATACGCACGTATTCGTTCGCACGTCTCTCGGCACAGAGAGCCGTCGATTTTGAGTCATGTCTAAAAATATCAATTAGATGGATGCATTCGGTTGTTTATGCGCGAGGTTGTCGAAGATCTCTTCTCGGTCGCGATACGGTTTCGTCGTCGTGATTCGATAGATCATAGCAGGCATCAATGCGATACCCAGTACGAGAATCTAGGAAATTTACTGCCAATTACTTTTTGCCTTGTGTACGGATATCTCATTCCCCCGTGACTACCTGCCAGACTACGTTGGAAACTGCTGGATGAGGAAAGGGAACGGCGAACGAAGGAGGAAAGAGAGAAACCGAGAGCAAAGGAAAAGCCCGAGACGACGATGTAAACGCTTAACCGGCTAGACTATATTCGGCCGCTAAATATGCACTAAGCTTTCTTCGCATCGGCGCGGCGCGTCGCGCTGCAGAAATAAAGAACTCGATCGACACGTGTGTGGGCTATATAAATGCAGCATGAAAATCTCAAATGATTTGAATATTATATTGAGCTGAAGTATTTCTGATCGTTAAAAAGTGGAATTATCTTCTATTTATGCGCACATTTTCTATTTTTGAAATATTGGATATTTAAATAACTAAAAAAGAGAGAGAGAGAGAGAAAGAATAAAACTTGTTCATTCTCATAAACCAGAACTCATAACATAAACTCAAAACATAAACCAGAACTCATAGCAAATAAAAAACTGTAAAGAAAATTTTGCTATTCATATATGTTTGCTGAAAATTACTTTTAAAAAATCCATAACTCGGATTATACACGAAGAGAGAGATTTATTACGTGTATCGTGAATTCTGAATACTCTGTATAAATGTAAACACGCAGACGCTCGTGAAAAGATATATCGCTGAGAAGATTATTATAATCTACCGCAAGCCATTCATATCGCATTTAGCGAAATGGCGAAATCTCGGCTCGAACAATGACGTAACGATCGTTCCTGAACTTCTCACGGTTTCGTCGATTTCTCCTGATTCACAACATGTACGAAAGGTATCGATTAAATCGCCAAAACACTAGGAGGTACATAGGTTTTATTTAGTACTTTGGCAAAACGCTTGATTTTACGTTTAGAGTCATTACGCAAATGCAATTTCTTCGCGCTTTACGATAGATTGCAGGAAAATTTCGCAACAGCATCGTCATTCGAAACACATACACTTCTAATCTTTACTCGTCATTGAATTCAATTTTGCAGATTAAAAAACAATAAAGAACAAAAAAATAAAATATAATATCAATACTGAAATAAAACTGTAGAAACACTAACAATATTGATTAAGATTGTTATTAGTGTAAAGATATGTAATATCACTAATAATAATAATCTTTATATTGTTAACTCGTAATTATTTTTTATTTATTAATATACCAATATTAAAAATTATTAATATCCTCGTTAATATCTAATAAATTATTAATTATTAATTTTATAATATTGAATATTATTAATAAATTATAAATTTAATTAACAATAAATTATTAATTATAAATTTAATATATAGATATGTATTATTATATATGAACTACATTATACAAAATATGAATTATTAAAATTGTACACTAATATGTATATGCATTTCATAATAAATTCTAATATTTATTTCATACTCACTATATCTTGTATCTGCATTTCATTACGGCTCGATTCTGAGGCGCATAATCGTACAGCTCATCGAGCGAAGTATTTTGTACATAACGCGGAAGGTTCACCGACGAATTTCGTGAGAAAGCGCGAGGAGAGAATGTTGCCGAGACTCATTAAGGCCGTTTTAGAGCGGGTGACGATACCGAAGCGGGAGAGAGCAGCTCGATAAGAGCGTACGTGTCAAGGCTGAATAAACATTAATTCAACTGTACAATGCGCCGCGCGACGCGACGTCAGGCGAAAAAGAAAAAAGAATAAAGAACAAATCGCGCTTTATCGCCGTTTTAAGCGCGGACAAACAGACGTCTAATTGTTAGAAATCGGCGCCGAGTTTCACTCTCTTTTTCTACAAAAGCGCCGATGTATGATTTAGCCAATTCTGCGAGTAGCGGGCCATCGATTGGCGCTGAATCGCGTTATATGTGTAATGTAGACGACGCGTACAAAGGAAGAAGATACAGGTGTTAGATATACCTGGGATCGATAGCAATGTAAATGTTTTATGGCTACAATTATAAAGGTGCAGCATCTTCATGTTGTATATCTCTATCGCGTTATCTTCAAGAAAAAGCGAAATATAAAATTTAAAATATGATAAGAGCAATTTAAAAACGCGCGTTGCCGCAGCGCTCACGAGAAAGTTTGAAAAGTTATAATTTGCCTTTTTTTTTTAATTTAATTCGTTACACAACGTGTATATACGTTTGCAATTTATATCGAAGGCGTTACGGGCGGCGGGCGGCTTGGGCGAAATTTATTCATTTAAATCGCCCAGCGAGCACGGTACATGTATGTAGCACATAACTACGGAATTAGATCTTATATTATTTATCGGCGATTCGGCGCTCGCGATAATGCAGCTCGGGAACTTTCACAGATAACGGGGCGCACGGTCATAATTCATGTAGATATAGAAGAATTAAGTCAACATATGCGATCGCCCTCCTTTTATATTGCTACCGTGGTTTTTGTCTTTTTCTTCTTTTTTTTTTCACTTTTTCGTTTCGGCCGATTGAAACGAGCAATATAATCGCGCGGACGTACACTCGCGTATAGATGTACAGTCTGATCAGCAAGTAAGCCGTACACCGTACGGGACAATAATTTGTTATTGATCGATAAGAGGGATATCGTAAATAAAAAGTATCGCAGGGCACAGCGTCCGCCGGGAAAGCAAAAATCGTCGTAGTCAATTGTATAATACAAACGTGATCGAATAAGAGAATCTGAATAACTTACAATACTCTCTCGTGAATTAATTGTAAGTCGTTATAAAATACCGTTAAATATTCGCTCGCGATAAATCATATAACGGGGATGTTGAGATATTCTTGAATTAACTGTAGAATGCAATTTGATAAATGTAGGTAAAAAGCGTATGGATTTTACTGCGCAATAAAATGAGTATTACTTTTGAAATAAGATCTTTTATAAAACGTATAAGCGCGCTAATGCAGGTACGTAGCAAACGAATCGGAAAAAGGAAGGTAGAATGGTAAGTAATATGGAGCGAAATGTAAAAAGATTTAACGAGAAATGTAGAAGGAATTATATTACGATTATAACCGTGGAATATCAATGCGCGGGACAGAAATGGAAGGTGACATTCTCATCTCGGCGAGGCAGCCTATCGATCGGCGGTATAGGAAAGAAAAATTATATGTTAATTGTCTCATTAAGGAAAAAAAAAGGAAAAATAAGAAGGAACAATCTGATACAACGTTAATGACGAAATATTATTCAACCCGATGCTGCATTTACGATTCGCACCGACGTGAATATTATCGAGGCACCGATAGAATCGGATATATATATACAAAGCAATAAATAATGGAAATAATAATTCTCTAATAACAGCGCGGCGGACTTTAAATAGCAATGACGCGTCCGCGTAATTGCGAGGACGATCATAGCGAGCTAACGTGACTAATGATTCAAAGTGGAAAAGCATTCGGTACCTTTATCTCCGTAATGACAAAATTTCTACGACGACACGGCCCGAATCTAGATTAAATCGCCCGTTAGCAAATGACCGATGTTCATATACGTGCTTTCACGATTATTCATCTAGCGCTGCAATTGTATCGCAGTAAAATTCATAGGCGCCGCCCGTTATGTTTGCGGCGGTAATCACGATAACTGGCGCTCGCGAATGTTGGCGTTATACATCCGCGAAACTAAATAAACAGCGAATTATTTCAACGCGCGAGTGGAGTCGATTAAAAAATAAAAAATAAAAAAAAGAAGATAGAAAGGAAAAACACGATACGCGTGATAACGCGCTTATTATTACAGAAGGACATTTATGTAAACCACTATACATAAATATTTGTAGAGCCGAGAGCAAAGTGCCTCGCATTTATCACAAACGCATTTATCGACACACAGATATTTTACATTGTGATATTCAGCATTTAATTTGTACTCTTTTTTTCCCCGATATGTATTTATAATATTATAAAAAAGTTATTCGTGATATCTTCGCGTTTAAATAATATTAGTCCGGTAAATATTATTTACGATTAACCTTCGCGATTCTATTTGACGTTGAGATTATTATTAGTTACACGAGCAAGTTCTTTTTCTTTTAAATATTAATTATTAGTGTTAGGGTTACAAGCTATTTAATTATTTACCTCGGGAAAAAGTCACGGTACAATATAAGTCGCGCCTACGTTGAATTGATTTCATAACTTTCTTGCTTAGAATCGCGGTCAGCCAGACTTTCTGGCGTGACTGTACCCCCTCCCGACTAATTTTACCGATTAGAATTTTAGCATGATGTACAGTCCGCGGCAGAATTTCCGAGTGTTAGCGGCTTCCTCGCCTGGTAGTTTTCCCTCGCTATGCAGTGCCACGCGGCACAATATCTAATCGCACGTATTCATTAACTCTATTACATTGAAACGACGTCACAGCGATCGCGGTTCGGCGCGCGGGGGGGGGGGACACGGAGGAGGAGCTTTAATTTTAATACGATTTCGTGGGATGACGATGACGATCGTCAAAATCGTGATGCACCGCGTAGATCAACTAAAACGAGCTCTCCGCATAATTCGTCAACAATGTTTGGAATTTTTCGATGGTGATACGCGCGAGTGAATCATCGCGCGCTCGTCGCGTCTTGTTTCGCGCCGGCGCACGTTATCACGCGACTGAATAAAAGATTCTTATCGCCCGCTCCTTATTTTGACGAGAATCTAGCGTGCGCTCCAACGAGAGTCTAAAAGGAGAAATCTGAGCTTTACACCGATTAAACGGTTTAGAGAGGGAGGGGGAGTGGAGGGATACAACCTTGACGCCGCGGTTGAGGCGACAATTTGATGAAGAGCACGATACGGCTTACCAAAAATTTCGCGTTTATACATCAGACTAAAATTGCATCAGACGTGACGCGCCAGATATTCCAGTCGAATATTATACAAACGACAATATGCAATTTCATATTGCGATAAACGATTCCTAATCTTCGGTTAATTAACCATTGTGTCGACAGACGAATCCGTCATCACTCTCTCTTTCTCGATCTCTCATAATGCAATTCAGGCTTCGTGAGCTTTACGAAGCTACAAAAGTAAATTTCATTAAGGCAGCAGTGGGTACTTCCGTTTAATGTCGTTAGCTAAGAGAAATGGAAAATAAAAGAGGTCGAAAAAGAGACGAGGCGGGTCAAGTCGACTTCGAGGATTTAGATTAACGGCTTTAATATTTACAGACATTGACGCGGTGCTACGATGAAAAGGCTGGAGAGATAAGCGAGAGGACAGGGTAGGGAGAGGAGAGTGGGGGAGAGCAAGGCAGATTCTATGGATGGATAATGGGTGGCACAAAAAGATCAATAAATGCACGCACGTCCGCGCGAGCTATAAATTCGAATAAATACGCCGGTGAAACTTTTTCCATCAACGTGATTAATTTTGTTTTTATTCTATTCGCTCCCAGAGTTATTCTATATTTCAATCAAAAAGTAGCAGCTTCGTAATTACACACATATATATAAATATAATATATTATAATATATATAAAAAACATATTATAATATTTTAATTATTATACATATCTCATATAATATATATATATATATATATATATATATATATTTAAAATATATATAATTTATATATTTATATATAATATATTTATGTATATATTTTGTGTGTGTGTACACACATATATGTATGTATGTATGTATATCTGTAGTTCAAGATAGTAAGATCGTAAGATTCAATTTTGAAGAACAACTCTTCACGCATAAATTGTAATTAAATTCAACCAGCAAGCACCGTCTCGCAGAGCCGCGGTAATTTTGCGACGAACGATTGAAAATCGCTTCAAGTGCACAATGAATTGATACGTAGAGGGGTACCTGCGCGCGGCCGCATTGTAAAGAAAACATTTTTCCACGACGAAAAAGAGCGAACCCCGTCCGTCCTACAGTCCCCTTTTGTACAGCGTACTTTTGACCGCGTTCTCCAGCGCTCTGTCGCTCGCACTCGGCTATTGTCAGCACCTGGGGGCACCTGTCCTAGCCTCGGTCGGCTGAATTTGATTCGCCTTGTACAACTCGGCCTGCATACGCGCGTCGTTGTGCGCGTGCGCGTATACACACACACACACACACACACACACAAAACACGGAGACAGAGGCGAGCGCGATCCCGATGATTTCACACAGAGATACAGGCGTGTAAACATGTCGGATATGCGACTCCACGTAACAGGCAACGTATGCACGCGCGATTACTGGATAAATTAATATAAAAAAGGTTACTTGGAAAACAGCCGAGACAAAAAGAAACTCGTCTACGTGCTCCGCCTTCGCGCTAATAGGAACAACAGTTTCCGCATGCAGGTGCAAACATGCACGCGCTGCGCGCGGGGGCGGGGAATATATTTGTGGCGTGCGTGTGTCTCCTGATATATTATAATTACAAATTTAAGCGGGGAATTAGCAATTTTCTAGCTGCAACGGAATATTGCCGGCCGCCGCGCCGCCGCGCACTGTGAATGCGTATATAACATTTAATTATACATTATAATTGTGATTTATGGAGAAATATAGAAGCGAAGAAATATATGTATATCATTCTCTGGCAAAACCAATAATAATTCATGAATAAATGGATAAATGCAAACACACTACATTTGCATTGTTTAAACAACGATAATATTAATAAAAATAACGATATTTCGTCGCGATGATACGTAAGTGGGATTGCGGTTAAAAAAAAAAGGGCCTGGAGAGAATTAAAATAAATAAGTTACGCTTTTTCCGCGCGATTAGCGTAACGAGAATATTTTAAACTCGCGTTCAAAACGTCACGCTTAACGTATGTGACGTCCCCCTACCGCTTACGTGCGATGAACCGTGTGATATTCCGAGAGTTAATGTTATGATATCACAGAGAGCTTAATGCTCGATACAATTTCGAAAACAGAAATCGACAGAGAGTCGCGATTAAAGTAGCGTTAGGTAACCTTGCGCGTAAATAAACCGCGAGAAAACGGCTCGGGCGGCTTTATTACTCTCGAAGAGAATTGCCGCGTCATCGCGGCAAATTTCGAAACGTATTTTCTATCGCGAGCGGACCGATTGCGCACGCGGACACAATCCTCGGCTCCGATCGTCCGGGGAAAAAAAAAACACGACGTCGATCTTTATCGAGCGACGTAATACTTACGTCGGTGTCGCATTTGTCGCGCAACGTCGAAATGCAACGGTATACTAAAATTTAGTATTTTTCTTTTTTACCGCCGCGACTCTTTTCATACGTATAGGAGGCATCGATCTTCGCCCCGCGCGCGCGCGCGCGCGAAAAACACAAAAGGCGACACGAGAGAATTCGCCAGTGCTATTATTTCCTATACGCGTTACTTTACCGATCCGTTTGCGAAACGGTGCATCTCGCGCTAGTAAATACGTGACATTATAAATGCAGCTGCGTGACCTTCTTCGCGACATTTTATTTCACGTATCTCGCAATCCTTTCGTGAGCTAAATGTAAAAATAATCGCGGAGAAGGTCGGGGGGCGGCGCATATATAAAATCCTACCGCGCGCGGCGTTTATCCGATTTTGGCGCGAAAAATTTATTTCGCAGGGGCGGGGGAGGGGGGGGGCGAGGAAAAGAAAGAGGGAGAGAGAATTCGAGCGAATTAGGCGCGACGACATAAATCACTCCCGCCATTGTTTTCGAACCGCGCGAAATTTTACTTCCGCGCGCGCGCGCGCGCGGATTCGTTTGCAGCTCCGATCGCGCAAAACCGAGCGAAAGCAAGGACAACTTGAATCGCGCGGCGGCGGCGGCGATCGTCTTCCACCTTGGAATTTGATTTCGTCGTAGAATTCGTTCGCGGGAGAGACGGTTTCAGGCAGGCCGCGGCACCGCTCCATTGTTCGCGCGAGTGAAACACACCGGGAGTGTAACCCACATCAGCGATGAATATAGAAATCGTTAAAAGGCAACATGTATACCGGCGCGACGCGACGGTTACCTCACGATACACGATAATATACCAGTCGTTTCGATATCTCGAGTGCAACTTAAAATACACGCACACGCGCTAACGGACACGCACATTATTTCACATTTTCATATTTCATGTAACAGCAATTTAATTTAATTTACGTAATGTACACTATTCTGGTAACCCCCCTGTTCTGGCAAGATTCCCAAAAATTTAATTCCCCACGCTCTCGAAATAGATAAAACAAGCGATAACGCAATTAAATATGCAGCACCGCCGACACAATAATTGCCGCGATTCCTCGTTTATCGATTTAATTCTCAAACGTATACTTTCAATTCGTCCGCTAGAACGCGAGCGATAGAGACGGGGAGGGAGGGGGGGGGGCACCAGGCGGCGAGGGCGGAGGGGGCGGGGGGGACGGAGAGACCTACAGGCCGGGAAGGGGGGGAGGGGACGAAAAGAGTTCAAGCAGAGCACACCACGCGCGCGGGGGAGAGCACGCCGAAAAAAACTGCACCCGCTAGAAAATCCTGTCACGCGCGCGCGCGCACACACACGCACGCACGCGCGCACGAGGATGTATTTAGTCCGTATAACGTATATTGTCAATGATTGCTTGGCGCGCGCGTATTGCAAGCAAATAGCCGGACCAACGATATATTCCTCCGTAAAGTAAATAAACAAGCTTGCGCGCTCGGGCTCGGAAGAGGGAAACGATGTCGCGGAAAATAACACTTTCCTCGGGTCCGCGACCGATTTTCTCCGCGGACTGTACGTGCCTTTTTCGACAAAGCAGTACGAAAACATTTCTTTTTTTTCCCACCCCCGCCCCCGTCGACGCCGCCGCCGCCACTGCCGCCGCCATCGCCACCGACGACGACGTCGTCGTCGTCGTCGTCGTCCTCGTACGCGATTTTATTCCACAAGATCATCTTAAAAGCAACCGCGCAACCGAAATTGGGTTTGTACGCGGGCCCAATCTTCCCCGAACGCCACGGCACGCGAAAACGCAACCGATATTATTCCGTCCGCAATAACAATGTAACCGTCTATCGATTCTCGGACATATGACAGATAATGCCTCTCTCTCCGCTGCCTCTCTCTATTAGCTTTTGTTTCTCTGTCTCTCTTTTTTTTTCTTCGCATTCTTTTTGATATCGCGCGTAGACATTTGTCACACGGGATGGACCGCGCGCGATATTACTATTCGCCATTCGGTGAAAGCTTGATTCGCGATGGGCGAAGGAGACGCGGGGGGGGGGGAAGCCGAAAACAATGCAATTTCTCATTAAATAGTCGTTAGGACAATGCGAGTTGAGGTGGCTGCGTTAAATCGGGTTAAGGCACATCTATAAATACCTCACTAACTGAGAACGAGAGGGAACGAGATGGAGGAACGGTATAGAGTAGAGTCGGTGCGCGCGCGGGAGCGAGCGAGAGAGAGAGAGAGAGAGAGAGAGAGAGAGAGAGAGAGAGAGAAAAGTACGCCGCGCGAAGCGAGGTGGACGGAGATCGCGCAACGGCAAACGGAGAAAGATACGAGAGGGGAAAGACGGAGCGCGCGAGGCATAGAGCGAGCGAGCGAGAGAGAAAAGTACCGAGAGCGACGGAGAGAGGGAGTAAAAGGCAGAGTCGGCGGGAGACGCGCGAGCGCGAGATAAGGACGGAATCATAAACTTGACAGAGAGGATCGAAAATGAAACGGAGATGAACGGATAGACGATGACGGTTTAAAGAAGAACAGAGAGAGAGAGAGCGAGAGAGAGAGGGAAGACAGAGCGAGGCAAGCGCGCGCGAGGGTGGGGGGGGGGGAGGACGAGAAGTAACCAGTCTATCTAATAGTATGGTACACATCGAAGATACATACAATGGTATTCGTTGCCAGATGTCTAACTACACGATCATCTCCCCACCACTATCGGCTACCCCTTTCCCCCTGCTTACTCCCCCCCTCCCCCACCACTCGTCACCACGCTGTCACTTCTGCATTACAGTCGAGCGAGTATTTGCCGAGGTAAATCTGACGGTTATGTGGGGGCGGGGAGGGGATGAGAGGGTGCGGGAGAACGAGGGAGCAAGCGCGGGGGGGGGAGGGGGGCGAGAGCGCGGTGATTATAAAGGGAAAAAAGGAGAAGAAACAGAAGAAAAAGGAGGAAAAAAAATAGAGAGAGAGAAAGACGAGAAAGAGAGGCCACAGAGAGGAGAGCGTTAAGCGCGAAATTTATTTGCGGCAACACACCGGCGTTAACGGCGCGGGCGACGGCGCGGGACGGGGGCGGGGGCGGGGGAGGGATGTACGGGAAATTCGGTGCGTGTCTCTCGGTGTTATATACCCGGCTCTTCCAACATTCGGGGGAAGGCCTTCTTCCTCACCTCTATCTTTTCCATTTCTTCGCCGCACGAGTGTCACACACTATTCCCACAGTCATCTAGGATCCCTTGGCGCACACACACACACTGACGGCACATAGCGCGCGGGCATATATACCTATATATGAATATATATGCATATACATATATATATATACATATATATATATCACGGACTATTCCACGAGAAACGCGGTGTGCGTGTATCGGAGCGATATAGGTTTGACGCGCTCGGACCAGCGACTCACGGTGCGGCGCACGCCGCTGTCCCATCAAGACTACTTTGTATTTACTCTAATTATGTGACGTCACGGATACACTGCTCGCCCCACCACCGCCAGGCGGCCGGCGGAGGCGGCCGAGCGCGGCCGGCGGCGCCCGAAGCCGCGGCGACGGCGCGCATGGCGCGCCGTCCGGTTCGCCGACTAGTCACCTGTCGTTTCGCCTCGCGTTCGTTCCTTCCCTATGCTGCCTTCTGCCGTGCGCGCGCGGCCACTGCAACCGCGGCGCTCCGGAGCCGGAGCCCCTCGTTCCTCGGGATCCTCGCCGGTCGCCCCTCGGTCGTTCGCAGTCGTCGTCGTACAGCCACGCGCGTCGCGCACCGTCTCCGCGACTCCGCTCCGAGTCCTCCGAGAACTGTCGCGTTCCTCGCGACGCGGACGCGAGACGCGACGGCCAAACGCGCAGAAGAGCTGCGTGCGACTCCCCCGACGGCGAATCGAAGCGACTCGGACGTTGCCGTTGCCGAGAGCTGTGCTGATGCGAGTTGCGTCAAGTGTGCCGTTTTTTTCGAGAACATGGAGGCGGCGAGGAACCCGCGGCGACTTTCCGAGCGTGAGTGACTTTGGTGCGGATCTCCGGTTCGATTTAAGTTCGTCGCGGAATGTTGCGGTTTAACGTGACGTTCTCGAGTTTGTGTACCGTCGGACGCTGGGTGCGAGATGATGCGGACTGCGAGACGGTGCAGGCTATACGTGCGTCTCGGACTATCTTTAGGCGAAGGTACAACAGCCGATTCTACAATCTCCGCCGTGCGAGTCGAGCTGTGCAACGTCAGAGATTGACGCGTGGAATTTGACGTATCGGACAGACATCGTTGCCGAAGAGTGATTTAGTTGGTTCACTCCGGATTGAGAAAAATGCCGGCGCGGGCGCGTCGAAGGAAACCCGTTATTGTATCACGTATCGGTCGCGTTAAACGCCAGCTGACGCGCGAGTTTTGTCGAAATAAAATGAAAGAGACACACGTGTGTAGCGACGTGACAGCGCGCGAATGTTTCTTACCGCGTTCAGCGTTTTAACTGTCTGTCAATCGCGATAGAAGCCTCGGCGTTTGAAAGTCAGATTTCCGCTTTTCCAAAATAACGTCGCACGCGTAAATAAACCGTGTTGCGTATGCAAATTTAAATCGCCGTCGGTTTACTTACCGATTTTCACGATGGGACGAGTCTCGATTCGATTTTCATTGTAAACGCATTGCGAAAAGCATCGAAAGCATCAATAAAAAGAAAACGTTCTATTTGTCTATTTAGAAAATAAAAAAATCCATCCGAATTGAATCAACATTCAGAAACGTTCTGTTCGGTGATTTATTCAGCGATAACGAGTCGATATCGTTCACAAAAAAAAAGAAAAGAAAAAAAACGAATTAATATCCGGCAGACGAGGCGTAGGGTCCATCATCGCTTACGACTACTGTGTGTGACGCAAAAAGATTGTACAGATACTCAAGTGCATATATAATAAACGACACTGATCATTAGAAAAATCGTATTTGTTTGTCCCATTTATTATCCAAAGCTCTTTCATCCAGCTTCCAATCGTCCATTTCTTCACAAAACTATCGATGCTCGCGATTGATTTATTCCCTCTCGCTCGGAGATGGACGAAGAAAAAAAAAAGGGAAGATATTACGCCGTGTCGAACATTATTTCTCCTCTCCGTGATCTCCGCTCTCTACTCCACAGAGTAGGTACATCCCGAGACGTTTTACATCGGCAACGCAATATCGCTTCGCTCCTCTTACACAACTTTCATTATATAGATCGTAGGACTGAGGTTTAATCGCGGTTGTTCTAGATAAAGGTCTCTTTTTGTTGCAATAAAAGGCGCAACGTGCACGAGAAGGAGAGAGGAATGACATAATGTATTTACATACGTACTGTGTACGCCTCTTCAGGCGGAGATTTCTGTTTTTTTTTCTTTTTTTTTTTTTTTAGATTTTAGGCCTAATTCGCGAGACACACTGATTAACACAGCGCTAGAATTAGCGTCCTACGTTACAGGCTGGTATAGTTAGCGTGTAGTAATAAGTTCGTTGTTTTTTTTTCTCTCGCGCTTGTAAATGATCCCCCCCCCCCCCCGCAATGACTTCCCGTCGTCGCGGCGATTTGACAGCGGGCAGAACATTGGTGCGCCGCTATTAAACGCTGACAACGGTAAATCTGTTTCGTTCGAGATTTAAAAAGGGGTGGGATCTCCTCAAAGAGCCTTCGGGGACGATTGTTTTATCGGACGATCCCTATATCAAATTAATTGTGTTAATATATTGTGCGTACAGAAGAAATTCTCTCGCGCGTCTCAGAGAAGACGAGAATCGATTTAGAAATTGCGGCTGAAGCGAAAGGAAGAAATTTGTTTTTGCTTTTGAATCTTTTGTAACTGATGCCACCTGAGCAGGCCACTGCGAAAAACTCAGTTGTGCGATACGTAAGACGTACCCGTGGTGTATATTGCTCTTAACACCGTCTGACACCTTGCTTTTTATCGCCGTCATATAAAATTGCGATTTATTGCAGATATCGCAACACGCTTGAGAGACCACGCTGACCACGATCGTACAGAAGCTGCATCGCTTTATTAATCACAGTAGGAAATCGTCGAGCGAAGGAGGCTACGGAGTGTGTACGAAGCGGTCAAAAGTCGTCCACTTTTACGTCGGTTTACGACTAGAGGCTTTAATTGACACGATTAAATATAAACTGAGATCCTTGAGTTTTCCGTAATGGCCGATTCCTCGTAACTCACAAATTCCAGTTGATCTCACGTAATATGTTTGCGGAAGAGAATCGAGATACGAGATATCGTCTACTACTTTTGATAAACTAATTTCGCGAGATCGAGAACGCTGAAGATTTACATGTTAGTTTGATTCAGTTCGTATATCCAATTCGGTTACTTACTCTGAGATACCAGAGGAACGAATGAACAGTTACGAAAATAGATACCGCGTGTTAGTTAAACACTCGGATCGCCACCGACGACTTCGATCGTAATCGATTGTTCGCACTTGTATCGCGAAATATAAGCTCTCTCTCTCTTTCTCTCTCTCTCTCTTTCTCTCTCTCTCTCTCTCTCTCTCTCTCTCTCTCTCTCTGCCCGATTGAAATCGATTTCGATTATAACGCAATGTGCAAAAGATAAATGGAGTTCGTCGAGTTTCTAACGCGCCGTTAACAACGGCCGATCCTCTCGTCTAGACTACATTTGGTACCACGACCAGGGTGTATGTGGATTGAGTAAAGTATCACAGCTGGCCCCCGCTATAATATCAAAATCAAAAATAAACGAGGGATTTTGAGGGGGCCTTAAAAGAGCCATACGCTCGCCCCGACCCCGTTCCCAGTTCGGAACCGGACTTTTTATATACGTTTACCCGTCTCGTATTTATTGATAAGACACATCTATGAAACGTAGAAAAAATTATACAAATAGTGGCTATCTAAGATCTCGGGGTTCCTCGGGAACGGGGCCGATCCGATGGAACTCCCTTTTTTTTTGCGCGTATTTATATTCAAATATGTATAACCGTTATTATTAATAATAATATTAATTATTCTATTTTTTTTATCATTAATATTATCATTATTATTAACTCGCACGCTAAGGTAATCGCTGTGACGGTGCGTAAAACAGTACAGAAAATTGTATTCGTTCAATTTCCCGCGGTCACCGAAGCAAAGCGTTTTTTTTCCTAACGAAATTATATTTATAATTATTTAACTTTGAAATATCTATAATCTATAAATTACGGAATATAGTCGTATGCATATTGAGGAATGTAAGAGGTCGATATTGGCGTGACGAATTTCTGTCAAGAACTCACACACACACACACAACTTGTATTTGTATTGCACCGGCACAGCAAATTACGTCTATTATATCGAGAAAAGCGTGTCGAGATCGCACGAGGCTTCGTCATATTTTTCTCTCGAGATTCTACTTTATACATGAAAATTATAATCACAGTTTGAGTAACCCCGCAGTCACTTCGCATTTGGTGAAAATTAGCGTGCCCTCCACCGCTCGTGACGACTTTAGACTTACAAATTCATGGAACAGTTAAATCTGAACCCCCCCCCCCCTCATCCCACAACAAAGTCTATTTATTATAGAGATTTTCTAAGTAGCTAGAAATCAATACATAAAATTTGCGAGTTTTGGAACTCGATAACGATGTAGAAAACGTTAATACGAAATTTCCTAATAATTAAATGTCGTCGTACACCGCGCATTGTATATCTTTATCAATAATAATGGCGAAGTAGACGAGAAACGTGGAACAAACGTGGAGAAAACGCGAAATATAGACACAAATGGTCAACCACAATATGACAATTCTATTTAATTTATTTAGAAAGATTTAAGTATATATTAAACAGATGCGTTTCTCTGAACGCATTTTTTTTTATGACGAATCATTGATAACATCAACGACCTTTCTTTTTCTCAAATTATATATTTACCAACGTAATAGGAGAACGATACAAGATAGACTTTAACGAGACTATAACATTGGCAACCCAAAGGTACGTAGCTATTCGATACCTGAGATTTTTCACGACGTTTTGGAAAGAGTCTGATATGAGGAATCACACGAGGAATTTTGATTCCGCGTATGTGAATACTGAAGCCTCGCACGAACGCGGTGCCATAATGTTGAAATCTCTTAAAATACTTTTTCTATCTTTGACTCTCTTCTTCCGTTTCTATCGCTCGAAGAATGCAGCTCCCCTCACATGATGGTGTATCGTTATTATTTAGTTAATAGTACAACCGAAATCCCGTATGATATATCGCTGTGTATGTGTGTATCCCGTGTTTCGGAAAGTTGTCACATGTGTTCAATGTATCGTCGATAATAATTTAAAAGTAATATATCATTCACCGTGAATCATTATTGAATATGATTCACGTAAATCGTCATTATTTATAAATGGACGTTTATATCTATCGAACTAAGTAGATTTCAAACAACTGTTAGGAAAGTTATATACAAGCAAGTCCATTTCTAAGAACTTTCCGCACTCGTGTAACTTTCGTTCGTAATTTTTCTTAAATACTTGGCTATTTGTCAATGTCCCACGGTGAAGAGCGTGTCTTCGAGCAAACAAAACGTATCGAATTTATGGACCGTCGTTTATCGCATAAACGTTTTTCTAGAAACTTATTCGTCCCCACCGCCGGCATCCGTCTCGCACTCGCAAGAGCCGTTAACTCCCACAACTTCCGGCGCATCTTCGTTCGTCGTGCCGTCCGCGTTACTACCCGCGATGTCTGTCCTCTCTTCAGACTGCTCCTCGATGGTTTCGAAAAGTTCTTCCTCGACATCCTCTCCACCCTCGGACTTGTCGACGATCGGCTCGTCCTCCGCGATTCCCGCGGGATCTCGTATCGTTTCCTCGTTCCTCTCCTGGCCGTGTAACGCCGTTATTACCCTCTGCTCGATCGTGAGCTGTCTCACGGCGTTCTCCAAGTTATCCCTAAGAATATTCGCGTCGTTCTCGCTCTCTTGCCACGTGAAAGGCATAAAAATCATACGAACGAGTTGGTATAGCTGTCTAAAACCCAGCTTCTTGTACAAGTTTTGACTAGCTTCATTTTCTGGGCGTATAACTACAAACGGATAATACCCTTTCTCGGCTACGCGTTTTGTCAGGTACCTAAAATTTCACAGACATACATAAATCTCATTATATCTCAATTTCGGCGTGTGCGTGACAATATCGCGATATAATATTTATTTAGCGTGGATGATTCAAGTACACCTATGACTATCTAGTTAAGCGTTATTACTAATTGCAAACATTGTATATGAACACTATTAAGGCTCTTCCCTACCTTGCTAACTTCGTCCCATACCCCTTCCTACGATATTCCGGCTTGGTCTGCATGGAGAACATAGCTCCGTAATAGGATTGGACCATCCAAGCGGCCAAGCTACCCTTCGCGAACACTCCCGCCGCGGGTAGTGTCCTGATAAGTCGAAGGAAAACCTCGTGACATTCCATGTCGTTCGCCGGATACAATTCGTGGATTCCCTCGGCGTGCTCGGCCTTGAGTTGCCGCACCTGGACGTCAGAGTCGGACTCCTCCTCTTGGCTTTCTTCCTCCTGCTCCAAGTAATCGCACGCGCAGACATCGCCCACCACTGTCTCGATGGTGCCGGTACCTTCGTAAAGACGCGTTAATTCCTCGGCAATGTCGGAGTGAACGAAATTAATGTACAAAGGTCTCGACCAGTCTATCAGAATGTCCTCCTCTCGGAGAAGGCGAAGCAACTCCAGCCGGTCGTTCGGGCAGAAGACGCCGACACTCTCGTACACCAAACCGTGTGGCTGAAAGCATAAAGATGCGATTAGCATCGCCGTAGTATATAGAGAAAAGGCTATGTGCGAACGATAATACTGGGAGATCGTAAAGTCTTTACGGTCTATTTACCGCTTGTTGTCATAATTTACGCGCGGCTTTCTCTAGAATCTGCAAGAGCTTAGGAATAGAAGATTAGATACTTTGATGCACGCCAGTGAGACATGCTTCATATTTAAGACTAAACGATGAAGTCTGTGTTTTATATTTCAATCTATGTTTACGTGTCGAAAAACACTGGTAGGGAATAGTCGCTTATTACTGAGTATGCGGCACGAATGCGGATTAACGCGGCGGGTGCTAAATGTCAAAGGATACAATGCGGTTCTTGGCGCGGTTAAAATTCTTTGCCAGAGAATACGACGTTACGTGTGCAAAACTAATAATCAATGACCAGCGAATTTATGGTGCTACAGAGCTGGTAATTAATTGAAAAGCATATACAAAATTATCTTGAGAGGAATCGGGAAGCTGGGATTAAGCGAGTCGCGATTCGTGTCGACGACGAGGGAGCAAAGAGGAAGGCGAAAATTTGGCAGATAGCCAAGTCTGTGGGATGTGGGCCAATACACTCTCGCAACTCTGCATTGAGAAATGGCGCGTCTGGAAGCACATAATAATTTTCGTGGCAAGGCCACTTTTTTTATATTTGACGTTTTTGCGATATCTCTCGAAATTAACGATTCGTCGTAGTGCCGCGGCGATCAAATTATTGTTTTCTAATCGAAATGATTCGCTTAATTTCAGTTTTTTTTTAACGATCTGCTATATATCTTGCAGTATAAAGAGATGTTAAACAATGTAGACCATATATAACCAAAGTTACACGTACACACTATGAAATAAATTAAATTATTTTGTAGGTAGGCAACTTTTTGAAGTGCAACAATGTAATTAAGACGGTAAGTGGGAATGTTATCTCAAGTAAAATACTATTACAGAAATAACAACTTTTGTTTAAGATTGCATCAGGTAAACTTCTCTTTCTCCCGTAAATTTAATAATTTATACTTACAGATAATGTCATTCCGGGAAAATGTAAACAGATTGCGTCCTCTGGCCAATCGTTAGCCACGTAGAAATGGAATTCCCAGACTCTATCTCGCATATAAGTTAATACGGTTTGTTGAAACTGCAAGAAATTTATAATATCAGTGAAACATTCTCCTTATAATTAAATGGCATAAATTATTATTAACAAAATTTTATAAAAGTAGATTAAATTTATTTTTCATGAAACGTGGAATTCAAAGTGACATTTACATTGGAATGAGTAGAAAAGTGTTTATATTCGCATGTGTCAACTTTAGCAAAGACGCTGTTTGCAGTGAAAGGGTAGATATTTTCGAGACAGTAAAAACATATATAGAAAGAGAGAGAGAGAGAGAGAGAGGGGTGGAGGAGGATCAGAAAGAATCTAATCAAAGGCAATGCCCGGCCCGGTTAAAGATAACTCTGTCACTTTTGATATTCTTTTATATATAGTTCTCTTTCATTCCTTATATAATACAGTAGACCCTTATTCCATATATAATACAGTATAACACAGGGGATGCGTTCCGTGTTGTATGAATTCGTGTTATACGAGTCACATGCGTCACATAGATTATACATATATGGATTGTGCATGTGGAATTGTGGAAACACATATTTATAAAAAATTTATTTTAAAAATGTGGATATTAAAGATGTAACGGTAAAATATTTTTTATTTTAATTTTTTAAAACAAATATTAAAACTTTTCCGTCATGTTATATATAGGAATCTTTATTGAACATTTATATGAACCCGTGTTATATGGGTCTATAAAATATAAAAAAACTATCTTCTCATAAGAGGAATACATATTTTGTTTGAATTAGCCGGTACAATTGTTCCACTTAAAATAAATGCTAAACGTTAACAGCGTATTTATGTCGCATCGAGGAGTTCCTTAATTGAATATATACTGGATGAAAATAACGAGCGAAACGAAGGATACATAAATTTTGCCCAAGAATAGCATAATAGGTAAAGTACTAAAGTAGTCAGGTAAAGTAGTCAGGTTAACAGTTTGAGAAATAAGAAAGATCGATAAAAGTAATTGTGCTTTTGCACGGCAGCTACTTTTAACTTTTCAAATTGTCAAGATGACGTCAAGTCGGATAATTATATTGCTATATTTTGATTATAGAGAATTGCGCGTGAAGTCTTTTTATGAACATCTTTGTCGAAAATAAAACTCATTGAAATTATTATTTAAAAATTAAGAATAACGTATTTGAAATATTTGGAAATTAAATGCTCAAAGAAAATATCGTAGAAACCATAAAACTTTAATTATATTATCCAATAACACGTGATACACGCGAGCTATCGATCACACTACATGTATACGGCCTGCGTATTCTATAAGTAATGCTCATATTTAAATCATTTCGAAAACAAAATCGCAACGGTTAACAACATGATAAGCATGCTACAGATAATTGCACGAGATTATTATTTCATGCATATTCTGTGAGCAGACGATGAAAAAGATACGTGACAAGCCGATTCATATTTCAAAGCCCAGAGCCAGTTTGAAAACTGATAATTAGTGAGAATTTTATCAACCTCGATATCTCACATTATCAATTCATTCTACTTTAGCGAGGGCTGTGTATTGCCCCGTGTTTTCCCAGTGTCACGTTCTAGGTCGTTTACAACGAAAACGTGAATAATTCAACTCTTTTTCGTTGACGTTAGCACGCATTTCAACTTAGAAATATCGCCTAGATTTCCATCTCATCGATATCTCATCTTTCTTGTATCGCGATTTTCCCCAGCGTTCAGAAACGCGTGTTTCATTCGCATTACATTCCTTCACAATTGTTAAAGTGGATGCTTTCGTTCGGATACGTGTGTCCCGCTTTACGAGCCTCGCGTGCCATCGTCGAAACGCGCGGCGACGATCGCGCGCGCGTTCGATATGTATACGGATTTATGAGAACCCCGCCGCGCTTTGATAACCGCGCGAGAGAGAGTGATGCCGGAAGAATCAACGGCGCGCCGCCGGTGCTGTGTACAACACCATTAGATTGAGCCAGCACACGAAAATGATTGTGCGCAGGCCCTGGCAGTTTATCCCGGAATAAACCGCCAGACACTACTGGTTCCTACAACGTATATACGGCGCGGAAAGGCATTCAGGGGTCAAGGTCGCGTGTCCTGACGCACACACGTAATGCCGTTGCTTTTTCGTCGTCGCACGTAGCGAAATCGATGCACTTTGCATGCAACGTATCGTCAAAGTCCGCTGATGATTGATCGCCGCAATGATACAGTGTGTCCGCGCGCGCGATCCCGATCGGCGGCACACGTTTCCTTCGGCTTCTCGCTCTTTCATCCCCCCGGCCGAGAGTATCGAACGCCTTGATCCCTTTCGTCCACGTACTTCTCACTTGTTTTTTTTTTTCTATTATATAATTTGTCAGGCGAGACGCGATTGATTCCCGTCGACTGGCTCGGTCTAATCTGCTCCCTCCGTCAGGCGAGACGGAGCGGGGAGGAGACATGCGACGGGGTGGAAAAGCCACGAGACTGCAGCCCGTTCAATTGAACAATATCTCTTTGTGGCGCGCGGCTGTACTCTCACTATACTCTCGCGATGATTGAAAAGCGTATATACGCGACGTTTTCACGTTGAAAACAAGCGTGCTCCTCTGTGTCCGCGGGACGAAAATATCTAGGGTTTTAGCGTGACCATTTATATAATCGAATCAATAAATTGATAATACCCGTCATCTTCCCCGAGACACGTGATGCCGCCGCGGCTTTTACCTAAATGTGATTTCAATTTCGATGATATAACGTTAAGGCCGCGGAGCGCCGTTGGCCGTTCACAATTATTAACATTGATATAGCGCCCGGAGGTTTTCTCTTGGAGTAACATAGGAAGGGGGAGAGACTCGCCGTGCGCTAATAGGAGATCACGGATGCCGTAGTAGTCGCGAGACGAGGTCACGAGATCGGCACTGCGGCGACTCGCGAATAATACGGTCGGCGACGACGACAACGTGTGCACAAGCCGCGACCCTGGCCTTGGTTCCAGCGCACCTTGCACGACGATTTTTCGATTACGGTAGCGTGGTCGCGCGTCATAACGTTGATCCCCTTAACAACGGGGGTTGAACAAAGTTTATCGAGTTGGTACTCTCGTTGTAGTCCGGCAGTTGCATATCACAAAAGGGAGAAGTGAAACGGTGAATGGACTTCAACCGGACAATTTGAGCGAACCGAAACACAAGTCGTGTAAACCGTTATTTCCGGCAAGATAATTCATTTTGTTCATGAAATTTGCACGTTGATTTTAATAAATAAATAATTATTGTTTATTATGTCAACTCCGAGAGGTTCGCTTTCACGATTTAACAGAATTGAGAATGACATCGATATTTACGTTGAAGCATGATAAAAATAAAAAAAGCGGAGTAAAAGTTGAAAAAAAGTATGCACAATTATTCTTATCTATCCGTTAAATATATGCTCTTTATAGTTTTACATATTGTAGATAAAGGTTAAACACACACACACGCATTACTAAGTTTTTCCTTGAAAAAGAGATAGTCGCTAGTTTCTTGCTGTTAAAAGGCAAACAGAAATTTGTTTGGATAGCTATTTAAGCTGCAGCATTTATAATATTATATTGAATAGCCAAAAGTTTAAGATGTTTATTATGCCAACAACTGGTACAAGAAGCAGTTGGACTCAATATATATTTCTCAAGTAAATATTATACACAGTCAGCGACACTGATCAAATTTCACAAATATTTGGACATTCGCTATATCGCACAACATCGGCATATCATTTTCGCGGCATAGAAAATATATGTGCCATATGATGCGTGCAGCACCCATATAAAATAGCTTTGATCGCGTCACAACTATCAGCACTCGGACTAACTTAGGGGAGGATTACGCGTTTGGACATTGTATCCTGCATGATAGTAACCTTATCCCACCAATGAGTGGGATTGATCCCTCGAGAGCGAGCCGACCTATCTCGTGACCACGACAGCGCGACTTTTCGCGAATTCTGTGTGCCAAGTGAAATATCAAATATCGCAAAAATCGGACGATAAATCCAATCTCGGTTTGTTGGATTTATCGTCCAATTTTTGCAATATTTGATATTTCACTTGGCACAGATTTTGAATTAATTTCAAATTTATATTATCTTAACCCTTAAATGCCACACCTCTCAAGAATCTCGTAAATGACATGAGGGGTCTAAAAGACCCCAGCATGAAAAATGTCTCCTTATTCATTGATTTTTTTATCTTTAGTTATGAAAATTTTTTTCAATGTTGTTCAAGGCTTAGAAAAGAGAATAAAATGCTTATATTGTTAAAATTTCAATTTCAACATAGTATAAAAAATTAAGTAAACTGAGTACTGCTAAGTGTACAAATGGGTAGGTCAATCACTCAACTATCATCAATGGGAGCATGAGCTCCATTTTTGGCAAGAACATTTGAAAACATTTCATTCTAAAGGGTCTGGGGTCCACTGGACCCCACGGGGCATTTAAGGGTTAAGGTACATATGGTACATAAATATGCCTTCTCTTTTTATCCATGTCACACGTAGCAGTGCCCAGTTGCTACGCGTGAAAGAAAACCAACAGGTTAATGTCTTTCTTCTGAAAGACGAAACATTAAAATTTCAACTGTGGTCAGATGGACTCGCGAACCCCGAGTCCTCGCGGTTACGAGTCTCGCACCTTTGCCACTAGACCACACTGCCTCCCCCCCCCCTAAAATATTATAAAAGAATAAGTACATATTCTCTCTATAGAAATTTACGTTTTATCCTGAACTGGAAGTCTGCTAAATATACGCTCTCACGGTGTATGCTGAGTTATATCGATTCCGAGACATTGTTGTTACATCGAGAGTAAAACGTGAGACGGCGGTGCGTGGGGCGCGGAAGCAGGAGATTATTGCAAAGGTTACAAAATAATGGGTTTGATATTAGCCTCGCTCTCGTATTGCGAATTCGTGTTGCTTTCTGCGGCTTTAATTGCATTATTAATCAGCAAAATAATTGTTGGTTTAATTTGGTGTTTGAAGAACGTGGTCCGAGATCGTTATTTATAGAAAGGGGCTAATTTGCACGCTGAATAAAATAATTAACCGTCAAGAAACACAATGTTCTTTTTTTTTCTTCCTTCTTTCTTTGATCTTGCAAACATAAGAAAATTCAATATTTATCTGTCTTCTAAAGTGATTTTTGAAAGTACGTGAATAAAGTAGGAAAAGTAGGAACATTAAAAGTAAACGAAATAAAAATCGAAATTAAAATTGAATATAAGTCATATTAAAATGACAATTTAAGAACTTTATTAAGTATCGTGGGAAACGCGCAACGCAACGTCGATAATATCTGGGCAGAAATATTATTCATAGCTATTTATATACATATAAACAAAGTCTCGTGTAATGAAAAAACTTTTACTATATATTTTCAATTTATTTTTTAATTAGGAATCACTCCCTTTTGCAGTTGTATATCGTTAGTTCAGCGATATATATATTCCCCTATGTTATTCGCATTCTCTTTACTGGACGTCGGGAACTTTTACTCTTCCGTAATACTTCTGCTTTCATCAACATCAAATTAGAAGCTGACGGCGCTTTATAGCCTCCGTGCGAAACGTGTTGGTAATTTATAAGACAACCGTATCAAGCGGGTGACAACAAAGAGATGTAATTTTCTGAGTCTAAATATATAGAACTATTCCTCAGTAAAATGATAAATATATTTCTCAACAATTTTTCCTTATCCGTTATCGTAGAAACCATAAGTACATAACCATGCCTGTTAAGGTGATCCTAAAGCCGTGATCCTAGCCGGTTTTTTTCAGTTTTTTTCTTAGCACTAATCTTTTAATTGGCTTTATAGAAATGCAAAATTCTTGTCTAGAATTAAAGTACGCATCAAAATCTAGGTCATGGTGGTCGAATTTATATGTGGTGGTCGTCACATATAACAAAAAGTATTAATTTTTTTTCGTTTTCGATATAAATTCGACCACCATGACCTAGATTTTGATGCGTACTTTAATTCTAGACAAGAATTTTGCATTTCTATAAAGCCAATTAAAAGATTAGTGCTAAGAAAAAAACTGAAAAAAACCGGTTAGGATCACGGCTTTAGGATCACTTTATATATTTTTAACTACAATAAAGGTGAACAACAGCGTGCAGAATAATAATACCTTCAACGAGTCAGGCAAGTATTCCGTAAGAAAATCCAAGAGCTTAGATAACTCCTCTTCAGCTAGCAGACGAAAATTCCGACCTCGTTCTACCGCTTCGGGGCACTCCATGCTGAAACTAATTACCGAAAGATTACTGCGTAAGTGACGTGTAAACTTTCGACTCTTCTTATAAACGTCGGCCTCGAGAACGAAACCTCCCGATTATCTCGATTAATTACGCGGAGACAAATAACTCGTTGCTTTATTTTGATGTGATCGATAATTGAATTTGACGAGAGAGATTGATATACGTAACTTTTCAAGGACTTGTGAAAAGAGTCGTGCGGCATTAGCGAAGGCACGCGACATGGCCTGCTTATTCATTATCGCCACACGCTGGTTTCAGTTTCCGCAGATTGATACATATCGGCAAGAATATTATGTATATATATATAATCACGAATTGCGCGAACAGTTTGAGCTCAGCGTTAATGCATGTTATTAGCGTAAGCTTTATAATCTGAACTTTTCAAGGCCTGGCTCGTTGTTTGTAGCGCTTTACGCCGGAGTTCAGCTAGACTTTAATCTTTATCCATATTAAACGGTCTAAAAAGCTCTCCCTACTATTGATAAGGCGTAATTAAGGCTGTTTTCATTGCGAAATATATTATTACGACATTCGAAGACTAGTAAAAATCATTTATCGATATTATATAAAGTAATATTTGTGGTAAACATCAAATTAGAGATCAACTCTGTTCAAAATAATTATCAGATCGAAAAATTGGTCCGTCCTTTCTATTTTTATGTAATCGCAGCCGTACAATGCAATTGTAATTTATGTGTGTTTGTTAAATAATGTCACGCGTATTGACATTCTCACATAATGGAAACGCGTAAGACAATTTGCGCGGATACGCAAGAAATGCCGGCGATATTACGCGTCCGCGGTGCAATGTGGGTCAGCATAACCTTCAACAAAATTTCCTCGGACAGTAAGGCTTCTTGTGTTTTAACGTACGCGCGAACTTAGATTCGTAAGATTACGACGCAACCGATTCACGGTTACGCTTGCGTTACGCAAGTCGTCCAATTGTCGTTTGTGCAGCAATTTAAAAAAAAAAGAGCGAGATATCCATTATCGCTTTACATCGAGAAATAAAAAAGCTGATGCGTGAATAACGCTGAAATAAATTTGTTTTATGATGTCGCTCAATATTCCTGCAAATTGGCATCGGACGAAGCAATTGCAAAAAAAAAAAAATCGCGGCGCCCGAGATGCGAGTGATACGTGATGAATATCCCGATCGATAAAATTGGTTACGTAGCGTTTCGCAAATTTATAATTTACCTGTTCTCTCTCTTACGTCTGCGAAAGAGAACGACTCGAATAACTCGCACGGTGCGCAACGCCGCAGTAAACAAGTTCCGCGCTCGTTTATTAACCATAATAAATCGGTTATACGAGCGTAAACAGACAATGAAGGAAAAGTACCGCAATAAAAATATCTGCTAACGATCTTAATCTTGCAGTCTTTACAGTTTTATCGTTAATCGATTTCAGTTGTGCTGTTTAGCACGAAATTGCGCCAAACTGTACGCTGCTCGCACGTACAAGATCACCTTCTCGCATTACTTACGTCGTATCTGCATACTTTACAGTTGGGAATTGAAACAGCGAGAGTTTTATTCGCAGAGAAAGAGCGCGCTGGGCACTCTTGACGATAATTCGTCGATAGCCAAATTGCGTTAAGTATCAATGGGAGCACATCCTCGTAAACGACGTCGGAGGTCGTACGCACGCACGCCGGGTGAACGCGAGAAATTGCCGATGGTGCTTTAACGGAGAATTCGCGATGATGACGAGATGAGAGAGACGAGTGTGCGTATCTCGTTCGACGTACCGGCGCGGGTACGTTCGCGAGACCGCAAGCGGTATATGCCGTGCCGGTCCAGTAGCCGGTGTTGTGCGTGTTGTGCAATTCCCAATCCTCCCCCTGCAACCCCGCGGCTTGTAAGAAGGGTCCGGTCCAGATGTACATACGTCAAGTGGACGTGTCGTCCCCTCGTACCCTCGCGTCCGTCGCGTCACTACACGTATAGTCTTCTTAAACCGATATTTGCCGGTCATTTGCGTCTCGCATTAAATTGGCGTGCGTATATAATACACGCGCGTTTTAATCGATTTACCTGAACGAACGGCAAGCTGTCGTTCACGTTCCGAGCACGCCGTGGGGTTCCGTCTCCCCGCGGATGAGAACGACGGACAGGCCGACGTCTCGTACCCGGGGACCGTTGTTGATTGATTCGCACCACTGTTCCCGATTGATCGCGCGCGCGAATTTCGGTGGGGACCCGCTTCGGTGTTGCGAAGCGGAGCCTCCGCCGCGGCCGCCGAGGGTGAGAATGGTCGCGGGGCTGTTGTCAAGGGGTAGTTCCAACGGAGGAGGCACCCACCCTCGCCGCCCCCTGAACCCGCACTGCCGCCCCTGGGCCACCGTCGCCCACCGTGCACCGAGCGCCGTCGGGGGCGCGACGGCGCGCAAGCGTCGCGACGCCGGCAGTGCCGCGGTTCAAACCGTCAGCGCCCTTGGAAGGTCTGCTCTGCTCTTGCAGGGCCGTGATGACGTAGTCCGCGGATCCGCGACAGCTGAGTCGATTCTTTCTCTCTCTCTTTCCCTCTCATTTCTGCCGAGAGAAAGAGAGAAAGAGAGCCGGACGTCGGTCGCGTCGCGAGCGAAGCGTTTTGCATGATGCACGGGCGATCGTGCCGCGCGCGTAAGGTGGGCCAAAGCGGCTCGTAAATTACAGGTACGAAGGTGGCACGAGAGATCGTTAAAAGCCGGCACACGCACACGAATGCCAAGTTCACGTTCCACGGACGAAACAGAATTTACAATCGCGGGGCCCTAACCCTCCGCGCTCTCTCGCGATTGTCACCCTATCGCGAATACAAACACGCGCGCGCGAGTGTCGGAACGGTAAACGCGAATCGCGGCTGAAAACACGCGATATTAATCGTGATATAACACGAGAGAGCTCGGTTATAATGTTGAATGAAAACCGGTGACGGGAGAACAATCGTGCACGCGTCCGCGCGTCATCGCGATGACGATGGGTGAGAAAGGCACGATTTCCGGAGCCCGTGGTGCGGCACGCTCGGTTTCTTCCTTGCGCAGAAACTACAGAGTCTCCCGCATTTTGCCTCTTTACCCCCCGAAAAACTTGCAGCGGAAGCTAGGGTCTTGCAGATCCAGCCGTCGCATAGGCGTCATAAATTTATGAAAAATTTTTATGGACGTATATATCGTTTCGGATCAATTTCTAAAACGGTTGATATTATTTCGTATTATGAAACAGAAGAATTTTTACCCATAAATAGATACTCTACGATCAATTACATTTTTAAAGTGGTACACGTGAACTAATTCAATAGTCAAGCGAAGCACCTACGTGCCCATGAAGAATTCTAAATGAGCGCTAAAATGAATTTATAATGAGTAAATTTCGAAGTACCACGTTTCTGGGAACGCCGTAGAAAATATTTCAATGTCGCGCACGTTTTCATTTAAACGTCGAAAATGCAACCACTTAGTAATTACTGTCCGTTTAGACTAATATGCTGTCGCTAAGTGGAAAACAAATTCAAGGAAAGAGATAAGTTCACGTATATGTCACTAGAGGCGATAAAAAAAATTGCATTTGCATTTTTTAAATAAAATAAAAATTATTTATACGCAAAATATTATAAAATACGTTTGATTAATAATTTGTCATGTGTATATTTGTACATAAAATGATATTTAAGCTCAACGCGCGATTAATGAAACATTTCGCATTTACCCTCTGCCATATTTTATATTGTAAATTTCGTAGCTCAATGTGATGCTTGTGTTCCTTTAAAATTAAATCATTATGCCGTATTATTAACCCTCCGTCATCCATCTGTTTCTGCTAACGCCGTCATTCACATGGGGCTTTTAAGTCCACCCTACTTTTATATTCTTTTATGTTCTGGGCTTTCAAAAAATCCTAAAAAATTCTGAATTAGTTGTCAACATCTCTACTACAATATATAATAGGTTTTAAAGTCAAATATTAAACTTTATTGTTTATACAAAGCGAAGTTTGAATATAAATGGGAAAAAATGGGAATTTGTTTGGAAATGTATAACTTTGCAACAAATAAATGTTAACAAAAGTGATTGCAGAATTTTGTACTTCAGACTATGACCTTTCAAAAGAATGTAGTCTAATTTGGGTCGACTCCAAAAAGTATAATTATTTTAACAAATAAAAATGGTGAAATTTTAGAGGGATTTATTCGTATGCTAAATACAGAGAAAAATAAAGTTTAACTTTTTTTTGCTTATATAGAAATAAACTTTTATTGTAAAAAATTGTTAGTTATATAAAATATCATTACAAATATAAAAGAAAATAATAAAAAGAAAGTAAAAAAGTATTGTATTGTTCGGCGTTTCTTTCCGTCATTTTGTAAATAATACTCTACTAATGATAGAAGTGCTTTAATTAGCAAAAACTATTAGAAATATAGTAAAAAACCGAAAAAAAAAAACAACATTTACTTACGTCGGTAAACACTAACGCCGTCATCCACATGGGTCCTTGCTCAAACACGCATTGACGGAAACCGCGGGCGTCACCGCGGCAGCGAAACCCCTCTACTGTCAACTTTCTTTAGGGGGGATGCCAAACACCGCCTCCACGAAGAAATGCGAGAAAGACATTTCACTTGGAGCTTTAAAGCCCCATATGACGAAGGGTTAATCGCGAGAAGAATTAGGAAATACGTTTATAAAAGATAAGACAAGCAAATGATTGCGCGTACAAATTTCTTTATCAATATAGTCATGCTCTTTTAAAATCGATGTTTCGCGTATATCTAATCAAAATAATAGTGAAATGTTATTAAGTTTAATTCAATTGGAGTCCGCGCATAGCACGCGACTTACACCATGAATGCTTGCCGCACTCGCTGTTCCATTTGCCCCACCCTTCTTCTCGTTTAATTACCATCCTCCGACGTACTATCGTAACTTTCTAATTCAAGACAAAGAGCGTTTTATGCATTTATGTGAGGCCGCGCTATAATTGTCCCACAAAATGTGGCCAGAGCGAATCCGTTTTACGGTGCAATATCACGAAAGGTTAAAACACGTATCTTGAAAACGTTATCCGGTCTCGTACTTATTGTAGCGTAAAACGGGAAAAGTAAAAGTAGATTATACATGGTGCGTTTTGTCTTTCAATTAAGTGTTTAGTGCATGTGAAAAACCATTGTACAAGACAATGTTTTTCCTTGATACATTAACAAGTTTAAAAATAGTACACTCGTAGTTAGATAACTTAAGAATGTCATAGAAGTGTTTTATTGTATAAAAATAAATTTAGAAACATTGAAAAGCACGTAATAATTTTATACATAAAGTGTTAACATGAAAAATATATTATAATCTTATTGTTTGAATACATTTTCCTTCAAAAAATAATATTCTTCATACAGAACTATACTTTATCAGATTAATAATCTTTTATTTCCAGTTAGTCGTTACATCAATAATTGAATCGATGAAAAATTTTGAAATTTAATAAAGTAACATACAGTAATAAAGTAAGATACAGTTTTTATATTCTAAAAGACATTTAAATTTTGATCAACGGCAATGCAGATACCGTCAGTAATATATAAATCTTTTACGCGAGATATGATCGTATTTCTTAATCAGATTTGACATCATCAGTTCACATAAAATCCTATCTAAATCAAACATTGCATAATACTTACTTCACACGAATGAACATCTTGTTTATTTATTCCAAAGGCGTCCTCTGTTCCAAAGTCTAACGTAAAAGCGGCAGAGGTAGCTCCCGATTCAATTTTACAACGTCGTCGATGAGATTCCGCTCTATTTCGTCCTTGATTTCGTCAACGATTTTCGTTGGCATTTATCGCGGAGGTAAACATGCTCGGCATTTACTGCGCATCGCGGGGCGCGATCCACCCTCGCCACGGTGCCGCACTGTCATCGGGCGTCGCGACGCAGAGGGTAAGGCACAGCCTCCTGCACTCTTCCAGATCGATCCGTCTGGCCGACGAGCAAAATCGCTAGGAAGTCTTCGAGGCCTAAAGTCTTGCTATGTCAACCGGCAACGGCACGTGCAACGTCGATCGCTATGTCAAGCTACCGGGGATCCATATTCGGTATGAGTAACTCTCGTTACGTGCGATTGCGATACGTGATTAATTATCAGCGATTACGCGAGCCGCGCGAGCGACTTTAACCTCGGAGTTCGTCTGTCAGTGAGTGATAACTATATAATAGTTCCTGTGTGCTGGATACCTTCCTCGTGACTTACTTTAACAAACAACTTTAATAAACAATTCGATTGATATCTACAATCGACCGGTTATTTTCCTTCTTGCGAACAAGATCGCGAGAAATTTTCACTCGAATCGATCGTGCAATATATTTTCGAATCACATCGAAGAGGATCTTTATTAATCGTTGATCTTTATCATATCTCCTTTTCGAGTTTTACCGTAATGAAATAACGATCGCGCGAACGGCTTAGAATTAAAGTCGAAGGATGCCACGTTGACACGATGTATATATAGTTAAGACCTCTGGTTTTTCCTCACTGCAGATATATTGAATTTCGATTTACTGATGCAGGATAATGAAAAGAAATTATTTCGTGCATTTTATCGTGGTATGCAGACGCAAAAACTATTTACTTCTATGCAATGCAAGAAAAAGATTTGTAATATAATATAATAATTTGTAATATAATATGGCTCTAATGAAAAAATAAAAGTCAAGAATAAAAGCAGAGCATAAAATAAATGCGGGAATGGAAATTCTACAAAATTCTATAAAAATATTGAAGAGCTGTTGAAACATTAAACCCAACATTAAACTTAACATTAAACCTAATATTAAATCTAAAAACCGCATGCATTGATCAAATTAACATTTGATATGATATTAAAAGAATTTCTATCTGTGGAGCGGCTAAAATATATTTAATGAATTTTTTTTCCAGTAAACGGTAAAGTTTTTATGATTGATCTTTTTTGGGGAATTATTTGATAATTCCCCAAAAGATATCGTCGATTTAGTTTGTAAGTGACTGTTTTAGCACATTGATTTTATTACAGATCGAAACGTTTGTCACATTATTTATTTAAATTTATAACACATTCTTAGCATATACATCTAGCTTGGTTCGTTAGCCCCTTTTGTCTCCTTTGTTTTTAATTTTTCCCTAAACCCTAACCTGTTGTTATAAAAAGATATATTTTAAGAAGCAAATATCCAAATAAGAAAATTGAAACTCTTGTTGTTATGTATTTACTCTTGAACAACATTTCAATACATCTCCAGTAAATAGTTCCTCGTGGGTTTTATATCATATAGGTATATTAAATAGGTTTTATATGGACTTTCAATATATTTTAGGCTGTAGAGGCAGTTCATATTTGTAAAGAGCTAACGGTACTTTACTAGCTATTTACAGCTATTACAAGTACTTGCAGCTATTTACGCCGAACAATAAGTGGTTTTCGTTCGTTGACAATGTAGTTATAAATAGCCTATATTTCTGTCTTTATATCTTCAATAGAATATGGCTGGTTCTTTACAATTAAATCATTTGGTGAAATTTAAATTAGATCATAAATCAACTTTCCTTGACCTTTCCCTCCTAAACAGCTTGTTCTCCTTTTAAGATTTTTAAATTCATGCGTTTTCTACCTGGCCAATGAATTCCTTTTCTTATATACTACATCATCATGTGATTTAGTATATGTATAGCATATTTTTATTGTTGCCATCGTTTATGTACGTCGTGATTTTATGCCGTATTTTTCTTTTTCCCCACACTGCCGAAATGATTCCTAAAGTATTTTTTGTCCTGCTGTGCCCCATAATAAAACGTTCAAATTCTTCGGATTTAAAAATCACTTCGGAAAGAAGAACATGTTTTATATACAAACTTGATTTTATTGTAAGTCTAATATTTTGTTGCTGTGTTTTTCTATTAGACTTGTAACTCTAAAACACAGCAACAAAAATCCTCTTTTTTTTCCATTTCCGGATATACATAATTTTGATGATGGAAAAATTCCCAACTTGTGAATTTTTCTCTTTTTCCTCTTCGACCGTCGAAAAGGTCAGAAAAGTTCATATATTACTTTGGAGGCAATGTAAATTTGTTCAAAACTGGGATAATATAAATTCGACAGAAATTCGTTGCATAAATTCTACATCTCGCAAAACAAATTTACGCTACTTATTCCAACACCCAATATTCTCATCGCTAGAGTAAATCAACAATTTATTTCAAATGTTTTGTTTATTAATGAATCTGAATTTATTATCGGAATATATCCGCAAAAGCATTGCAATACTATTCCAATCCACGAGCGCTAGCCTTAAATTTATTTTGTTTTTGCATGTTTTACAGATCGGATCATTGATAGCAGAAAATACAACGAAAAAATTTATTATGCGATATGCACGCATATGATCGAGAATGATATTTTCGTCATTCTTTATTTTCAGCTTTTCTGCAAATGTGTACTTACACTTTGAGCGCTAGATGTGCTATACTTTGTCTTATACTTTGTCTCACAGTCCAACGATTTCTTTGAAATAAACGTTTTCTTTGCCTTTCTAGATATGTACGTGTTATTGTGATCTTTTACGGTCCATTTCCGAAGAATTTTCGTATGCATTACTTGAAGTGTGAAAGCGTTCTGCTCGCTCATTTTCTTAGTGACAAACTGTTCGAATATTTTTTTTGACCGTTAAAACTGCTATTAAATCTAAATATATTAGGGGAAGAATGTCTATATAAAGGAATAGTATATAGAGGATTAAATCCCTTGTTAGGGCAAGGACAAACTTAGATATGGGTCTACCTTTGTGGGAAAATGATAATAGGGAACGACAAATCACCAATTTCTGCGGAAAGAGAGATTCGGACATTCCATTCACTTGTAAATTTTACAAGTATCACCAAAATATTTTAAGGACATATTTTTAAGATCTAAAACTTGAAAAAATGCGAAAAAAAATCTTTTTATATATAATTATATATAAGATATGTTTATTTCATATATATATATAATATATAGATGTTTCCTCTCTCTCTCTCTCTCTCTCTCTCTCTCTCGTATAATTTCTGTTCTGTTAATAAAAAGAATTGAAAGGATAATTATAATTATCGCATTGGTTTTTTATGAAAGTGAAGTTTGAGGTAATGAAAAAAATTGCCCATATTATAATTATATATAAATGTAATAATCGTACATAAAATATGATTACATGTATGTGATCATATATATAAAATATAATTTAGTCGCAATTTTACTTTTTAAAGAAAAACAATGCAAAAGCTGTTTTTAAAATTATTTTTCAATTATTCTTATTATTTTTCTTATTTATACGGACAACTCGACGGACAGAGATTATGCAAGAAAAAGAATTTTGTATATGTATAATTATAGATTTTTACACATATACTTATTTCTATATAAAAAATGTTTATCGAGTGCCACAGAGGCACATGTTAATTATATTTGATAATAGAACGACTTACAATTTTAGTCCTAATCCGAATTATTAATTATCTTGTTTGATTAATTAATTTGGTATTAGTTGGTTTCCATTTACATCTAAAACTCAGATAATTCTCACTTGTGATGTCATTCTGTCTTTATTATTCATTAATTGCCAAAAAGGGATAGAACGGACGTCACAAGTGAGAATTATCTGAGTTTCGATGTAAATGGACAGCACCTATTAATTAAATCCTAACGAAATAAATGTCTTAAATATATAATTCTGTTGTTTCATCGTTCGATTTCCCGTCTCATACATATTTGCCGAGATTTCGTCCCTCTTCGCAATCATTCGCAAATTACATTCTCGTTCAATTTTAATTAGTTAACACTCGCGGTCGTAGATAGCAGCGGCGGACAGTAAATATAAGTGTCGCCATCTTCGAACAATACGACGAATCATTCTTATCTTATGTGCGTAAGGTGTGTTATTTTTGTTACTTGTCTCGCGAGTCGCGACAGTGATACTATACGTTTGACGTAACGCTTCCTGACGACGACGTAGTGTACAGTTTTGTTTACGAAAGGACCTCTTTAACTCATGAACATGAGCACCGCGAGATAATTCGGTAATTACGTTTATTCAACATAAAACAATACATGCACGAGCAAAGAAATCTCCGGCACTTGCGACGCTACGTCAAAACTGAAGAGAAGGGAAAAAAAGATAGAGAGAGGGGGAAATAAAAAGATTGATCTTGTTTTATTTTTAAGTAGCTCGACATTTAACTGTGTACAGTGTATATAATTCCTTAAGAAACGTGTCGTCTTCTGATGTTTACACGATCAACATAATTGGATTTGCGACTACGTACTTAACTGCATCTTGCTCGATAGGCTAGCGTTCTCGCTTTTCCAACGCTTCATCTCAGTTATATACCGTGGACGACACTTCCGAGTTGAATCTCTAAATGCTCGACGGAAAGAAAAGCCTTTCGCTTGTCTGCACTTTAACCCGTCGAGATTAATATCGTACAGATGTCGTTCGAGTAATTAATTCAACATGCATAGGATTAACGTAGGTCAACGCTGGTCAGGGGCGTCGGGGCTCTCGAGTCCTCTTCTAACTAGAGTCCCTCGAGTAAAGAGTTTTTCGTCCACCGTCCACCATTTTCAGACCAACTGCGGAGCGCTTTTCAAAAACGTTCAAGTCAGTTTGGTATCTATGCAGTTTACTGATAGAAAAATTTTAATTCGCTAGTTTATATGTATATAAATATTATTATTGCTATAATAAATCTGTAAAAAGATAACAGTAGAACATGCAATTTCTTCGTAGCTATTATAGTCTGAAACATAAAATAGTTCAATAAAAAATTGTCTAATTCTCACTTGAGACGTTCTATCTCTGGGCAATGTAATTAAGCGTTGAATACGAAAATTGTACGCTTGGATTTGTTAAACAAAGCGAGATGATTCGATGCGCAAGTTGTCATTTAATTTAATTCATTGAACGTGTTTATTGATATGATATATATGCCGATTATTGCAAAAAACCAAGCTGTTTATACATATACGCAAATGGAAATGTAAATTTTGTCAGAAAAGCCACATTTGCCTACATTTCCATTTTTTTTTCTTTTTTAATATTCGACACACAATACTGGGGTATATTAAATGAATGAATGAAATTATTGCAGGTGGATTATTAAATAAATTATATTTCAGTACGAAGGTATAGCTGCGCTAAAGAATACTAATTAAAGTTTTAAAAGCTTCATAAAACAGGAAGTATTATTCACAACAGATAATAATGGAATGATTTTGTTTTTCAGACTATATCCATAAGTCGAGTATGTGCAGGAAAAAAGTTCGGAGTGACAGACAATTTGACAACGTGGATTATACACAGCTTACGGAAACCGATAATGGTTTCTTTGATTCACAGGTGGGTAAAAAACAATGTGACAAATCAGCATCATAAAATATAGTTTCTTTGCGTTGTTATTGCGCTTGAGAATTTATTATTTAATACCTCAATTTAAATCTTTATTAATTACATTTAAAACGTTGTGTTTCGTACAAGCATTGCGTTATCCGTAAAAGTGATACTTTCTTTTATTTCAGTTTGTAAGCCCACCAGTGAAGATACCATGGAAGGCTATTACGTTAGCAGCCCTCCTATTCGTTGGAGGAACCATTATGCTCATTATGGGAAGCTTGATTGTGAGTGGGCACATCGACTCGAAAGTAAGATTTATTTTTATATAAAATTGTAATTGTACTGTGATGTCTTTCAAGTAGTAATTTTGCGCATGTATGCAAGTATGAGAGATGATCTTATGTAGTATATTCAGTATAATCTGTAAGTTTAGCGATACACGTACTGATTACTGACAGCATCTGTCGAAATCACGCGTTATTAAAATAAAAATTCTGTTTACGTTACAGTATTCAGATCGGATGTGGCCAGTGATAATTTTAGGGGCCTTGATGTTCATACCTGGGGCTTATCACATGAGGGTAGCTATTCTAGCGTATCAGAAAGTACCTGGTTATTCTTTTGACGATATACCTGAGTTTGATTAAGATTTATGCATACGTGCACACAGTACTTATTTATTGACTCTATTTTTAAAAAAATCAATTTAATGATGAGAAATCTTTTGTTCATATAGTAGATTGCATAAAGAATATATTTCGTGCTGGGGTATTTTGTATAGAGTTAAAGTAGCGAAATGAAACACATTTTTAGCAACTTATGACTATTACCACTGTGTTCCTTTACAAAATATCTTCTTTACATTTACGCAAATATAAAAAAAAAAAACTACAATGCAATGTTGTTATCAAAAACGTGATAAAAATAATTTAAAAATAAATTCGTCTATATTTATAAAAACAATTGTGATCAAAATACAGCATTTATTACGAAATGTTGGAATTACATAATATGTTTTCATGTTTGTATTATTTTCTCAGACCTGATAAATATATATCTATGTAAATTAATTACCATGTGTACAGAATTTTTTAAATTTACTTTTTTATATATTTGTTTATTACGTATAATTTTATACATACAAGGTAAATAGATAATCGTGTGATAAAAATTTATATATAAAATTGACAATTGTGATGGTATAACATATTTGTATGCTACATGATAAAACGATTGATAAAGTCACAAAAATATAAATGTCTGTAATATAAAAAAAATAAAAATTAATAAACAAATCTTTAGTGCTTCTCTTTACAACACATTTTAAATGTCATGTCACATAATACAGAAATAAAAAATTGTAAATAAAATCTATGGAAATCGTAAATATATTTTCTAAACATTTTGCGCGCACGATTTTCATTACTATTTTTATTAAAGTCTGAAGTCTGGTCTAAAGTTTTCTGTTAAAGCCTGATTAAACCATTGTTGAGCTTTTAATCAAACTAATCATAGTATGTGTATATAGCGTAAATATATATACTTGGCATTATAAATTTTTTTTGTCACTATGAGGATGTTAGATTTTAAGAGGATAGAGTATCTCATTTTTCGATACTTTCTCTCTTTCTCTTTTTTAACATTGAAACAATTAATATTAGTTGATATTAATAAGTAGGTATTAATGTTGTGTTACTTGATCTCGTAATGCACTACTGCTCGAGAATAAGAAGTATGATATTAATTACAATGTTCGGTTTTTAAATAATTTATGATACTTTTGCTTTGTAATTTATATATTCTACCTTTCCTGCTAGACATTAATACTAAAGGTGGATCAAATCGAGTTTTCAAAACGTTTCTGATTAATGTCCTTAAGTTCGTAATAGCTTTATTATTGTAATAGTTCTGCAATTCCGCGCAATACAACTGCTCAGTATATTTTATCTGTAAATTAAAAACATAAAATGTGTGATTGAAATATATTATAAATAATTATAAAATAGAAAGGATATTGTTAGTCGTATTGATTAGTATGCCAGATATGTAAAATGTTTTAAACATAATTTGTAAGAATCTTATTTATAAAAAAAAATGTGCTTACCTCCAGGATAAGGTATACTTTGATACTTTGAGGTTTAGCAAACTCAATCGCATGTCCAAAATTTATCATAAGATTTTTTAACAATTGCAGAAATATAAGATATATTTCTTCTTCTGTCAAATCATTATTTATAATGATGTATGTTACTGGCCACAACTATATTGCGAATGTATAATAAATATATTCGTATTAAGTAATTTAAGAATTACAAGTGTTAAGAAAAAAGTATATACAAAAATATATTAAATATATCAGAGGAAAACATCGTTCATAAGTTGATTAGAGTTATATTCTATTTTGATTATATTAATGTGTAAATAAAGTTAAATACATATTTACCTTCATTGTTGGGTAGACACCTATGCCTTCTGCGTAATTATATATCTGTCTGGCTAGACCTTCGTCCAGGTGAGTTAACGTTGCGATTAGCGCACGACACGTTGTTGTACTTAACGCAAAAGTATATTTAAGTATTAAGTTAGCCATCTCTATGATTAAATTCGTGTCTTTTTTTGACAAAGATAATATTATTAATTTCTCCACGTAACAAGATAAATCTAAAAAGGTAAAGGATAAATTTTATTGCTATGAACGTTATTAAGAACATAATATAATTATAATTAATTTACGGTATAAATATGATAATAAATCGCGAGAATATGTGCATATAAAATTCTACTTTACCTATTGGGTAATACTGACTGTATTGATCTTTAAGTAAAAATTGGAAAATAAAGACGGCATGTTCAATAAATTCATTACAAAATGAATCCAATAAGATGTGCATTATTTTGTTCCGTACACGCTCATCGCTAATGGTACTTTTAACATACCACTTATCGCGACTAGTACATATAATATTTTGGTCTGAAAAAATTAATACAGGTAAATAATGTATTAATATGAGAAATAACGATAAAAAAAAAAATGACTTAAAATATATTTCGTATGTCAATTTATATATATACATACATATATATATATATATATATATATATATATATATATATATAAATTGACAACGAATTAACATTAATTCGTTAAAAATCAATTATATTTAATGTCAAATAATTTTATATTAAGAGTATTTGTGGATATTTTTTTTATGTTTATTGCCAATATTTTCCACTTATTATTATTTATATGTATATTAAAATTTCTGAAAGAACAATCGATCTTTGCAAAGTAAACTCACATTTAAGTAAATCATATGCTTTTATGACCTCTTTGTTAGCTAAGTAAATTTCAGCTGTTAGCAAGAAATACTCGGCATTGTATGGTAAATTATACATATGAAGTGATTGAATCAACCATAATGCAAGCCCCCAGGCCTCCTTGTCCACTAAATTGGTCAAAATGTCTAATCCTATTTCAAATAATATTTTACCCAGAATGTTGAAGGTACCCATTTGGACTGAAAAGTCCAAATAATATACGAATTAGGTAAAATTGTAAATAAAATTTGTAGCCTAAAATTCATTAATATTTTATTTATTTCATTATAATACGTTATACAACATGTGATACATAAAATATATCTGATACATACACCGTAAGTTATTCAATCAATAAAGAATATTTTTTCATAACATTAAATGAAAAATATATTTTAGAATATCATTATGCCAAAAATATTGTAACTGTTAGTATAAAATTATATCTTTTGTCATATATAACTCTTGATACTTAAAATCTACAAAATAATATATATTACATGCATTAGTTTATACACAGTAAAAAATTTAATGTCCCAGAAAGTCCACTCTAAATTTTGTGTTAAAATAACTCATTCATCGTGTTATTTTTTACATTTAGAAATGTTATATCGACATTTTTTAGTCGATATAACATTTCTAAATGTAAAAATTAACACGATAAATGAGTTATTTTAACACAAAATTTAGAGTGGACTTTCTGGAACATTAAATTTTTTACAGTGTATATAAGTTGTATTTCTATATATGCATAGTAATAAGTTTGTAGATGTACAAGTTGGTCGTCATCACATTATAAACTACTTGATCAACAATATGAAATATGAACAATGAGGAGAAATAAAAGCATTTCAATAAAGTAAGTATGTACTATATAGTACAGTGTATAGTATATGTTATAGTATAATACAACCTATATTATTTAATATCTCAGGTATTTCGTGCGTTATTTAAAATATTTGTTACCTGTACGACGTATGATGTTTGCTAAGTGGTACTCTGAACGTTTTACCTCTGTTCGAAGTATACTACAACAAGAGCGAACAAATAACGTAGTTTCATCTTGCATTTCTGAATAATTTTTTAAGATATTAATAACATAATCATAATCTTGATGTAGAAGTCCCTTCTTAAATCTCTCTAAATCCACATAAAATTTCCAAAGATGTTTATGATCTCTATAAGCAGATCGTGCTTCGGATAAATCATCTACAAAAAATAGACAAATAAGTAAATATATACACACACACACACACACACACACACACACACACACACACACACACACACACACACACACGCACGCACGCACACACACACACACACACACACACAGAAAAAAACGATGTACTACCACCAGCATTGGACTCATTAAAAATAATTTTGTTAATTCAATCACTGTTGTTAGCTAATGCTGTCAATACATCATTTTTTCCATGTACATATATAAAATAGTTGTATGTTTGAAGGATTTGTTATAGAAAAGATATGTGTATGCATGCGCGCGCGCACATACACATATTCTTTCATAGCCAACAATAAAATGAATAATTACCGATAAGTCGCAGTGTATAACTTTCCCCGTTCACTTTGGCTATATGGTCCTCATTTTCATTTGTACTTTTATCTATAAAAGTACTACTGCGTTTCGGAGATTCTATCTGTGATCCATTTCCATCGGGAGAAGCAATAGTTTCCGATAACCTTTCTCCAAAATTTTGAACCAATACCGCAGGAGGATGAGAAGATTGAGAAGCAATAGTTTCCGATAACCTTTCTCCAAAATTCTGAACCAATACCGCAGGGGGATGAGAAGATTGAGAAGCAATAGGTTCCGATAAGCTTTCTCTAAAATTCTGAACTACTACCGCAGGAGGATGAGAATTGTTTGCAGTTTTACCAGCCACTAAGCTTTTAAAGTGTTCTATCACGTTTTTGTCCAATGTTGATAAACGAACTTTTCTTATCAAGTTATCATTAACATCTTGAATATCAGTGAATTTTTCATTCAACATGCATTCAACCAATATCTTCTGGATAATATGTTGTGGTATTATGTCCGGTGACACTTTCAAAATTAAAGTTCTCACAGTATTCCAATATTCATTCGGTTTGATGTTTTTTTCAATACATCTTAATATGTTTGTAAGATTGTTTGAATTTGTAATCGGCGTAATGTAGTCCACCAAACGATCCACGATTGTTTTTAAAGACATTTGTCTATTCAATAACTCTGTAATAGTATTATTTGTGATGTAATTCTTTGTAGATAGCGTTAATAATTCCCCCGTATGAAACATTCGGTACATAGTCAAAATTTGGTCAATAGTTAATTTCTGTAATGACTTAGAATATATCATTCTGCACAAAAAACTATAGCCAGACTCTAATGTCTCTTTCATCGTATCTAGTATCGCTCCAGAATCTTCCGAGTAAATTCCATTAACGAGTTCCTGCAACTAAAAATGAGATCAAGTTAGTATACAAATGGTTATATGCAGGGGTAAAAGCCATAGTGGTGTAAGTCAAATTTTTTCAAATATTTATATATTGTATAGGTTGCATCTATGCACACAAGTCAATATTTTAAAAAATTTAACTTACACACTATGGCTTTTACCTCTCCATGTACAAGAAAGTAAAATAATAGAGTATAAAATAAGTGTACTTACGTCGTGCATGTATCTACAGTATCCTTGGTTGTAACAGATACCTCTCTTCAATAGCGTATAACAATATCCATTGACAAGGCTAGGAATTTTGTTCTTAATATTTTTTCTCACCCATTGAGATTTTACCATTTCTATATTTTGGATAAGTGGTGGTATTTTTGATACAGTTTTAATTTCAGGTACACAATCTGTAGTCCGTCTCAATTGATTGTTAAATTCCCTTTTTGTCTCATCAGTTTTATTCCATTCTTCTGTATCATCTTCTTCAAATTTTTCATATTCTTTGTTAAATTCTGTTGCGTTCTGTTTTATATACTTATTAAAACTGCTAGTAGTCATTATATATGGTACATCAGAATGTAAAGATTTGCTTGGTTCGTTTTGTTCACTTAAAAATGTAGACGTTGCACGTGGTACATCAGAATGTAAAGATTTGCTTGGTTTGTTTTGTTCATTTAAAAATGTAGACGTTACACGTGGTACAGCAGAATGTAAAGATTTGCTTGGTTTGTTTTGTTCATTTAAAAATGACATCACTTGTGGTACATTAGAATATAAAGATCTCCTTGGTTTGCTTTGTTCACTTAAAATTGCATTTTCAGAGCTGTAAGAACAAATAAATTTCTAATTATTAAGAATATTGTAACTTACATACAATAGATATTATTAAATTGCAAAATATGTCCATTAAAAAAATTATTAACCTTTTAGAAAGTTACAAAATATTAATAATATAATATTAAATTCCGTCAAATTTGTTTCCAATTTATACTTACAGATTTGTATCAAATGATTCTGCAAACAGAGAAATGCAATCGTCATCATCATCATCATCATCATCATCATCATTATCATCATCATCATCATCATCATCTTTATCTTTATTTCCGCCAGTTGTATATTTCTTTCGTATATTAGTATCTTCATAAATACTTTTATCTATTTGATTTATATGTTGCGTTTCTTTCGGTGAGCTAGGACAATCCATGTGATTGCTGCAAACTAGATCCGTTTGAATATCTTTCTCTTTATCCAAAGTTTTACTAGAAACTGGTTCTTCATCGAAAAAGAGTCTTCTGCAAAATTTCTTGTTTTTCATTGTACTTGTTGAAGCACTTATATCATTTTCATTGTTTAAATCTATTTGCTTAGACTCTACATTATTTTTATTATTTAACTTATCTTCAGATGTAGATAGTTTGGGAGATGGTTTTGATCTTTTTTTATTCAAACGTTCACGTAAGTCTTGCTCTGTTTTTTGCTCTTTGGAATTATTTTCTTCGACTATATTTGATTCTAATGTTACCGTTGTATCGCTATTTGAAAATTCATTAAATTCTTGACTTAATGATTTAGCACATGCTGCATTATTCTGCTGCCAAGTCGTTCTATTTAATCTCCTTTTTGAGATCAAGTTCATATGTATAGTATCTTCTGCTTTACGCTTTCGATTTTGTCTTATAAGTTTCTCTTTGTTGACAAGTATTAATGATCCGTTGACATTAAAGCTTTCATCTACATCCATAAGATTTGAAGTGTTCTTGTTTAAAATGCTTTTATCAAAATTTTTGTTACATTTTTTATCACCTTGTAATATATTACTTTCATGTTCATCATCTAATTTATTTGATTGTTCTTGGTGATTCAAAGTATAATCTTCATAAGTTGTTTTACTATCAGTATCATTAGCATTTACATTATTATGATTGTTATTTCTTAATTCTATCAAAGAATCATTTTTATGATCTATTTTTGTACCGTGTAGTTTCTTATTATCTATATTTTCATTTCTTAAATTAATGCTATTAAGAGCTGATGTAGACTCTGACATGTCTAACATATCCATTGATCTATTTATTTCAGATGTATAATGTTCTTTTTTTCTGAGAATGTTTGTGGATCCAAGTGTGTTATCATTATCAACGCAAGAAACTTGCTTCAAATTGCTATTAGTATTATATCTATCTTGTTCTAGAAAAACTTGTTTAGAAAAACTATTCTGTAAGCTCTTATCACTCATGTTTACTTTCATAATTTTTACAGTACCTTTTGGTAAAATATGATTTCCAGTTATTTTTGGTAGTTTCTTTTTGTTATTATTTGTCTTATTTGCACATTGTTTTTTATTACATGTTGTAAGAAACTCAGACAGTACCGTAGTACCATTAGTCTCGGGCGCTGTTGAACAGATGGGTTTGGAAACAAATGCTTCTGAAACACCTGTTACCTGCATAGTACTATCTGTAGTCAGAGATGTATCGCTCGATTTCGTTCTCGCATAGATTTCTTTTTGATCTTGGCTTCCATTTATGTTATTATATGTGGTCAAAACATTGTCAGAAAGATTCGCGTTTTTAGATTTAAAATTTGTCTTAACGTCTTCAGATGTTCCAGAAAATTTATTTTCTACGTCTTCCGTATTATTTGTATTTGGGAATACATCTAAAAAGATAAAGTGCCCTTTTAATAGATTTCTTAAACTAAATTTTTAGAGATGTATTTTGCTTCTAAAACATTATCAAACGTAAAATTAATAGCAGATTAATATTATACCTTTAACGCTTTTATTCTTTCCAATGTTCAAAGGAAAGTGTTCCAGTTTTACTTTGCAAACTGCTCCACCAGCAATAGCAGCTTTATATAAGGTATCATTATTATGCTTTTTGATGGAGTAACATTCTGTATTCGACTTCTGTGGAGCTTCCACCGGATGAGCTTCATTGGATATCTCTTGCATCTTGCTATTATAATCAGTAACAGTTAAAGTTTTTGCATCCAAATAAGTATCACCATCAGAGTCGAAGTTAACCGATTCCAAACTAGTACCTACTTTATATTAAAAAAAATAGATAAAATTTTACACATCGCAATACATAATACAACGTAAATAAGTTCATCATATGTTACCTGATTTATCGACGTATTTTCTTTCAGATCTATCTTTCTTCCCTTTTGTTGATTTTTTCTTATTACGACGGCTTTTATTATTTACTGGCACAATCTTCTCTTGTGTGAGACTGCAATACGTGTTCGAAGATACGCTAGATATTTGGTCATAACTTTTATTCGAAAGTGACTTAATACTAGTATCACGTTTTAATTGCTGCTTTTGTGCTACAAATCCCGGTTGAATTACTTTAGGACACCGATTGTACGACACGTCGTTTAAAAGTTTAAGATTTGTACATTCTTCGTTTTTCTTTTCAGTAAATTTTTTCAAACAACTTCTTGTTATACGAGTAGTTTCATCCGCTGTATTATCTTCCCGCACATTATCCTTTAACATCCAATTAGAATTTTTAGGTGTATTAATACATGGTGACGAATGTTCTAACTCTTCTTTTTTCTTTTCAGAGAAACGCAATTGGTAACGTTGAACTAGATCTTTATCTACAGCAATGTTATGCAACACAACCATACACTTAGGAAGGTCTTTCAACGCTTCTAACTTGTCATTACTTTTTGCCCGTGCATTTTTCCTGTCTTTTGTCTTTTTTGCCATTCTGTTTGATTAACTACTAATACATACGTTGGTGCTAATGCTTTATGAAAACCAGTTTTCAATATATCTTCACTGTCAATAGTAATAAAATCCTTTAAGCGTCTAACTTGACCAACGCATATCTTCATCGCTCTAGATCTTCGAGAAACGTCGTTTACATATTATTCTTCACGTTATACAGCCGAACATCGTGCGTGGTGAGCATCGCGGATACAGTATAAATCAACCTAATGGAAATATATCCAGCATTTAATAAACGAGGCAAGATCCATGGCATTTTACACATCAACAATTCACATGGACACGGACGTTGTGCGAAAAACTACACGGTGGCCCGACAAGAAAGAGATACATCGGGGGGAATATCAGATTACAAGGTAAGCGGCCATTAGACCCTTTTATCCTCTCTCTCTCTCTCTCTCTCCACGATAATCAACAAGTTAATCCTCCTCGTTGTGCAGTTCTTCACACACCCCAATCAAGTACATCAACACGATTATTACTCTTACATCTGTTTATCCGCATCCAGAAACGTGCGTATACGCACATCACGTGCGTGTATTTCTCGGCCCAGAGACGGTCTTCCAGAGGCTGATAAAGGTGCCACGAGCTTTACGCTAATCGGTCGCGGACCAATTCGCAATGAAGTCCCGCCGCCACGCCGGTTCGCCGCGAAAATATTCAAGTTACTGGCTTCGAGAATCGCAAGCATTTGTATCGATATATCCAGCGACGTTGGCGCCGCCAATTTACGCGTACTACGTAGGCGGTAGGAGTAACGTAGGCAGGGTAGGGTTTCTGCAATATCGACCATCGGTGACGGTGACGCGTTGTCGTCGCACGCGGCCCCCACGATTCTCGATATGATGCTTCGTTGCTCGTTAAAAGTTGCAGATCGTATATTTTAAGCCGAGCTATTAGAAATTGTAATTATTCACGTCGAGCATGGACTACAAGGATGAGCAGCGCAACGAGATCGAGGCCTTGGAGTCGATTTATTGCGGGGAATTGGAGAGTACGTATCGCGAATCCAACCTGTAACCGATGCATGTCGGAGCGAGGCGGACGAGATGCGTAGCCTAATGATAATACTGAGCTTTCGATAATGAATTACTGTTTGTCACGAGTTAGGGCCCGAGCAGAATGGCTGTTTGCAATTTTAAGACAATATTTTTATGCTTTAAATCTTCGTCTTTAGTAATACTTGTGTCTCAAGTCTTACAAACGTTGACATTTCCTTTAAAACTTGACGCAAAAGACAATATTGTGCGTTACTGAGGACAGACTCAAAGCATGAAACATTGTCCTAAAATTGTAAGTCAATCATTCTGCCCGGGCCCTAATACGTGTGTGTATGTTGTACAGTTTTAGCGACCGAGCCGTTTTACACATTTGCCATAGCGATCAAGACGGAGGAATATGAACCAGAGACTGTCAATGGTCTCGGCTGTCGATTGGAATTTACGTATACGTCCAAATATCCGGATGAGCCGCTGGTCATATCAATCTCGGAGCAGGAAAATCTCGAGGATGGCGACGACGAGAAATTGAAGGCACATCTGGCGGAACAGATGAGCGAGAATCTTGGAATGGTAATGGTCTTTACGTTGGTCAGCGCAGCTCAAGAATGGCTCAATGTACAATGGGACAGAATAAAACTGAGGAGAGAAGAGACTGCGGCGAAAAAGCAGAAAGAGGAAGAAGAGGCAGAAAGGGTAAGGGTTTTTATATTACAGATAGATCTGCATAGATGGCAATTGTAATAATATTCCTTTTGCTTTTGTATGTAGAAACGATTCGAGGGAACTCGCGTAACCGTGGAATCTTTCCTAAGCTGGAAAGAGAAGTTTGATGAAGAAATGGGCTACACAAAACGGAGAGAATTGGCAGATCGCGAGGGCAAAAAGTTAACAGGCCGAGAATTATTTATGACCGACAAGACGTTGGATCAGTCGGATCTTAAATTCTTAGACGACGGTAACTTATATTTTTTGTTTCCTGATTACTTTAAATCTGACTTTTATGTTGAAAGATACTGGATATTACATGTTATGTAATTTTAATCACGTTAGGCGATGCTGTAAAAGTAGATGAGAGTCTGTTCCAAAATCTGGATGATCTAGATTTAGATGACGACGAAGACGACCCAGACTATGATCCAAATATCTCGGATGATAGTGCCTAAACAAATTTGATTCAGTAGCCACCAAAGTGATACGTAGAACTAATTGAACAGGAATTTACTAAATTATTACTAAAGAAAAAGGAAGAATGAGTAAAGTATATATTTTAAGTACTAGAATTTCTCTTTCTAAGCTGGATACTGTATTTAGTGAAGAGTGGCAGTGATGAACGAATCGGCATGGTTGAAACAGAAAATACGATATTTCTTCAACCGATGCTTTATTGGAAGACAATTCACAAAACGGAATATTTAAGGAATGAGATAATTTTTATACTTGTGTATATATAAATTATGTTCATAAGCTTTGATTATATTAAAGAAACCTATATCTCGTATTAATATTATAGTCTTTCCCTTTTATCTTGGTATTTATCACAAAATATATATAGAAAAATGGGGTACAAGATAAATATATATCTAATACACGAAATAACGACCAGGATTTAACATTTATTCATAGTCTTTTAACGTTATAATTCGTATAGTAGCAATTCACAATTTAATGGAATCTATTTTCTGCGATGTACAATACTGTCAAGACGTTTATCCATGGCAGCATGATACACTTATCTGTACACAAATTGCACAGATTTGAGTTCCTTATTTTGTGGCAGTAATTAAAAAATGTAATCAATATTATCGATAAATACTTATTTCATATAACATAGATGCCTTTTGTCAAAGATTTATTAGATCTGTAGCAGTCTTTTACAGAATATAAGAATGCGCATCACAAAGTACAAACATATTGGTGTTATAATGTTTTGATGTATCATAACGGTTCTTCTAGTTCATTGCATGATCACTCCATCGCCAAAGACTAACGAGATTAAAACAAAATTATTTTGTCATGTTATTCGCGAATTTTTTCATTTACTAAGTTGTAACTGTAAGTTGTTACTTCGAAAATATTCACGAAGGAGGTAGTGATTTGTTTCTGATGAAGAATCGCGTATCAAATAATTATAAGAAAAAGCAGCTATTCATTAACTAACTAACGGCTTTGAAATACAAATGGATCACGTACTGTGCATGCTACATAATACAGAGTGGTATCACGCTATTAGAAATAACTTTACGATTATTTCAGGTGAATATCTTAGAAAAATAAATAATCTGTAATGTATACTGGAATACTTGACAATCCATGTCGAAGTTAGTGAATAGTGAATAGTTGTATACTATTCAAATATGATTCTGCGAAGTGTCAAACATCGCTACGTCATTGCGTTAAATACAAATACATAAATAAGTACGCATTTATTCAAGCACATTTAAACGCATAAGAATATCGACAAATTGTAATTTCTTAATACTAGAGAGTACAATATTTGTGTGATTCACACTAATAATTTATTTTCTGACTGCAAGAAGTTAAATTAAGAAGTTTGTGTCAAAGTGGTCGTCTCACATGTTTCGAGTTTAGACTCGCCAACGCGTCATAATCTGTTGGGAGAAGAACACAATTAATTATACAAAACGGTAGCTCTACGAGTTTACCTAAGCGATGTATAAATGAAAGCTATACCCTTGTAAATTATTATATGAAGATAAAAATTATTTTTATTAGAAATGCAAATAGATAATTCGTCCTTGGAAGAGATGTATTTTCAATCGCTTGGATAAACTTAATTTTGATGTGTATAAGTTCAAGATTGTTTATCAAATAATACGTTTAGTATATGTATATTCAAACTAAATTACAGATATCTTTTTGCTCATCAAACAGTTATAATTATATAAGCATATTCTATCATGTCCGTAAGATGTTAATATTGCGTACGTTATGCAGCATGCCATTCCCCTAAGCTTATGACACACATCTCTAGAGCCAGATATTAATCTAACAAATGTTGCAATATAAACACAAGATATAGTCTTTTTTATTAAAAAAAAAAAAAATTTATTTTTTTATCGTAAAATTATATCCTTGTTTTATCTATTATGTATATATTTCATCTTTAGGACAAATATTTCGGGATAATTTATAAATAATATATAATTTATTAAATAATTTTAAAGTCTTCGTAAAATGTTCAGAAACATGTTGCAAAATGGTTCAAATGTGAAAGTTATATTTATAATTTTTATTTCTAGTTCTAGTCTTGTTCATGCTATGCATTCTATTCCTAAGTTGTAATAAGACTTATAAAAATACTAAAAATTCAAAAATATGCTTTTTCTAAATAATATTTAGGACTAAATCTGTCGCTGAGATGTCAAAGAAAGCAATTCTAATTTTTGGACAACTTTCTTTGATTTAAGCGTATTTATTTAAAGTTTTAATAAAGTTTTAAAGTATTAATAAAATAATTATAAAACATAAATCTATATATAAATATAAAATATTGCAAAGTAAAAATTTTCGAGCTGAAAGCGTGTGCTTCGGTCTTCGTTGGAGTTTCGGAAAATTCATTGGAGTTTTGATTCGTCTCAGGTTGTTTTAAGGTGATCGTGATAACTTCGGGAGAGGAAGTGGAGACGGATTTAGAATATTGTCTTGGAATCGTCCGTAAATGAGAAGTCGGGAAACCTAAACATATTATTAAATATCTTATGACCAATTACATTTTTAACAGAGTTTATAACGGAAAAAATTTAATTCTAAAGTTCAATTATTATTTGGATAATTTGGAACATAACATTATCCTGACGTACATACATTTTCTTCTAACATTTAAAATGTGTAAAATAATACAATGTATTTTTACAAAATGCGATTTACAATTTTACTATGCAGCATAAAGTTTCTTTAGTTACTTTCAACTGTATTCCAGTAATAATTGCTATCTTTAATATTGATACATAAAAGGAGGACATTAGAATATTACATTGTTAGTTTATTGCAATAATAACATTGTCAACAATCGATTCATGCCGCCATGTACTGTGTTAGCGATTCATTGCAGTGATGAAAGCACTATGGCGTTAGTTATCTGATGAAACAATCTTTCTTACGATTAAAACTGTTTATGAGTCGTTTTGCTGCTTGCACATGCTGTGAATGACATTGATTATAAGTCATTATAAGTTGAAGAGACATCGATATTTTTTCATTAAAAATAATGATAGTCTCCAACTATTCCGGCCGATGGAAATCTGCTACAGATGTTTTAAATCGTGACGAATTTCTATTGTGTCTCTGAAAAAGATTTTAATTAAACTTCAGCGGTTTCCACCGAAACTTTATTGCCGAAACGAGTAAATAAAAAACGGACAACACTGTGAAGGAAATGGATACATTATATGAATATGAAGTGGGTGGTTACATCATAAAATAAAATATCTAAGCTTTGATAGTCTATCAGTAACATTAACGATTAACATAACATAACATTCTGAGAGAATAAGCCACTATTAAGAGAATAAGCATAAAATCGAGCAATTTTATTTTATCATTGCTTTTTTGCAAACTTTACGAAATAACACATTCCTAAATATTTTATAAAAAATCAGCAGCAAAATAATTTCATGCATTTTATGAAGCTTCATAATATAATCGTGGAAAAATGCAAAGAAAAAATAAAAAAGCGATGCGCAATGCATATCAAAACAAGAGATTCTTAATAAATCTTCTAAAGATTCTTGTTTGTTGCAATCAGACTTACTAACTACCTCGTTCATGCTGTCTATAAAGTGCTGCAACACTACTTATTACAACTAATTTTGATATTTATCTATCACTATCTAATTCTTCGATTCTATAGCTTATGAAAATGATAAATTTCACTTTATCGAGTGATGCGACGTATGTCGTTATGTGGTTAGGAGAATTGATCTAGAATCACAGAGTTCATCGTACTTACTTTTCCGGCAAGATACGTGGTTTGGCATAATCACCCGGCCATTCGTACAGATTTGGCAGTGGACTGTCATAGTTGGCATCGTACATCTTACTCATGATAAATTGTAGCTTGTCTTTCGGCTCCGGATATTCGCTTGCCAAACCACCTACAGATATAATGATAGATAATAATACTAGCTAGTATTTTGCACACAATTCTGAAATTATAACACCAACCTTTGGCATAAGCATAATTAGCTATTTTAATCGCGATGTCGATAGAACACTCGCGAATACTATTTAACGGCGGGTATAGACTACCCCTTTCGAGATCCTCATTTTTCACGTGATCGGCGACAGTTTGTGCCGAGATCAGGAACAAATCTTCGGTGATGTGATGCACTCCGGTCGCGATAACGCCTAAAGCAATACCGGGGAAGATGTATGCGTTATTACCCTGTCCAGGCTTATATGTTTTTCCTTTATATTTCACTTCACCGAATGGCGAACCCGAAGAGAATACACATCTGCCCTAAAAACACAGATGGGTTTAGTCTGACGAATCAATTTAATATGTCAAAAAGCAGAGTCATCGTTATCCTTATGCGATTTAAGATTGTAATATATTCATACGTCGGTATGATCATACGCTTGCTGCGCCGTACATTCAGCTTTACTGGTTGGATTACTTAAAGCGAAAATCAACGGCCTCTCGTTATTTTTTGCCATCTCCGTTAAGACTTCAGGAGTAAATGCCCCTGCCGCCGCCGAAGCGCCTATGCGAACATTTCACTTCTGTACCCAAGATCGTTTTTCTTTGAAGGAATCTGCTTACCTATCAAGACAGTAGGTTTGATTTCTTTCACAACTTCGATTAACGTCTTCATCACTTTGTGGTCCTTCGCGTACCAGATTTTGTGGCCTTCCAAATTACCCTCGGGCCGATTCTTTACGAGTAGCCCGTCAATGTCCATCATCCAAATACTATCGCGCGCCTGCTGCTGGGTGGAACCGTCAGCTTCCATCGCTTTGACACACAGATCGGCTATTCCAATAGCTGCCTATAATTAAGTAGAATAAATATTGTTGTGTTGCAATCTCAAAACAAACGCATAAATATTTAGTATCTTTGCACTACTTCGAAAAACAAACCTCTCCGGCGCCGAGGAAGACAAACTTATTATCTGACATTCTTTTCTTAGTTATTCTTTGCGACGCTAAGATTCCAGCCACCGCAACCGCCGCCGTACCTTGTATGTCATCGTTGAACGTACAGTACTTATCTCTATATTTATCTAAGAAACGGAAAGCATTGTGGTTTCCGAAGTCTTCGAACTGAAACACAAAGCGTGTAATATTATCATGTTGTACGAATCATAGAATTTCACGAGATTTAAATCAAAGACATAATAAATTATACATATTTAAAAGTGTACACACGATAGTTGCGTATGTTAGCTTACTTGAATAAGAACGTTTTGTCCGTACTTTTGCACGCAGGCAGCCATAAATTCGTCGATTAATTCGTCATACTCAGCACCTTGGCTCCTAGGCTTGTTAAGACCGATGTAGTGAGGATCGTTTCTTAGCTGCTCGTTATTAGTGCCTACATCAATAGTGATCGGGAGACATTGATGCGGTTTGATACCAGCCAGAGCTGTATAAAGCGCCAGTTTTCCAACGGGGATACCCATGCCGCATGCCCCGAGGTCACCGAGACCTAAAATTCGCTCGCCATCCGTTACACAGATAGCTCGCACCGCTTGTTCCGGCCTAAAAATACGAAATTATGGTGAATATTGAAAATAAATTAATACGCTGTACTATACATAAAGCCATTGATCTTTCTCTCTTGCTCCGCTTGTTGTAACGTGAAAACGTGCGATGCGTGTGATGCGTGGAATTCTATTTTTAGCGAACCAACGCCAAACGCGCACTTTCCGTTTAAAACACTACAGTGTCTTTTAAAAACTGTTCTTCCCTTGGAATAGCGATTGCATTTTAATCAATCGTGTGAAAAGAACGGTAAAAGACAGGTTGCAAACATAACTCTCTCGTCTTTTTTACAGATACGGCAATAATATCTCTCCTTTGATACTAACCAATTATTCAAGATCTCGTAAATATGGCCCTTATCGTATATAGTAATGAAAAGTCCGCGAGGTCTACGATATATCACGCCAAACTTTTGGCAGGCCAAACCGACGGTAGGTGTATAGACAATCGGCATCATCTGTTCGATGTTTTCGCTTAACAAGCGAAAAAATAATCTTTCGTTCCTCTCCTAGAAATTATTCCGAAGAAATTAAGGGCAGATTCTCCAAGGGCGAGTAGGCGCCGAGTAGGTACTATACTATATTTACCTGAAGTTCCACGAGATACAAGTATCGATTCAAATCCTCCGAGTATTTCATTACTGAGGCTTTGCACAGAGCCAGCTGTTCCTCTTGCGTCTTAAATCGGGGTGGCTGCAGCCCGTGTATGCCGAGGGCTATTCTTTCTTTCAGGGTGAACGCCAAGCCCTGTTATTATCAGGGAATATTCACGCTGTGAGATCGTGCGTCCGCTCTACCGAAGAAAATTCAAGGGGGGGGACAACGGTACCTTGTTCAGTCGAGGATCTCGGAGGTGCCCGATACCCTTTACCATATTTATCGGTACCACATCTCCCGAAACCTCGTGGATGTCCCTTTGCTGAACGTCCTTTACGCCGATATGCGAAGGTGGTAGCGTCCGCGTCCATGATCCTCCGCAATTTCTGCTGCTGGCCGATCTAAAAATAACCGTGGAATTTGTATCTCGCGACTTCGTCAAATTGCATTAATGTGCTTAATGCCTTGCAATAAAAAAAAAAGTACAATAAGAATATTTTATTTTAATGATAAATGACATATATGGTGATATTTTTCACGATACACAGAAAAAAAGGAGTGTTAAATCAAAACTTATATACTCGTATATACACAACAATCTATAATCTTCTTATAAAGAATTAAAATTTTTTTTCTTGGTTAAACTATATAAATTACTTCATTCAAGAAAGATTATAGATTGTTGCGTATATACGAGTATATATAAAACTTGATTTGACATTTCTTTTTTTCCGCGTAAATTCTTTGCGGTGATTTAAAGACTCATTAGCATCGTTGTTAAATCAATCATCGATTTAATCATATTAATTTTCTACTCCAACGAGACTGTGTTTCAAGACCGACAAATAATCGGCGTGCAGTTTGCGGTGTAGAAAAGTTTATATTAATTTATACAAAAAAAAAATTAGACAAATATCCAGCCCGATCGAAAGCACTTCTCTATTTACTCGTGGTATTCGGTTTCATTTATCATTGTTTTATTTTATTGTCAATAAAAACTACGGCTGATGCTTGCTGCGCGACATCAAGACAGCCGTCGACTAATTATCACAGTTAACGACTCGATGACTCATTTAGTAAAAAAGTAACTTTGTAAGCGTGGGAATCCAATAAAAAGAAACATTTTCTTTTTTTAGAGACACGATCAACGAATTTTCGTTTGTCGTGTTTTCGAATGTTTGTAAAAGGACAATGAGCAAATGACGAAATGCCGCTTGATGAGTAAATTTAATTTAGGAAATGGCAAAGGAATGTCGCGTCATCAAAAACGACAGATAAGTCGTTCTTATCACGAAACGCCTTGTGCACGCGTGGTCTCGCCAGTCTCGTTGGCGATAAAAATATTTCATATTATACGAGTTATATGGTAAATATCATGCGAATGTTTAATTCATGGGCCGTTTGACATTCAGAAGAAACACAACAAAGTTATTTCAGTATAAAAAGATACATAATGCCTTGTTGGCACGCATACGTATCCTCTTATTAACATTCATTAGCGCGAAGACAACGATTTGACGAGTCTCGATTTTGTTTAGAAATGATATCAGATGCAAAACACGTGGCGATTCGAGCCGCGTTTAATCGTAATCCCGTACGATAATTCTCTCTCTTCATTGTTCGCCGATAACAAAATCGACGACGATTGAACGTACGACTGAACTGTGGAATGAGATAGATTAGATAAGAATTCATAGAATATCAGTGCCAAGCCTTTAAACTCGCCGTACGATCAGATCGTGTGTAGGATTAGATAAAGCACAATCAATGAAGCTGCAAAGTGGAGCACGTTGTAAACTGCGCCGGGCGCCGGTTTCTTCTCTTTAAAGTGAACGGTTCCCAGAATGCGAAATCAAGCGGAATGAAACAATTCCCACTGTGAAATGATATCTTTGCTTCCTCGGAAATTTACTTCCTATAAGAAATGACAAAACCGTCGCGCTTTAAAGCCTTGAAACGCAGCAAAGCGCGGTCACGTGCGTTTCATGCCCGCGATATTATTCGACGACATGACGGTTCCCCGCCGCTTGAAGAACCAAAGCGGGCTACGCTATTATTATTTTCGTGGCATAAAGCCAATTTTGCAGAAATGACCGAGGCGCGAAATTTGCCGAGGTGGCGAGCGTACATACGCCTTTTTCTGTCAGTCGTAATTTCGGGATATGGTAATCGCGTTAGCAGGCTGCATTTAACGCCAGTGCGGCCGCTCCTCTCTCCTCTCCGCGTAGCGTTTTTTCTCACGAAACAGAGCCGCGCCGTTCTAAATTTAAATAGCTCGTATATAGTAAACGTTTGCGCTTTTAGATATGTATTTATGTGTTTTCGTCGGCGTTAAAAAGATTGTAAAAATTCATTTTTCCATATATTTGCGAACGTGGTTACATTACAATCGGATATGGAGTGAACGCGCATTGGAACTGTGCCTTTGTGAGACACACATCGTGTCGTTGTCATTGTGAACGAGTAACCGTTCCGACCTGTTAACACGTTGGCTGTCACGCTGAATTCGCTCCCGAAAATCCCGCCAGGCCACCTGCCACTGTACTCGAAACTCGAAAAATTAGTTGAATCCTAGAATATCCAAAGATCTGTATTTTATTTTCGTAATATCTTATTAGTTTTACCACATCCTGGTTAGAAATAGCCAATTATACCATTTCCGGTTGAGTAAGTAAAAATCGTCATTCGTGGTGATGTAGGTAAATATATGTTAAAAGGTTCACAGCGAAACTCGCGTAGCCCTCCCACGTGAAACAACCCTCACCGCGTTACAGTTTCTCCTCATCATCATTAAACGAGCGAAACTATACACCGCTGACCAAAAGTTTATTAATCGGAAGTGTCTATTACTATGTAGAATAAAATCAAATTTATACATTATAATTTAACATACTTTTATTATTTTATTTTATTTTTCTTATAGAATGAATAATAATATAAAATGTTTGAAGCGTCTATATAAAAAATATTTTATATATACAATATAAGAATATTAGACATTTTTTTCATCAAAGCAGCCATTCTCACATTTAATTGCCTTTTTTTTACTCATTTAAATAATCTAGCTACAAGTTCTTTTTCACTCTTCTAAAATCCACAACTCAATTTTGGGAAAAAGGTTTTATGACTGTAGTACTACATTCTTGAAATTAAACAGTGCTACGTTAACTAAATATAATTTCAGATTGAGAAAAGTATTGAGTAAGGCTTGAATCGGACTTTCAAGTAATGTTTCATTGAAACATTTATAATTTTATACGTGGTCTCGAACTTTTGGCAGGCATTGTATGTCACGCTTCGCGATATAACGCCTAGGAGTGTGAGCGCGTCGTCGCGTAGATGAATAAATTAAAAAGGAAGCTTCCTAGCTATACTTCGACAAAAAATACAAATGACAAATCAGATTGATTTACACCTATACGGAACGGAATAATCCCAGTGTCATAATTATGCAATTCTTCTCACTCGGCTCGATGGATTTTATAAATATCCGGCCGACAGGTCAGTCATCAGTGATGTAAGCAGAACAACGAGACTTCAAACATGACGTAACCGAAGTTTCTGCGACAGTTTGTGTTGAGGTGGAGAGCTGTTATTACGTATCCCGACATTTTCTATAGCCCCGATCGATCGACCGCGATACTTTTTATATTGATTATTTGACGTGCTATACGAGCACTCGCAACGCTTGTAAGTCCTAAGGAAATTCGTCCTGCCGACATTGAACTTTACCAGAATAAAGCACGTGATTTGATAACTACTATTTTAGTTGACAAGCCTGCAATTAAGGTAACAGGAGATTTTCGTGTCTGATCGCCTATCGTCAATTATTTAGCTACGTAAACCAGGTGATTTGTCGATTTTATGTCTAATATTTGATTCGCACTATATATTATACCACTTACGAAGCGAGAGGATATGCGCATAGATCGCAAAAATGTCGTACCAGGAAGAGACACTCGAACAGCTTGCCCGAATAATCGATCAAGCGCATTTCACGAGCCGCGGATGAAGCACACGTCGGGTATCGTAAATTGGATCGGGCAACGCGCGCGATGCGATACGCCGGTAGATAACATTTATCAGACGTTTGCTTTTACCGCGAACAGGACCAGGTAAGAAAGACACGTAAGACGCGTTGCAATTGCACTTATCGTTTTTCTGCTATCGATTATGTCAAAACCACACGCAGATAATTTCAACGGTACAATACATTGCACTGTTAAATTCGTAGGGTCAAACTATACACAATTTGAGTGATTTTTAACCATTTTTATAGGTCGCCACTGCTCAGTATATCGTTAATTCAACTAAACCAATAGAGTTAAAAAAATAAATTTTGACACGTGGTAGTTAAAAATAACAAAATGTTATTTAACTCATTGGTTTAAATTTAATTCTTTAATATTTAACAGTGAGCGTGTTTACAATTAACCGCGATAGATTGACGACAGCGAGAGGAAAGATTCGACGACAATGAGAATGAAAACGGTTCGACGCACGTACGAGTCTTCTCTTTAAAAGAATTATTCTAGAATTACATTCCTACTTGTACATGGTGTTGATTTTAAGCGAGGAAATTAATCGTGATAGCATTAGTCTAGCGCGGTATTTTAATAAAAAGATAAACAAGATATAATACGTCCACTTTTGCATTGATACAATTAAGCATTGTCTTAAGGTTGAAAGTGATCAACGTAATTCGTGTATACGCTTGGACTATCCTTCGTATAACGTGTAACGTATACATATTATATTTGTACAATGTATTTCTATCTTTTGCGTTTACTTTCAAAATTCGCGTTCCAGTAAAGTTCGACTGTTTGCTTGAAATACTTCGTACAGTATATACGATAGGCGATACAAATTTAAATGATCAATCAAATAATTGTGTAAATTTCGTAAAACTTTGTGGGTGTTTATATCTCTCATCCATATTGCTAAAATCAATTTGTCTAATGTATTTGTGTAACGTTTATACATATTCGTTGCTTTCGTTCAGGTTGAAAACAGAGTTTTGCTGAATCGATTCGGCTCCTCGACGTCTTATTAAAAATGAGATTTCCTGCGATTTCTTGCGCCGCGTGACTAATATCCGGGAATAAAAAGTATCGCCAGATATCTAGAGCACCAGATATCTTTTTCCTTCGTTCACCGCGCCTGAGTCCATCGCGCACGTCCCTGGAGCGGTACAGTATCCGGACAGCCGCCGTTTTTTTGCCTTGACTTTGAGTCTCGAGATTATTCATGATCCGTTACTTCCGTCAATTTCCACTTCGCGATAGAACCTACAAGACGATTATTATGTGAAATAACGTTGCTCTGCGCTCAATTTAATTCAGAAAATGCGGAAAAAAAGCGAAAAAATGCGGGATGTTGTAACAGACAAGAACCTCATCTAAATATTAACGCTTTCTCGATGTCATAACAGCGAGCGACGAAAAAACATAAAAAAAAAAAAGAAAAACAATCAGAGAAACCGAGACAATGTCGAAAAAGGGATCGTAATAAGAATCTCTGCGTTATTTTTATTTTTATTCGCAGCCAAAGCTAGCGATCGAGCCAATTTGGAGGAACCTGGAGAAACTTTAAAACAACTCGAGATTTATCTGCAAAGTCTCTTTTTCCTATCCGACAGTTCTGACACCACTGTTTAGTCGACCGTGTCAATATCCCTCGGTAACCAGTTCAAGGTGAAGATTCCCGGAGATATGGATTACATCTGTACGGTGAATTTCCACAAGAACGTGGAGGGTGTTACTTTTCGGAGCGCGACAAGCACCGCACCGGGAACCTCGTCGAATCGCGCACGGAAGCGGATCTCCGATTCTGACGGCGGTCAAGGCCACGGGCGAAGACCAGGTGAAGGCCAAGGATAGCGCTAAAGGGGAACGAGAAAATGGGCAATCGGCAGAGCGGTAGAAAAAAACACCTGAACGAAAGCACGGCAAACAGCTTCGCCACTTCGGGCAATTCTAGCTTCGCCTAGCTGGTATCGATCGTCGTCGGGGCGCGTTCCTATTTTCAGCACCGCATCGCGGCCCGTCCCGCGAGACGGTTCGCACACGGCGCGGGTCCCTTTTTCCCCGGGAAAAAGGCTCGGTGTCCTCCCTGCGCCCTGTCGAAGGGTCGGAGAGTTCGCCTCCCCCCGTCGCGTCGCGTTGCTCCCCGTGTCGTCCGCAGATTGATCGCGGTATTAACGAGCCGTAGACCCGCCGCGCCGAGGCGACGACGATCCCGAGGGTCGAGAGTAAAAAAATTTCCCTGTGGCGTACTCACAATATAGACCTCTGCAGGACGAACATCTCGCTCCTCTCCTCGTGTGCTGGTGCACGCAGCTGATCACACCTCACACCTCCCACCCGACAGGAACGGCGCGCGACTGCGCCGACTGCGCGTTCTCGGGGCCCTCGTCGGAGGTCGGAGGTGCTGCTGGCGGTCGCGTCGCGGGGGTTCGGGGTTCCGCGTTTTACCGGCGCCGGCGGCGGCGCGGCAAAAGGTGCGCAGGGTGCGCAGCAATCAGCAAATCGCGTCGCTCGAGCTCGAAGTGGATGCGAGGCTGCGAGGGATGCGAGAATGAGGATTATTACTTTTTTCCACCTTAGCGTTTTTTTTTCCACCGTTTGAAACGGCGTATTTATACGCGAGGATTTTTCGAGGAGGGAGAGGAAATCATGGGGATTCGCGAAATATCCATGCACGCGTTCTTGAATTATTCTGTTCCCCGTTCGCGGTCGATCGATCGTTCGATTAATTATGTCTTCGATCATCTCCCCCGCCTAAAAAGACTCGAGAGTCGAGCATATTGATTATTTGTAGGCCTATTATTCTTTTTTAACTGACAATGAGCTCCTCGCACGGCTCACCTTTTCTCTTTTTCTTCTCACGTTGTGGGGAAAAAGAGAAAAGATGGAGCAAGAAGTTCTCAGCTAAAAAAAACAGGCCTTTTGTATCGGCGAAAACACCCCTCATCAAATTTCTTTGATTATTCGACAGTTAAATTAAAGCTTGTGAATCGATTAATTGGTTTTCAGAGTATGGAATCATCAGCTGCATTCGATCGAAGCACAGATGCATTTAACTGTAGAAACATATTTAGAAAATACCATTTTAAAAATATATAATTGTTATTCTCGCACTGGTGAAAAAATGTGATTTTATTTATCGCATATTGAGTACTGACTCGGAAAAAAATTTGTTTATATCAAAATATATAATTATACATAAAATATATGTTTTCTTTCTGTTGTATATAATCAGCTCTGTCTGTATTAGAAAAATAATAAGAATAATTGAAAACATTGCATGCAGTGTCTTGCATTATTTTTTTTACAAAAAGTAAAGTTGCAATTACAATAATCTACATATAATCATAATCATCTTTTATATTGCATAATTATTACATTTATATGTAAGCAATTTTTTTCATTTTCTCAATAGCTTTACTTTTTATTTAGAAAGAATAATGCGAAAATAATTATCCATATATTTAATTAGTTTTTAATTTTTCTTATTATTTTTCCCACATCATATACAAATCGAGATACAAGAGAAAAACATATACAAACATATTTTATATAATAATTATACATATAACTTTATATATGCTTTTATATGAAAAATTTTTTACCTACAGTTGTAACGTTACGTGTTGCACATTTTCAACGCGCATGCGCGAAAAAAGGCGGCAATTCGCCAGCAACATCACTTCAGTCTTTAGGTTAAGTATGGTTGAATGCATAACCTTAGCGATCTCGCGAGTGTCACATGGATTGTAATTTATTGTTGCTCTCAGGCTTATATCTTAAGAACGGTAAGAGAAAAATTACAACGTGATATCTAAACAAGATAGCGGTGACAACTTTTTTCCTCTAATTGACTTTCCACCTCGATAATTACAATCTATGTTTATGGCAAACCCAGTATAAATAAATCGTCTCCTGTGAAATATATAATATGAAAATAGATTTAAAAAATTTACTTTTTTCTAACTAATGCTATTTTATTAATTAGGTTGACCGAAGTGCAAGTCCTTAAAGAAGAAAGAAACGGATATTTAATTGTTGCCGAACCGATTGCATTTCAAGTGCAATGGCTAGATTAAAGAAGTGCACGGACAGAGATATATCTGTATTACTTGAAACAAGTTCAGAGTCAAATGAATTCGAAGAACTGGACGAATCTTATGTGCCGAAGATAAGCACTGATAATTATTCTTTCGACCTGTCCGATTCTGACGAGATCTTTGACGGTAATGTGCCGAAGAAAAGCACCAATAATGATTCTTTCGATTCTGACAAGATCTTTGACAATAACAAACGTTTCTTGTTACGAAGCAATGCGTTGCAAAAGGAGCAAGTCTCTTTACGTTTAAGATTGAGACGTTCCACAGAACAAAGTATGTATAAGATAGACACCGAGTCGGAAGATGAAAAACCTAAGAGAATAACCAGAAGTACAAAACGCCATTTGAAAAATTTACAAGATGAAAATCAGATGCCGCGTAAGGGCGCGAGAAATATAAAGTTACCTAAAAGATATTCAGATTATGAATGTTATTCCTCTAAATCACAAGTGCAGAGAGATCAGGTTAATTACAATGAAAAGAACCTACTTCTTGGTTCAGTGGAGACTTTCAAAACGAGAAAACGAGAAACCAGCAAACACGCAGTCAAGAGTGATGATGATTCAGATTGCATTTGTGTTAGTTTTATTCCAAAGACACCGTCTACAAGAACAAGATCAAAACTTAATAAACAGAATCCTGCTGATTCTGCAGACGATATCAATGACAATGCTACTCCTAAAGTTAGAACCAGATCAAAATATACATCTCCCTCTGTAGATAAAGAATTAAAAAGAGACAACGTAGATAAATCACCTAGTAAGAAGATATATCTTGAAACAGATGCAATGCAAAATGTTTCACTTAATTGTACTCCTAAAAGGTCGAGAATTCAGAGGAGCAGTCGCAGAACAATTTCAACTATGCCTAATAAATGTGAATCAGTACAAAAAGATGAGAATAAGAGTAAAGCTGATAAAGTGGAAGTTACACATAAAGCTGTTAAAGGTTTGTTTATAAAAAATAGTCAAGGAAACGATGACGCTATTGAGTCACCAGTAGTACAGAATGGTTTGAGTACTCCAAAGGTTCGTGCATTGTTGAAGCAGAACGCTTTGACACCATCTATGAAAAGGAGAACTGATATGCTAGTTAAACCAGCAACGCCATTGCAAGAAATCAGAACTAGGTTGCATGTCAGTGCAGTTCCCAAGTCGTTACCTTGCAGAGAGGAAGAGTTTAATAACATTTATACATTTCTAGAAAGCAAGCTAATGGATAACAGTGGAGGGTAAGTTTATCTAGACGTTGCTTAACATATATTTGCATTTATTTTTCTGACATTATATGTATCAATATTATCGCAGAAGCATTTATATAAATGGCGTCCCAGGTACAGGAAAAACAGCTACTGTAAATGAGATTTTGAAATGTCTGAAGAGAGCTGTGGAAAAGGGTAAATTGGACTATTTTGACTTTGTTGAGATTAATGGTATGAAATTATCTGAGCCCAGGCAAGCCTACGTACAGATTCTAAAGCAATTATCTGGAAAAGTTTTAACGTGGGAACAAGCATATAATATGTTAGAAAAGAGATTTAGTAGCAATGCTAAGAGACCAATGACGTTGCTACTTGTAGATGAGGTATGTACATACACATCTTTATTCTTTGTATAATATACATTTCCATTTATTTTCTATTGTTTGTTATATCTTTTATATTGTGTTAAATAATCTTTATTTTATTTTTTCTTATTTGTTTCACTTATTTTTATTTTCTTTGTTTAAATTTTTATAGCTTGATTTATTGTGTACAAAACGACAAGATGTAATATACAATTTATTGGACTGGCCTACAAAAGCCTCTGCTCGATTAGTAGTTATTACTATTGCCAATACTATGGATCTTCCAGAGAGAGTTTTAATGGGTAGAGTCACGTCACGATTAGGTCTTACCCGAGTAACGTTTGAACCATACAATTATAAACAATTATACGAGATAGTGTTAACTAGACTTAAAAACACAGACATTTTCGAAAATGAAATTATACAATTAATTGCACGGTAAGCATTATACAGTCTCTTTATTTAAATGGTTCGTTCATATATTTTATGTATATGTATATGTTTTAATGTTATGGTTTCATAACTTTATTATTCTTAAAATATTTGGTATATTTTGACTAGCGTATTGTATGAACCTTTTGGTACTTTTAATTGTTAATTTTTATAATGAAATCGATGAAATTTGACTAACCATTTCGAAAACATTTTATATTTTGTATTTTAGTAAGGTGTCCGCAGTATCAGGCGACGCTCGTCGCGCTTTGGACATTTGTCGTCGAGTAGCAGAAATTACGGAAACACGCAACAGTACTACAGTAAACGTACAAGATGTGAATGAGGCTTTGTCGGAGATGATAATAAATCCAAAAGTTCAAGCGGTAAAACATTGTTCAAAATTTGAGCAAATATTCTTGCAAGCCGTATGTGTGGAAGCCAAACGAATTGGTGTGGAAGAAGTTTGTTTCAAAAATGTTTATAGACAATTTGATTCTTTATGTTCCTTTGATGGTTCGTATAAAAAAACTTGTCAATAATATAAGAAAGAATGCGATGTGTGTAAAAGAAACTTTATATTATTGTAACTTTTCTGTTTCCAGGTTACAAAACACCCAATATTACTCAGACGCTTGATATTTGCTCAAAGTTGGGTGACTATAGATTGTTATTATGCGAATATTCAGGTAGCGATATACATCAAAAGATTCTGTTGAATATATCAAAGGATGAGATGCATTATGCATTACAAGAAGTTGATGTTGACTAAAAATGTACAAAATTTGAATAAATGCCTACAATTATTAATTTAATTTATTACTAGTTTAGTTTATTATATTAATTTTATTTCTTTTTGTACACAGAATTAGATATGCCCGAGTTTTTTTTACGAATTACGACTTTACAATTTACTCGTCTCTAGATCATACAAATATAGTTTCCTTGTAATATTGTAATCAAGAAATATTAAAATGTAAATACATTCTATCAATAAAAATTAAAATAGTAAATAAATTCATTTCTAAAGATTTGATTTTTGTTTCTTCCGTGGACATATCGTGTCGCGGTAAAGTCGCATTTATTAAACGAATATGTTTAGAAATATATATGTTCGACTATATCATATGGCAACGAGTCAATCTATTATTGGAAAAATTACACAACTCAAGTTCACGGTAACCCTTCCTCTCTCATTCATTAATCTGTTGGTTAACAGTATTTTACTTCTTGTAATGTGTTGCGCAAATAATACTGTTTTTTGAAATTTTATAGTAAGTGAATTATTGATATTATTTGTAATACATATAAAAAAATCCAGAAGTAATGAATAGTAACGACATCGACGAAAATATTCTTTCATTATATAATGCTCAAAAGTGGAAAGAGATTGCTGCATTAGCTTCCGCGAATGGCAATCCTAAGCCTAGTCGATTATCATGGGTATTGCCTGACGTGAGTGACTTGTATTGGATAAACGATACTATACGAAAGTATAATTTATCTGGAATTGCAAGCATTGGTTGTGGTTGTGGATTATTGGAATGGTTGCTACAAAAATGTTCAGGTAAATCTTAAAAATAATATTGATATAAACATAGATCTCTTCGATAATATTTATAATTGCTTATTATTGTAACATATTTTTTTTCAAGGATTGGACGTTGTGGGTATAGAATTGGATAGTTCTTGGTGGAATAGCAAATATTCTCCTCCACAATTCTTAAAAAATATTATCTTTATTGAGAACAAGTCAAATTTTCAAGTGCCAAAACGATACGCAATGTTATTTTGCTACTTTAATAACTGTGCAGCATTCTGTAATTATATAGAAAATTACAAAGGTAATTTAATTTTTGTTATTGGACCTGCGCAAGGGAATAATTGTACAACAGATCCATTGCCATTCGATGAAAAATTTGAAAAATATAATTGGAAATTAATAAAGCAGAAAAAACTCGTGTGTTCCAACGATTATATTACTGCATACAGTAATAAATAATAAAAAGTATAATGTGTTTTAAATAATAATGAATAATAATTTTATAAAATAATATATACATAGAACATTATCTCCTGTGTACAATTTATTATTGAATATTTTTAATTTAATTTACTTATCCATTATATTAGCATGTTTTCAATACTTTATGTGATGCGCTGGATATGAGAATAATTTTAATGATGACATTGTTGGTTTTATAATTATCTTATTAATAAATTCTTGTAATTTTATTGTAATTAACTTGGCGTTATAGCTGATTATATTATGTACAATGTGCATAATATTTATTTTCCCTTTTCACAAGAACGAAATCAAGTCCGTTAATTCAAAATCCATTTCCCAAGATGTTCTAAAAATATTTTGTAAATAAAATTGTGCAGTTATGTTTGATACAAAGAATTGCAAAAAGCACTTATGTCCATTTCTATCAATGTAGATTGACTTTTTATCTTTTTCTAATTCTAGTAATTAGAGAAAGACAGCATATTAAATTCAGTTTATTATTTATGCGTAGATATCGATGATTATATTTTACATGCAAACTTTGTAAACACGATTAACAATAATCGGGCAATAGACTGCATCAATCAAGTTGAATATTATCCAATTTTTAAGAGATTTACGCGGAATATAATTTTCACATTTATATGATATTTTCAAAAACTTTATCCATAAATCGCAACTCGAAGCACGAATAAATATAAAATAACGTAATTTTCGCACAAAGTTCAATTGATTGCGCCTTATTCTTCTCTCTGTCAAAAGCTATTGACATTTTGAATTATACGGATCGATCGGTATGTTTCGATTCCGATATCGATTCCAATTCGACTCGATGCGATTCGATTTATCACATAGGGGGTGGATCGTGGATCTCAAGAGCCGATTAGTCGGCTAATCTGTACCGAGATTTAATTTTATATTTATGAAGTGACAATGTCGACGGAGAGAGATGTTATTGAATCGAAAAAGAACACGGAGGGCAAAAATAAGGACAAAATCTACTGTACATTTTGCCCCTCGAAAATGCTTAATGCTGGAGCAGCCACGTTAATAAACATGGACGTGAGTATTAGTACTATTTGTAGTGTGTATACATTAATATTGAAGAAATCTGATGTAGAATTTCTTAATTGATTATTATTCATTGCGCGTTTTAGTAATTTAATTATTATAGATGCCGCTGAATCATTAGACGATACATATTTTCAGCGCGTTACTACGCTTTACACGCCGAACGTTTATAACCTAAAAATTATATTTTGTGCATTCGGTGCTTCGTCGATTTGTATCAAGTTTTTAAATCTGTACCGATAAATTTGTACCAAGTTTTTAAAACTGTTTCAAACAATTGTTGTATAGTTTAATTTAATAATTGTCGATTTAACCGAGTAAATAATAAATACAGAAATTTTTTATTACAGTTTGCGCTGCCCTATATCCATAGTAGGGCACAAGACGAGGCTAATCAATCAGAAATTATTTCTGACTACTGGCTAATAGAGGATATGTATACTTTCGAAAATATCGGCGTGTCGCATACGGTAGGCAACGTCAAATATCTAGCTTGCGCCGATTGCGAGAGAGGTCCAGTAGGATGGCACGATTTGTCCACTAAAAAGTCGTACATTGCATTGTGTAGAGTAAAATATGAATGAATAGAGATAAGTGCTTAATAAAATAATTTTCTAATTTTATACATGTATAAATGTACGCGTGTGCCACGTACATACACAACACAAGTGTACAGAAAGATGATATGCAGATATAAAATAATATTTATGAAGCTATGAATATGTGCTTTATATGTGTATATATACTTATAAAAACGTATCTCTCTAGTTAGATTGTATCTAAGTAAACTTATCTTTTTTAAATTAAATAGTTAAATAAGTATTTTATTTTTTAAAAAAAGACTTGTCATAAAAACAAGTCAAAAGTGTCAATGGTACTATCTTATACAGTAGAATTGTGTTCATCTCACATAAAACCTCAGAAATTAATGTTTACACAGGAATAATAATAAAAAGGTATGATTTGCTGTTTTACTTGACAATTTAATATTTAATCACAATATGTTACAAACAGCTGATGAATCAGATAATTAATCCTCGATACAATGTAACGATTCAATAAATTCCATTTACAATTAAAAATCTGTTTACTTAATGAATGCATTTGTGTGACTCAATTATGCCGTTACGTATCACTTGCTTCACAATGCCGTTCGTATGCCGAGTATCACAAATGGGTTATACGTTACATATAATTAATATAATTAACCATACGTGTGAGGTGTTAGATCCGCGCGAGTACTTATACGTGTATACTTCTCGATACGATTTAAGTATATATGTATATGCGTATGTGTGTAATATATTTTTAATACTTGTCATGTATACATTATCTGTTTTGCAAAGCCTGTTTGCGATTTGGGGGGGAGCTCAGTTAAGTTAGTATTTATTTATTTACGTCCCTTTTTTTTATTTTGTCTTCCTTTAATCTTAAATATTGCAAAAATAGTCGCGCGTTCGTGCGAGCCATACCGCGCCGATATTAATAACATCACAGCTTTATCTCTTCTTAAAACGCGTACGTCGCTAAAGCAAAACGCATTATTCTTTCATTCGACGAAAGATGCGGACGTATATAATATATTATACAGTGTGTGCGCGCGCGCGCGCGCAGACGAACGCACACGTACGCACGTACGCGTTACACAGCGCTAATTAATGAGAGGACAATCTTAAGTACGATAGTTTCGTGTAAACTGTTATCGTAATAGTAAGTCTGAGCAGAACGATAGACACATTAATCATAAGGATTGTATAAGAATTATATAACTACGTAAAGAATTATGTATGTAAATGAATAGAATGTTCGCAGAGATATAAAGTTGTCTTTGAATGTTCTTATAAGTAAAGGAATGAAGAATATATCTATATATAGCTAATATTATAGCTAATAAATAATAGCTATATAAGCAATAGCTAATAAATAATTATATATTTTGAAATATTTGAATAATTACATATCTTTTCCCACTTATGTAAACTCTTTTGAATGTAGGACAAGAGAATGTTACAATATCCACGTAAATATACTTGTCTACATTACCATTGCCATCACTGTGGCAATTTTGTTATTTTTTATCTAATAATACTATGTCCCGGTAAAAAATTCTTGATATAAAAACGTTAAATGTATATAATTATGTATAAAATATGTTCATGTATGTTTTTTTCTCTTATTTCTTTTATCTTATTTTTTCTGTATAAACGGACAGAGATTATACAAGAGAAAGAAGACATATATGAACATATTTTCATATAATTATATATATATGTATTGTTCTATATGAAAAATTTTTTACTGAGGTATATGTTTATCAACTTATGTACACATATGTCAACAAGAAGTTTTAAAGACGTATACAGATATATTAATCGTAAAATTCTATTTCTGTTGGAATCTAATAGAAAATTTATTTAAAAAATATGAAATTATATCCTTTTTTAAAACAATGTAAAAGCAAGTGTAAAAATGTTTGAAATTTCGAAGAACAAATTTTGATCAATTCTTCACGATTTGTTCGGCTAAATAGAATGCTGTAAAGTATATCTATACATGAATTTACGTGATCTTCCGTACGTATAAATAAATATGTAATAAGCGATATTACAGCATGTCAGGTAATGGCAATTCAGTACATCATAATATTATTTTTCAGAAAGTTTCCAGTGTTGTATGAAATGTTTAATGCGTGTTACATTTTTTCGTAATTGTTTCTTTATATATTTTTAATTGTTATCCAAGATATGTACGCAATTGTACTATATATGATATTCTCTAAGCATCTCCTTTATCATATCAATATTGCATAATACGTGTGTATGTCCGTGCGCGTATGAATACAGGATATTTTGTAATTAGGTGCCAGAAGTGATAAATCTATATATACCTATATTATATAAAAAAATTAGAAAGTATAAATTTTTTTATCTATAACAATTGTTTTTTTACGATTGTATTTGTTATATTAACAAATAATGAAAATTAAAGATTTGTATTGTAAAAAAAATGTAGAACAGATCCACAAGATAGACACGATACGTTTATTAAACATAAATCTGAACAGAGATCGTGCAAGATAGAGATAATAGTAAGAAATTCTATTATGTAGAATCTCCTACACGTATTCCAAATAAGTATTAAAAATCGGTTTTTAAAAATAAATCTCATGAAAAAAATTTTGTATTTTCTATATATTTTTTATGTAGTTTCAAGTTGTTTGCTAGTTGGAGCTGTACAAAATATCCTGTATATATAAGAGTTAATAATGCAGATTTTTATTATTTGAAAATTGTAAATCCATTTTTCATGCAGTACATATGCTTACGTATACGCATGTCACGCAGAATTTTCTCTCTTTCTCTCTCTCTCTCTCTCTCTTTCTCCTTCCGTCTCTCCCCCTCTCTTCCTCTTCTCTTCTTCCTTCTCAGCGGATGCAGTGAAAAGATATAAAAATAACAAAAAGGAAATTAAATAGTTTGGAGAAATATATATATATACATATAAACACGCACAGTTATACAATCGATTACTATTACTTGATTTCTTCTATTTTCTCTGTGTAACATTATTATTGTTATGACAGAGCGACAGCATAAAAAGTGAAGCTTTGAGTATATATAAATTCTTTCGCGATTTTGTTAAAAGTATAATTTCGAATAATTCTATTCGATAATATTTGACGCTTAAATCTTTTTATGTATAAATTTCTCTCTCCCTTCACTTTTTTCTCTTTTCCTCTCTTTTCCTCTCTTTTCTCTTTTTTTAGTCCTTTTTTCCTCCCTTTTCTTTTTCTGTTTCACTCCCTCACTATCTCTGTCTATCTTTTTACTTCTCTTATATTTTTTTTAATGTTTTTTTTATTTTTATTGCTGCATTTTTTCAATCGTTTCATCTATATACCAGATTTTATTACCTAGATATATGTAATAACTTTGCAATGGCAAATTTACCTTTTCATTTTTCTTAACAAACAGAAGTGCATTTATTTCTTTAATACAAATAAATTTTGTCAAACAAAAATTCTTAAAGCCATGCGAAATGTTATTAATAACGTATGTGTAAAAAAGGACGTGATTCGTAATACGTTAAGTTGTAACGTACGCTAAAATATTTTTCTCCTTGATAAATTTTTCACCGTCCGACAGTCAGAATAATGTTAATTAGGTTTACTGTGGACCCGTAGGAATTAAAAATAAATCTCAAGAAAGAAAGATACGAAAGAAATGAAAGAATTAACATTATATTGTAAAGAGAAATGTTATTCCTAGTCATAAATATTTGAAATTCCAAACAAATGTTCAGTAATTTACCTAGACCATTTTTGAGAGTAATGAATTTCTTGCATAATAGGAGTCTTTTTTATACTTAATATTTCGCGACTACATGCTAAAGTTTTGCTTATAACGCGCACTGGGATGTCGTAATAAAAATTCTACACAGTCGTTTACAAATATAAATAATGCAGACTGCGTGTGTTATTTTCTAAAACAGTGCCACTGATAATACGACGGCATAGTAGTCGTACGACTATACGTCTTGGTCCGTGGAGCATTAAATATTAACAACGTCAATAAGATTAATTAATTCGCTCATTAATCCTATTACCTAATAATTCTTGGTTGTTTACGGTGTGAAGTATACAAAAGATAGCAGAAATATGTGCAGTAAGCAGTTTATATATCTTATCGTCGTCAAACATTCTTTATTGACTTAAAAAAAATGTATTATTATATTTATTATTACGTAGATAATAAAGATAACGTAAACATATTTTTTATTTAAATTAAATGTATAAATAAAATATGTATAACATTGTGTATTTACTAATGTACACGAGATTTAATATTTTGTGTATTTGTAAAAAATATTAATACACGTCCAAACATTTATATAAATCCTCTATTCTTACAAAATTTATATTAGCACATCCAAATTTATTTAGATTGCACACTACAATTTATTTAGATTGGTCTATGCTGGATGTGATTAAGCTTTAAGTTTGATTATTTTTAAATACTCTATACTTCAAATTTTTCTATATACTGCGCTATGTACAATATTCGTTGTGTCGATTGCATGTATGCATTTTTCAAGAGACATTTACACATAAAATATCAATATAACTATTAATTAAATATAATATATTAAATTAATAACGGTATTAAATTAAATAACAATAAATTAACAAGAAAAACTATATTTTTTAATCAACAATAAATTAATTTTAATTTTATGTTTGCATCCCTCTATATTGTTCTATTTTTTGCTACACTTTTAAGTAATGACAAATTAAGTCATTAACAAATTTGATTGCTATCTGCTTTTTATGCATGAATAGTTTATGTATTAATGCGTTTTTATAGCATATTCTGCATGAAAATGTTTTCGAACGTTTTTGTTACGAGTTATAAGAAAGAAAATGTTTTTCGAAAATGTTTTGACAAAACATCCAATAAAAATTTTTATACTGCAAAATGCTTGTTTATCATTTTTGCTTAGACTTTTTAAAATTGTTCTTGCAAATATTATTATAAATATATATTAATCGGGCTCATTAATAAATATCAATTATTTATTTCATTTTTTTTCTTGGTCGCTTATCAACAAAAATCACATTTATTTTTTTTTCTAACTTTCGATACAAAATGTATATCTATGTACATATCAATAAACAACACGGTAGAACGATTGTTTCTTTAGAAAATGAAAGTCAGTATCCTGAAAAACTTTATTAAAGAAGAAAGAACATAATATCAGGTTTTGTAAGTTGACGAATGTAGTGTATAGGTGAGTCAGAAAAAGACAGAGATATCATATTCGTAATGAACTTTATATAACTACCTAATATTTGCATATGCTTTGGCTTGAAACTATAGTAATTTTTGCATGAATTATATTGTAATAAAATGAAATGAGATATATTGCTTATATCGCCTATTGTTTGAAATAAATTTCGAAAGCTTATCTCACAATCAAACAAAATGCTTTATAGTAACGCTGCCAGAAAAGGCGGTACGAAAAAACTCAAGTTTCGGTATTTCTTCTAAATTGCGAAAATCAAAGGTGCCGTTTCATAATCCATCGATTATTACATATAGTATAGAAATAAATATCGCTGACAAAAAAAATTTTGTCTGAAAAATTAACCTTTTGTTTTTAAGAAATTTAGAGACACTACGATGCAAACAAACTTTGAGAAATTACAGAGATAATCTAGTAAAATCACGTTGCTTTAAAAAAAAGGCAGATTGACTTTAATTTTTATTATATCGTATATGATATCTCACAATTATATATTGAGCGTAAAAAATGTATTTATTCCATAATTTAAATAATTTCTCCTTTGTGATGTCCTTTTTCTGTTTTTCTTTCGTTCTTTTTCTTTCTCTTGTTCTGTTTGAGGGAATGTCACATCCACAGTTAATAAATATATAATGATATCTACCTATCAATCTTCTTTCTCTCCCTCTTTCTTCCCATTCCCCTTTTTCCTTCAAAGTTTGTTTGCGTTGTAATGTAACATCATTACCACTATGTATTTTGTTATCTACACATAAAAGATAAAAAATAAATATATCATTACTACCTGTCCTCCCTTTTTATCTTTATCTCGAATTCCGGAGCGTTATAGAGAAAAGAAATAATACTCCTCCATTCGTTCTGAAAAACTCGTGCAAAAGACGTTTTTTTTTTCGTCTGCTTGGCTTTACGATTATATTAAAATCGAAGAATATTTATATTTATTGCAGTGCAATCTATGTTTTATACGATATATTGCTGAAACTTTCTGAAAGAGAGCTGCAATATTGATACCCGTACAAATATTGTTATTCATAATTTTACATCCTTCTTCCTGTATTCTCTTTTCATTTTGCATCTTTATTTAAGCAACTTTATTTCAAAGTTTTGTAAAATATCCGTGGAATAACTTTTGTTGGATCAAAATGGCTTTCATTGAAAAACTCTTTTCTCAACTATCAAATGCATCATCCTCATCGTTCATTGTTATTGTATATACTCTTCGGAAAGTTATTAATGACGATTTTAATATAACAGAGTATAAGGTTTCTTTTCTTTCAGTCTGCCGCAATAAAATCGTAGAACTATATAAACAAAATTTTAATCATTAAAGTGTAATATCATTATAGTTTTAATTACTTTTTTATCTCTTTTAATTACTTTTTAATTATTTCTGTCATCATTCAATAACGACGTCTATTCAAATTATATATCTTAGGATTAGAAGTCTGCTCAAATTACGATATTGTCTGTTATTTTACTTTTTCTTTCTTTTTCTCATAAAAATTGATAAAATGGCAAACATTATCGAACGAATAAGCAAATGCATTTCAGAGTTAAGCAGTGTTTTTGAGCTAAACTATTTTGTTTGGTCCAATCAAAATAGTTCAGTCCAAATAATATCAGTGCTTCATCGTATATAATCTGTCACAATCCTGCCTTGCTAATTTACATTGTAGAAGAGCTCCAAATTGGAGGTGTATATCCATTTGCCAGTGAAAGTTAAAATTTTTTTGGCAGTCAATTATCAAACGAGATCTGTGTTAGTGAGTATTTATCGCTCAGGCTCGATTCTTTGGACGTCGGTTAGCGATGTCTGTCATTATCTAACCACTCCACTTCCTTCTTTACATAATACAAATACTAAAAGGGGATACAGCTCCTTTATTGTAAATATTTTTTTGTATAACGTAAACCATAAACGAGACTTCGAATCATTTTAACTTTACATTAATCGAGTTGATGTATGTCTTGAAAATGTTCAGATCATTTTTCAATACATAGCATAGAAGAGAACTAAGATCGATGCTAACCGTCGTCAGAGAAATCGATCCTCGTACATGTCTTTTCAAATCTAAACGCGCATTCGTCATGACGCAGGCACGCCCGCGCGGGCGCGCGTGCGTCACGTGCGTGCGTATGTGTATCGTGCGCGCGCGCGCGCGGGCGTGTGCTTGCACTTCGTGTCGACGTGTTTTGTAACATCATTTACACTAGGGGTCTCCAACCTTTTCTATCAAAAGGGCCACATTAAAATCTTTATTATTTTTCAAAATCAAATAAAATCAAAATATTGTTATTAAAAAATTTTTTTTATAAAAATTCGGCGCAGCAACGACTAAACCATAGAACCAAAGGTGCAATATATATAAAATAATATATAAATATATAGATATATAAATATATATTTATATATAAAACCCGGCCGGATAAAACTTCACGGGGGGAGTCGTGGATTGGGGACCCCTAATTTATATATATACACGCATCCAACAACACAATAACAATGTAGCGAGATCATGTTTTTCTCTTATATCATAAGCAATATCTACTGGACCTCGAGTAATCGCCGCGATTATTGAAATATATATATGTACTCGGTATATACGTTCGGCTCGCATTTTTCTTTGGTCTGCTGTTTCTTTTAATATTGCTGGACACAATAAAATGTGATTCGATCAGTATAAATGTACTACGCGCTTGAAGGCGCTCCCGATTCCGCGTCACGCCTAAAGGTCTGCGACATTACAATTAGTGATCTGTAATTATAGTAATAGTAGTAGAGCGATAATACGATACTAAAATAGCAACTGTAACAGTATAATAATATTAGTTGCGATAATAATAAAAGTAGTAATAGTGATAATAGTAGTGTAGCGTAGCGATGTTGCATCTAAAATAGTACGCAAGCTACACAATAGATTCCGAGTTATAGTCGACGACGCTTGACGCATATATCGTATAGAGACATAATTATCCGGTCAAGGAGAAAGCGCGATTTTATGTACATATTGTTACTTTCAGTAATGTCAAGATAGAATAGTCTTTTCCTTGCGGTGCACATCGCGCATAAACCGATCACTTTCCTTCCTTATCGCCTCAGCGTTCGCCATAGTGACGCCATAGTATTTCTTCTACTTATAAAGGTAAGTAAAGTGTCCGTATAGCATTTTAGCATCTTCCACTCAGTAATCGTGCTAATGGCGGCCATTCTTTTTGCTTCGATTTACACACACACAGCGTCGTGGCAAACAGTATGTATGTATACTCTGGCACGGAGGAATAGGCTCAATTCGTTTCCGACTCGATTTTTTCGTCTAACTGCATCTATTAGATCTGAATACAGGATACCTGACGCGTAATCTAAACCGTTCACTTACTGGTAGACCGTATCACAACGAAAGCTTTATCTGTAATCTATATCCAGCTCTCTACCTACGTATCTACCTAGTCATTTCAATACACTTATCCATTTTCCTCGTTTTCGATTATTATTTTATGTTACGTGAAATATCCTGTAACTGCCATCTCGGTCTGTATACGAATCGTTTCACATTCAATTTCTGATTTTCGATTTCGATCTTGGAATTAGGCGTAGCGTGACGAGCGAAAGATCAATACCGGATAAAAATTCGCTGGTCACGAATCAACCATGTCCACACGGACAGTTTTTTTTTGTTGTTGTGCTAGTACAGTCAAACATCCATATTCTTAGCATGTCGGAATCAAACAATTTTTCTATTCTTTATATTTCCCCGCAGTTTCTATTTTCATTTGAATGATACACAAAATGAAAATGTGTTGTGCTACTGACAGATGAGATTTTAGATGCACATGGTATTTTCTGTCTTTTACTCGTTTTCTCACATTGAAAGTCTTAGATCTTTAATACAAAACATAATTTAAAAAAAAACTCGTGACTAACTATTCTCTATATAATATACATAAAATTCCCTTATCTCTCATTGAATAAAAATAATTCTACTAGTTTATTGAGAATTTTCCAATAAAATTGTCGTAACATATGTAAACAAAAGAATGAATCGCCTTACATATATTTGATACCTGATCTCGTCAGAAACATAGCTAGAACCTAATATAGATAATTGTCCTAAATAAAGAATTGCTCTACATTGTTTTAAGTAAGAAAAATAGTCGGGAAAGAGAAGAAATAAATAATGTCATTTGAGGAAAAACCTTGTTCGTCACTCATATAGTCTTGGTTTTATAAATCATACTTAAATTGTGAGAACTACTTTAACAATAGTAATGATAATTTTTTTTTAGCCAGTAAGTAAAATGTTAATAGTTAGTAGTATGTCAGCAATTTGTCAACATATTTGAGCAGAACATTGAGACAAATTAATATCAATACGTTCACCTTAAGTTCATGTTCAGTAATAAGTTTCGGCCGACCTGTAATCTGATAGCAGAGCCAGCAAAAATCGGCGCGTACAAAATCTATTATTTTGTAATTATTTAAATAGAATATATCATTTAAATGATTTTAAAATGACAATTTACCCGATATCTGTAATCAATCTGCCATTATATTTTATTAGCAGGGTCTGTTATATTTCTGATATTTTGTCGATAAAATTTGTAATACTTTTCAAAATTTGTTTTTGACAAATTTGGCTATCTGGATAGTTATAGTATTGCTCGATCTTTTTCACTCGGCCGTTTGTTCTTGCAGTTTTCCTACAGAAAATTACATATTTTGTGAAACTGTTAAAAATATGCAACTTATATAAGATCTATGTTAAACATGTTAATCGACATGTAAACATTTTCCTCTTCTGAGTATTTCTTCTTCACTTTACAACCGCTGTCCTAAGATCATCGATAATCTTCTTCCATTAAAAAAAAACTTGTCTTTACATTTAATCTCCCTATTTCTATCCTTTTTCTAAATTCCTTCCGCTCTCTTTCTATTTCTCACTCTGTGTATAACACCAACTCAACAGCATAATATTCGAATCTCATATCTCAAAATTAAGCAATATAGAGCCTTCGATAGTGTCATTATATACTTACGCGTAAACCAAGTATAATCGTCCAAATAAAACATGAAACAACTGAGTGAAGTGTAATTTAAGACAGCATAAGAATATGTCACAGGTAAATGTACATACCACACTGTTGCTGACACTAGTGCTATGTATAGGCACCCCTAACATTTAGGCAGGTGTCCCCAATTCCAGTGACGTCACTATTCACGACGCAGCAACCCGAGTCTATGTTTCATTTGGACGACCCTTATACAATCCAGCTCATTTCGTGCCAGATATGAGAAGAAGTTTTGTCACTTTCTCGATCACGTGATCGCGTAGCAAATACGACTGGCGGAGCAGTGCAAAGAAAGGTGTTGAAAATACGGAGATTAAGGGTATATTCCGAAATGTACTGACAGTATTTAAATCTACAGCATTTAACGTAACGTGAACTATAGATTTTCAGTATTGTTAGCGCATTTCGGAATACATCGTAAGAATGCTAACATTAAAGGTGTTAAGAATACAGAGGTTCGTCTGTAATATTATATTATATCTTACATTAGTACGTTTGATCATCGTCAATTAAGCTAAGCGTCATTCTCTCTGCTTGGCCAAAGTGTGTTCGCCGGCGACACATTCTATTACCTATCTAAGATATAAGAAAGAGAAAAGAATAATGAAGATAAGTGTATATGGCCGCTGCATATGATCGCGAAGCGATCGTAATCTACTTCCCCCATAGAGGAGTGCTTTCAAGAGCTATCACACGTGAGAGGAGATGAAGTATAGTCGGAGACGAACCATCGTTGGTATCCTTTTCTTTTATGTCGTGCCTTCGAATATCCCCGAATTAGCGGCTCTCTTCCTCTTTCTCCCTTCGGGAGAAAAATTCTCTTATCCTTTAAACGTTCCCGCCCGCTTATTACAGCTAATCTGTTTGATTTCGTTTGTTTCACTATAGTCAGGTAACATTCACGACTTCGTAAGAATTTTCGGATCTACTTATCTGCGTTATCCTTGTCTTTACGGAAAAGATCAGATAATTGTTTGATTGCGATACAAACGATTGCGTCTTAAAAATGTTTGCTCGGAAACATTTTCGGAAACATTTGTGAGACAAGATTCGAGTCTACTGTAGATTCGATTTTTAGCACGAATGTCGTCACCTATTGGAAAGTTTCGTTGTCGCTCATACCAGCGATGGGAGATCTCTCGGAGATCGTTGTGCGTCATTCTACGAGGTGCCCTTATAGTGAATGAAGAAGAAAGTGAGGAACATGAAATAGGCGACTGGGAAAGTGATCCTGGCTATCACGTCGATCGTCTTCGCCACTCTAATCGGATGCGGCGGATCCTTTTTTCTTAGCTGTAAAAAAAAAAAGGATTTTATTATCACGTTCGAACTTCAGACTTTGAAAAGTTCCTGTCGAACATATAAATTGCATGTAACATTATTAGAGTCTGTAACAAGGCAGAAGAATTATAAGGGCGGAGAGCTATTGGATTTTCGTTGTTATACATAAGATTATTTTTTTATAACATTCTTATTAATTTCGGACATATTTTCTAAAAATTAATGGAAAGTTTGCCTACGTATGTAATGACATTTTGTATGTAATATTAATCGAATATATTTCAAATAAATAAAGTTTATTTAAAGATATTTTTAAATTCTTTGAAAAAAAAGAAGGTGTAATGATATCTTTATATGATAGATTATTATACATAATGTTTGCTTACCTCGGCGGTGCAACCGTTCGTTGCTGTATGCGTGCAGGGATTAGGTCCGCAGTTGGTGCAAGTGACAATCTCGTTCGCTCCAGTAGTACCACCGGTAGTAGCTCCGCCCTCCCGCTTCTTTTTACCCTACGACAGGGTCTCCGTAGAAGAAACTCATATTCTTAATTACATATCATTTTTATATCTTAAACAACGATCCACCCTTTCGTTTCGCCCCCTTTCACGCCCTTTCTCTCTTTAGATTCCCTCCTTCCCGCGCCCTCTTCTTTGGATCATCTTTCAAAAATTTTTCACGCATGCATTGACGGTCTTTGATTTTTCACATTCTTTATCATACACGAGGTTTGTTCAAAAAGTTTCCGAACTTTGCCTATATATAATCTTGTGGAGTTTATAACTTATTCAGCTTTGGTTCTTTCGAAATACTCTTCTTGGTTGATATACTTTTCCCACCGTCGTTCCCACTTCTGGAAGTAGAAGTAGAAGTGTAGGTATCAATCAAGAAGGAGAGTATTTCGGAGACAGGGCTGAATAAGTTATAAATAAACTGCAAAAAATTATACAGGCAAAGTTCGGAAACTTTTTAAACAGACCTCGTATCTATTGATTCCTTCATCAATTTTATATACATAGAAGCAAATACGGCCCAAACGATTGATAGAAACAGAAATATTACGATACTTTTGATACGCGGCATAACGTTGCGTTATCACAGCACAAAGTAATCTACCTTCTAGAAAGATACTTGGTGATGAATAGATAATCGGTGGCGCGGCTTCTTATAAGCGTAACTAATAATAACGTAAGCGTACTAGGCTTTGTTAAGAAAAGGCAATTAAGCTTGCACGTAAAGGCATGTGAAATTTTCGGAAAAAAACGCACCGGAGAGAAATATATGATAATAAAATTATCATTTTCATATTATAAGTGGATGAAAAACGATATTTGCGCGCTAATTTAGCGGAGGCGTCTCGCTGGCGATCGTTTTAAAACCGTTTTAAAACAGCGCCGAGTATCCTTGATCGTGAATTGAGGATATGGAGAAAAGTTGATAGAAATAGCGAGTTGTCTCGTCTGATTAAATACAAAAGAAGCGCATTTGTCCCACTTCTGATGGATGAACTAGATACAATTGCAGTCTCTGACATGTCAAGGACTGCCTGGGATGAATGACGTCATATGACATGGCGTGAATTGGGGAAAGACATGAATTAAACAGTGAAAATACGCGGAGATTGGTAACCCGCTGCGAAAATGATCAAAGAGTGAATCGTTGCTTTTTATAATATTTTTGTCCTTCAACCAACACATGTTTATCAATCAACACTTCTTTTGTGTTTCTATAACATGAATTAGATGCCTTATAAACATCTACTTATCATATTCCGATGTAGAACATAAATAAAGGTTTATTCTAATCAATTTGTTAATTTATCGCAGAAAATAATGCATGCACTTTCCCGCGAATTCTGTTTTTATCATTATACATTCAATCGTAAAATAACTTGGATCCAATACGATTTTCCGACCGAATGTCGCGTAATATGGGATATTAGAATCATGATTCAATTAGTTCTTTTTTTTTACATTTGGTACGTTTGAATTTGTATATGATATACAATATATATATATATATATTGTATATTTGTAAATATAATAAATGATAATTTCGATAAGATACCTTTTTTGAACGTATAAGTCCCGTTCACAAAATAAATCGAATGCTGCCGACTAGAGAGCCTCTTTGCGATTTTCTCGAAGTTTTATGGGAGGAGAAAGATGATGTGAAAGAAGTACAGTGTTGTTTATTATGTTTATTGAAATTTGTATAGCTAATGTAAAGAAATATAAGCTCAATTAGATCAAAACATATTTATATATATTCCTAAATTTAAAAATAATAATTTACAATGTTATAAACACTGACTTACTTCTCAGCATATCTTTCTCCGTGATCTCGCTTGAAAACGTTTGCGATAAACTATAAATTTTCAAACGGATCCCCGCACCGCCTTATTGCGTCTTGAAAGGTATTTTATTACAAGCTATGCGTTAAGCTTCAATGAAGATTAGTTCAATGGTAAAAGCGATTTGTTGATACCACAATTAAGGCATGACATGTGTGTGTATGTATATGTGAGCGCGTGCGTGCGCGCGCGCGTATGCGTATTGGTTTGTGTATATAAGTATAGAGGATTATCCATATTAGAAACACCAGTGGTTTTAATATTTCTCAACCTCTCTTTTTCTCTCCGTTCATCTATTTTTCTTCACGTCTTCCTTTTTCACTCTCCTCTTGCTCCTTCATATCTAATAATACAAATAAATGGATTGGAAAGAAATTATTCTATATAGAAAAAAATAGGTATTGTGATTAGTGAAGTATTCAATTAAATGTTTTTTGAGTATTTTATCAATGTTTTTCCTTTAACATATTAATTGACTGGAGATGTACGTGAATTCACTTTGGATTCCTGCACAACTTCTGTTTCAAAATATTTATTTGTATTATTAGAAACAACGAACATATTAAGGTAGTCTGTTTCTAATGGATTACCCTGTATGCGTATAGAAAATCTAGTAATGTATGGGATCCATTTCAGGAATGGATTCTGCTCTTGGAAATAATAAAAAATTCATATACAAATATACGCTCCATTTGGCTCAATTTCCAAGTTATAGTGAGTTTTTATTCTGACAACTTTGCATCGTCTCATCTTCATAATATATTCAAAATGACTATTTTGCACTTTAATGCAAACATCTCATTTTTACTCTCTCAACACTTCCATCTGGATTTACTGGAAACTTTGTTCATTTCTCTGACGGTGTATTTTAATATCATTGATTCCAACAAATCCGAAATATCTGGAAGTATCGAGGGAGTAAGAAAGTCGATAACGAAATGTTTATAGACGTATTTACATCTACTTTGAGATGCATGATATTTTGATCACTTCTCATAAAGGATAGCAAATAATTGTCAGAACACTAAATTTACTATAACTTGGAGCAAGTTCGAATAAGTTCAAATTTATATAAATTTTTTTATTTTTAAGCTAAATTGCTCTTCGAGAAGTGGGCCCCACATAGTCTAGGATTTTTCCCCCTTCCCTCTCTCTGTATAGGTAAGTATGTGGTTTTTTGTCAAACGACGTGATAATTTTTAATTTATTACATACTTATCAATTCTCGCAATAGCTATCGTGATTTCAAATTTCGAGCAATTGGATGAGTAACTTGCCTATTTTTACGCGTTTGTGATTTTTGCGTCAATAAAAGAAAAAATCCTCTTGCATGATGAAAATAACAAAAGTCATTGTTCTACTTCACTCTATTCGAAATTAATTATCATCTCTCATGATGAGAGCTATAATAGATGTCGAACGCAGAAAGCATTTGGGATAATAATATATCAACGTGACGATAATTATCATTACTTTTGATTTCTCTCTTTCAGTAGCATATTATTATTTCAAAGCTTTTCTATTTCGAAAATGTCTGTAAATAATGATATAACATTTTTAACACGCCAGCGGCCATGATGTTTCCATTTAGAAGAAACCTCATATACATTTGTGATGCTATAACACTGGTTAGTAAAAATAAGAAAAATATAAACGAAAATATATGGGCTCATAACAATATTTTACTAGGTATATGTATAGAGATCTGTAATATACCACAAAAATATTACTTCGCGCGAAAAATCCTGGTCGCTGGTGATCAAGCGGAAGCGATTAGAACGTCCGAAAAAATATATCGGTACTTCTTAATGAATGCTAAAAAAAAAACCAATTGATTTACGCGTCGTGATATAAAAAATAAGTATTAAAATATTAGCAAATGAGTTAATAAAAATAATAATAGATTTTATCGCCTTTTTTTTTAAGTTAATAAAGTTACTGGTTGAAAATTAAACAAAAACACGAGAAAAATGATTCTGTAATCAAGACGCAAAATTTCAATATGGCGTTAATAACGCAGTTATTAAAATAAATAATGCTTTTATAAAATGTAGGAAACAGTTGAATTATCGAAGCGATTAAAAAATGATTAAGCGCATTTTTTTTGTCATTGCGCAAGTTACACGAAGATGAAGATATTCTGTTCTTTTATCTTTGCTAAGAAAATATCGAAATATCAGAAAATAGCATCAAGTAAAATTACAACATGCACTCATGCACATACACAATGCATTCTCACGCATTTCATGCGTTATACATGCATTTTAACGATTCTCCGTCATGAATATAAAACGCAGATTAAGTACAAAAGGGATGAGAGCAGAGATAAACGAAGATGAAAAGAAAATCTTTGTATAACGAGATCGTATTCCTTATTTTGTATAAATGCACAGTAATTTGCGAAATTTTATAAAGCAGAGGCGACTCGATTCAATTTGATTATGATGTCGGATGCGATTTGACTTGCTTTTCATACGTTCATTACGAAACAAAAAGGTAATTATTTCTCTTCATTCTGTGCATTTATATATATATATGACATGCATGCACTTGCATCGCTAACGCAGAGAGCATGCATTTATCTTGCGTCGAAAGAAAGAAATAGAGATAAAAATTAAAGAATAAAAATACGTGATCAAAGAGCACACAAGAGGAAAAAATAACTTGGTCAAATACTAAAAAAGTACCAGGGGAAATATTTATGTGGAAGTGTTTTGTCTTTTAAGTCTCCTCTTGTTGAGAAAAATTTGGCAATTTTTAAACATCTGTACAGGCGAAGGTTTATTGTCATTTCTCATAACTATGTTGGATATATATTTCTTAGTTTGTTTTGTATCTTTCTCTACACATCTCGGCTATTTCATATTTCCTTTTAAGCTTTAGAGAGCTGCAGAGATATAACATTTCTGATTGTAAAAACTGAAATGCTCTTTTAACTTTAAAAGTCAATACCACAGATTTTTAGATCGTTGATTATTAACTTATATAAATAGATTGCGCCCTCGTATGCAATAGCTGACTGACGACTACATTAAAAGATAGAAATATGCGTGGTCAGATGCTTTTTGCGTCACACAATGCAGTAGATGACAGGGAGCGAGAAAGAAAATAACACGTCTCTTTTTAAAAAGAAGAAAAGCGATTATTCTTTTCCTCTTTTCTTTTTGTCCGGTAATTGTGTAATCAGATCAAAGATTTCTAATTCCTCGTATTTTAGAGAGATGACGGAAATTTGATAAATTCATAAGACCAGGGCGTGAGGCAGAGTGTAACATCATTAGTTTATTCTCCCTATCATTACTTATCTGCTTTCCTTCATATTGGTAACGACAGCTGCTTGATTGATTTAAGCTGTTTGCTTGGCCGGTTGATTAATTTAAAGTCTAATTACAGTTTTGCGAATTAGATCAGCAATATTCTTCTATTTTAAAAGTCATCTGTTTGTATGTTATTCCACACACGCGGATTTCAGTATAACTACTTCTATCTTTCTTTATTCTTCATCATATGAGATCCATTTTAGTTCGTCACTTCTAAGCTATGATCATGATAGTGCTGAAAATTGTCCCCTTTTTTCAAGAAGAATCTTCTAAACTGGACAAAAGGCCTTTCTTTATATCTAAGTGCACTACGTTGCACTTTCTGCATTTAAAATGAAATAGGCGTATAATTAGACGTTGGAGAGAAAGGAAAAAGAGTGAAAATTGTAAATAGTTCAGCTATAAGAAAAAACTAATGTCCATTTCTACCAATGTAGATTAAATTTAATCTCGGTTTAACTTACTCTAGTTCTAAGAATTAGAAAAAGATGAAAAGTAAGCTAAACCGAGATTGAAGTTAATCTGCATTGATAGAAATCGACATAAGGAAAGCATCTGACTCACTATTGTTTCTTACTAATGCTATCTTCACGCCTTCAATGGAAATTGGCACAATCTATTTGCATAATCTATGTTGATTATTCTTAAGAATAAGATCAAAAGATTCAAAATGGCACATTTTGTAGCGACCAATACTCAGTTAATTTTTATGTACACACAGTATGGCTACAAAATTGTTTTATTAATTGTTTTTAATTATAAAAAGGGATATACATTTTTATTTGATGTTTAACGTAGAATTGTCTTGACGCTTTATACCATTTCTATTGTTCTAACATAAAGAAGACGTCTTAAACATTTCTTTTAAAATCTTCTTCAGTTTCTCAATTACACCTTCTTACAGTTTCCAAGTATTGAAATCTTTCTTCTATCCATAATTCTATTTTGGGGGAAAATCTGTATGCGGCTAGTAAAAAATCGGTCATTACACGAGTTATTTTTAACGGTACGTTTCTCTACTCTTTTCTCTATTTCTCTTAGATCATTCAAAACCTTTAGACCGGAAATGTTCATTACTATAATTTTCTTCATCAACTCAGACACTTCAGCAGCACTTTTTTCTAATCTAAAACACAAACTTTTATCATCATTTTTATTGTAACTGTGAAATAACGCGTGAATAAAAGTTGTTTGTTGCAATTCGTTGCCGAATATGAACAGTTTAATGAAATGAGACAAATTTAGTTGGTCTTGTTTTATACTAATGAGTTTCGTTGATTGCATATAAATAGCACTCGTACTGTTTGTTGATGAGGATAGTAATCGTATTCAATTCATTTGGATACCAAATCATGCTAACTCGCGGATCGGAGAATTATTTTTCAGAGAATTTAAAAGGCCGTTAATATTAATTATCCAATAAAAAGTATAAAATAATTGTGCAATGCGGTATAGATATCCAATAACGAGAATGCTTAGATGAATAATAAATGTCGTTAAACAAATCATAATTTTATTAAAAATGTTTGAGAAAAAGTTTTTGAAGTTCAGAGAACTGTTCCAAATAAGAAGAGGAAATATGATAAAAAGAGGAAATATTCTAAAAAATTAAACATTATATTATTATATAGGTATATTTATTGGTCGAGAGTTTGGCTCGAGGTAATTTAAAGAATACTTCTTAAATGGAATGACGTAGCATTAGCTAAAGCTCAAATGTATTTTTTCGAGGCTTTCTTATTTTTAGTAAAAAAAATTTTTGTAGCCACACTGTATGTATATATATTACATGCATGTATGTATAAAACTTTATATCTATAGATTTTTGATAGATTTTGTTACTGACCATATGAATTTGAACTCGAAGTTATAAATTTTAAAATCGCAAATTTAATAGGTATCTTATTAACTACCAGCAAATGAGACACACTACGTGTTTGTGTTTGTGTGTGTGTGTACGCGCTTGTGTGTGATTAGTAATTATCTTAAAGTTTATAAATATCAAAGTTGATACAAATCAATCAACAAAAATCAATCAATAATTATACATTTGAATACATGCAAAATTATCTACTTCGCAGCTATATTGGATTCGCTTTGAATGCGTAATAAATAACATCAAAGTCTATAAAATTGGTTTGTACATGATTCAAGAAATCTTATCAATATAAAATTATTTTTAAAAAAGTATAATATTTTGCGACAAGTTATAAATTAAATATATGCACTCCTCAAAGCAGATCTTTATGACTTCAAAAAAGCATCCTGCAGCCCTTTAAAGATTAACTCGGCATATAAATGCAAATATTAGTGTTATCAATATTTTCGATAATACAGATACGAAAATATCAATCCTACACGACTAGGTAATTGTGTTATAGTGTTTTATGTTTCATGAGTAATAATTGCCACAATGACAAATAATAATTGTGGAAGCATCGGAAATTTTTTTTCATATGCACGAAAATGGATACTGTCTTTAATACCATAAATATTAAAACAAATATTTTCATACACAATCTTTTCCAGTTTCGTCAGTTTTATAAAAATTAATTTTCTTTGCAAAATTTCTACTTTTTGATTCTGTATGTTGCTTATGATGTCAGGTCGAATTTTATGGAGATGAATCATGAAATTCAACTAGAATTGGGTAATCAATATGTTTGTGTAACTCGGTTATTTTTTATTATCGATATTACCAAATATAAGTAATAATTTAAAGTAAATAATATAATAATTAAAAATTAATTTATACAACTTCTTTGATATCTAATTGTTTTGTTATTAATTGTTCAAGGTAGATTTGCATCTTTTTCTTAGTGGAAATTAAAATATAGTTTTTTAAATCGTCCATACATATACTTTTATTTAATCTTTAAGAAAAATAATAATTAGAATAATTTTAAGAAAAGTTTATGCAATTTTAGTGTAATTGACATGTAAATTTATGATGTAACTCCAGTAATCACATATAATTCAGAAATAACGAGAAAATTACACATATGCTTATTCAAATTTTCTATTATTATTAAAAAATTCAGTTGTATAGAACTCTATACAACTTAAGCTTCACGCTTTGACATATTTGACAGCGACATACGACTGGTTTTGGAATTGACTTTACAAATAATTTAATAATGTGCTTATAACGTAATCTAAAAAAATCTAAAAAATCTATAAAAATAATTCTGTAAAAATATTCGATGAAATTTTAATAGTCGATTCTTCTTTAGCAGGATAAAACTTGAGTAAACCTTAGTATCAAAAATTGGAAAAGATTCAGATAATAGAAAAATAATCGAGTACTCAAATATGAACTTATCGATTATTATTTACCTTTGATTCTATTCAGTCTTATCAATTAGTCTAATCAAATCGATAATCAATTAATCTAATTAATTAGTACAATTAAGTATAATCGAACTTCAGTTGTGCTTCGCAAATACCCGTACATTCCTATACAATATAATGCTGGAGATATAAAGGATATGTGGCCTATGAGATGATAATAAAATCAAACGTCTATATTTGTACATGTGTGTATCTGTGATTTGTACATGATGTGTGTATGCTATAGCTGCGATTCGTTTGGTGCTACAAATGCTGCGAACCGTAGATTTCTTTATCCTGATTAATCAATCAAACGCTTCGAATGATTCGTAGCACTCAGTGGACCGCAGTCTATATCCTGCATCTGTAGATTTCTAGGACGCGGTTAAGACCTTGCACGTCCATTGTTCTGTTATTTCGTTTCTTTTTCTCTGTAATAAATCATTGCTGATGTTGTCACATATGTGAAATCATTATACATGTGCCATAGTATACATTTCCTTTTAGATAATCATATATTATCTTTTTGTCGGATTTCTCTTTCCCCCGCAATATTTCGATAAATCGAGAGAGGAGATTTTGCAATTGGGATTTTTCGCGAAAGCCAAGAACGCGCGAAGTCATGACCGCGCCCTAATGCAATGGGGGGTCTTACCAAGGGGCTGGCCAATATAATTCCTATCCTGCTGAGCACCGCTGGAAGCCGCTGTAACATCACAGACACCAAACAAAGAGACTTACTCACCAACATTTCCACCAACCAAATTCTTACTAATCGTGTTTATAACAGAAATAGACAAATATGAAGAGAAAAAGAGAGTGTGAGAGAGGGGTAGAAGAGAAGCGAGAAAGAGAGGAAGAAGAAACTGAGGAAAAGAGGGTGTGAAAAAGAAGGGAGGAAAAAGGAGAAAGAGAGGGGAAGATAGAGAGAAGAAAGGAAAGAGAAAGCTGAGAGAGAGGAAATCGAGGTCATAATCGATAGAAGAAAATAGACGAGTTTAATGATGGAGACATGCATATTGCAGCCCCTTTCGAAAATAATGAGCACTTTCGAAGGAATAGCGCGCTATTTATGCCAGTGGTGCTCAAACTTGCAGCATGCCGAGCTATCTGCTTAAGATATATAGGTAAGTCTTCTTTCCCCTTTTTCAAGATAATTCTGTCAAACAGCTATAGATGCCTTCGTGCATTAAATACAAAGTATTGGCGTATAACAATTATGTGATTGAACACGTGTTGTTGATATGATACATGTTAATTATATCGAATGTGTCTCGAGGACCGATTGATTATTATTAACGATAAAGATGCGGCATAATCCGCGCGATTCTTTCGTAGCTTACGAGGAGTATTGGTCGAAATTTGGTAAAAAAATACACTCACACTCTCTGGAAAAAAAATACGAATAAAAACCTATATAGATTTAGAAATCTCGAGAAAGATGCAGAGAGAAGAAATTATATTTTGTGTTTGTGCAAGGTCACGCCACAAAATTCTTTTGTGCAAAAAATATAAACGCGATAAAAGAACAAACGGTGTGTCAAACGAGTATCGAACATCACAGAAAATTTGTTTCTGAAAAGAATGCACAGATCTCAGAATGCATCATAGCATAAACGACTATTTTTCGTACAGATAATTTGATTGTAATTACTAATATAATCTTAAAAATAACGAATTTGGGAAATTCAAGGCGTTTCATCGTGTTCCCATTATCGCGATCTTCGATTGCAACTTGCGATGCGCGAGACAATACGAAAGACCAGCCGTATGATGAATAGGATCCCGATTTTTAATATGTATGTTTACCTGGCATTTATCCCATTCCATTCTCGAGATATAAAATTATTTTATCTCGCCGCAATATCTTCTTGCGAATTATACCTTCGATGAAATTAGAGAGATGATCGCGCGCGACTGTGTGGTTTCATAAGTTAAATTCAATATAATAAGTTCTTGTGGACTCTATAGAGTTTCAATTTACTTCTCTGGTGAAGAGAAGATTGTCTCCTTAATAAAATCATATTGATTATTCTTATCTAACATCAGTAATATCGTCGCCTCACCTATTTACGTGTCGCAAGATCACAACTTGTGGACATTAATTAATGTCAGGTGTCTTTTTAAGTCAATTTATGAGCGTAAACGCAAGGAATTTATATTTATTTCTGAAAAACAATGACGATTAATATTCAAGCTTAATTGTCGATATCAGCAAATAGAACGATTAATGATTCCTTTGCAAAATACAATTCAATTTGTTTACCTTGCAAGAAATAATGGCTCGTTATTTGGACCGGTTTAAAATAAAATATAATGCCACGATATATCTAGTTGTATAATTAACTGTAATCACGTGCGTATGCGCGTGTAATTGGATAAATATAATTAGTCTGAAAAGTTTACACGAGAAAATCACATTTTCACAGATTATTTTATTAAACGACTTGGTAATTGGCTTTTAAACCGATCCCAAATGTCACATGTCTAAAAAAACAATTTATATCAATTTATGTCACAGTTAATTTGTATTAATTACGCGAAAAAGGCAGTACGGCCCCATTCGAATTCGCATCGCCGAATATCCGCGATGAAAGTGCGGCTTACGCGCGTCATGCGTCGGATAAAATTATCGAGAATACATCAATCAGCAAAGTACCTGGGTGACGGGATTCTCGCCCGGACGATAGACAACGTTGTGCATTGGCCGTTTGCGGCCGACGTAATTCACGCAGACGAACTCGAGAAGACTCGCGTAGATGAAGCACATGCACACGCCGTCCCACACGTTCATGGCAGTCAAGTTCGAAACGACGGGCAGCGTTCCCCGGAAGCCATTCGACGTGGTGAAAAAATTGAGCATCGTTGTTACACCTGAAGTATAATTGAAAACAGCGATTTTACTCTTCCATGTCAGAAGCTGTGCGTGCCCATTGTGATTCAAATGCAAAACATTTGAATCTCAATCTGATCGTATGAGTAGACACGAAATATATACTATAGAAAATCAGAACATTTTATAAATTAAAAAAATTTGTGAAATAAGTTTCTTATTGACCTTCTAAAACAGATGTGTAGATGAGATGTGATTAAATACAAAAATAAACGTATAAGAAATTTTTAAGTTAAGAAATTTTCATAGAAATTATTTAACATTGTTTAAATAATAAAATTTTCGTTGAAATAACATTTTGAAGACATAGTTACTCTCGAGGCTTGATAAAGTGCGTAAACTTGACATACGAGATCTGTTCAAAATATTTACCGAACCTATTTGTTTGCGCGCTAATTTGAAAAAATGTCAAGGCTAGTAGTTGGTGTCACGTGAAAAAGGGATCTTTATTTTAAAAATAGACACCACGTGCAACGATTTATCGCTTTATTTTTTATGTTTGTTTCGAGCGTGTGAGGTGTCATGCAAAGAATGACCGATTTTCACGCGCGCACATGTGTTTGGGAGCTTTTCAGCAAGCGACAAAAGTCATTCTATTTTTCTTTTTTGGCAATGAATATAAAGACAAAACGACACTTGTGTCGATTTGTGTCGCTTGCTGGAAAGCTCCCTATGCGTGTCTGTGTAAACGTGTTTAAAGAGTCATGAAATTACTATGTAGACATGATTTTACTATGTAGACATGATTTTACTATGTAGACTCACCAATCATCACTCGCGCCGGCACGGCATTCCATTCGAGCCAAAATGTGATGAAAGAGCTGGTTACTAGAATAATGCCCGGGATGAAAACCGTAGTGAAATAGAAGGAACGATCTCGCGTGAAGATCAGATCCACCTTCAAGCAGCTGTAATTACCTAAGTCAAGCATAATTACCTGAGTCAACCTCATTTTCCATGCTCGAGCAAGAATCAAATGGAGATTCGTATTTTCGGGGAGCAAGAAGAAAGTACTTTGATAGTACTTTGAAATTGATTCGAATAGAGACCATTAACGGATATTCAAATAATTATTGCGGATTGTAACACTTAAATATTCTTATTTCTCATTCACTATTCATTAAGAATTAGTTTATAATTAATAATGCTTGTGAGTATTTCACACTTGAAACATTTATAAAAATGCATATTTACGTTTTTTTTGTAACAAAAATACACATTGGAATAATTAAAAATGTGAAATAATGCTTAGTTTTTGTGTTAGGAGTGACATAGTTTATTCAAAGATATAGCCTCCTCGGAAAAAAAAGATAAAAAAACATCACATACAATCATTGGCCATTAAACGTCCCATTCGCGAAAGCAGTTGAGGTATTTGTACAAAGTGCTAACATGTGGGCATTAAAAGAGGATTTATTAGAAGGTTCGCAGGCATGAAGGACACATCTACGCAAGTAACTCTACATTCAATATAACTTCTCACGTTGAACTTCTTGAACGTTAAACACAAGGAACATTTATTCAATAATTATATGATACGAACGATTCATGCCGGTGACATTCAATCATTATTCTTTATACTTTATTACTTTGAAGCTCCCGTCTCGTTAGGATTTCTCTTGGGGACTGATTTCAAGTAAAGTCCTTTTATTTTATTAGATATTTGATGGCAGATAAATAAAAAAATTAAGTGTAAAAGACACTGTGCAAATAAAAATATGATAAAAAGCGAAGCTTATATGTATACTAAATCATAAAAAAAATAACAATGTAAAATTGTTCGGTATAATTTATTTAAACACTATGTCAACTTTCCTCATTATGTTCAATTGCACTCCATAAACAACTACTCATAAATATATGTTCACCAGTAGAATTTTTATAATCTTATAATTTTTATATAATTTTTACAATCTTTTATTCTACAATAGGTAATTTTATTTAAAAAATTTTTAAATATAGTTATATCATTAGATTAGTTATATATCTGTTGGCTTTGTTTGAAAATCAAAAGACTGTTAAAATATCTTTCAAATATGATATTATGTTTTTTAAAAAATTTGAAACAACATGAATAAACAAATATTTACGAGCAGTGTAACAATAATTCTATAATGCTACAATATAAGCTTATTACAATAAATAAGCGTCACTATATAAATAATATAAATACAAGGTAAACAAAATTGTAAAATAAAAATGTATTTTGGAGTAGAAAAATCTCTCTGCAATATTTGTATTTAAATAACGTAATTAAATCAATACACGCTACGCTCAATATACGCATTGGGGAAGATAAATTATTGCTTCAGCATTTGCAACGCTCTAGCTACGAAATTTGGCAACGCTCATTCTTACGGTCTCCAATTAAGTGGCAATTTTATCGCAATATTGCGCAAATCATATACTATATACGAAGCAAACATCGATTATCTACTTGGGATATCTTTTGGCATTTTGAATTTTGGTAAACTTGGTCTCCTGTCTCTCTCTCCCTCATTTATTCACCTTCGAATCGCTTTACGCGTTACACTCATACCGATGAGAGAGATAGATTTTTACCTTGCTCCTCAAATCTGCGCTGGCACAGCGAGCACTTAGAGTCTCCAAAATCATCGAACTCGTCCTCGTCAACCACGGTCTTTCCGTCAGCTGCAACAGAACAGCCCACGATCTTTTCCTTCCTATCTGTTCTCTGTCTTTTCTTTCCGTATTTATCCAGTTTCTGTGTGTCGAAAGGAGAAACAAATTTTCACAGAGCCGGGAAAGTAAGCTCTAAACTCTTAAGATCATAAGGAGAGTTTGATCTATTCATCGAACTAAGCATATATATTTTTTCTCATTATCTATACATTTTACAAGTCACTTTTTAAAAAGCTATTTGCTTTATTTTGCATCGTCTTAATGAATTTGCGATAATTTTTTATTCTATGACGAATGATAATATACAGAATGATAAGGAATAATAAATTTAATAACAACGTTGAAGGATGTAGTTCAAATTAACATTAAAATAGAATTAGTAATTGTCTCAGGTAACACAAAGTTTATCAAAGTTTGAAGAGAATTGAAAAACCAGATAATTTTAAAATTAAAATCTATCCATATCGTATCAGATCATTAATTACTTGGTCCATTTGTAATCGTATTATTTTTGTCATAATGTAATTTCAGCTGTGTCTGTATATGTTCAACTTTTCTTGTTAATTGTAAAAACAATATCATTGTTTTATTCTAAATAAATCAAGCATAACCTACTTTCCGCCATGGTTAACTCTTTTAGGGCGAATTAAAAAATAAGATATTAGTTACTGGATTGATATTTAAGTATTTAATAACAATTTCTCATTTTTATGTTTATAAACACGCTTGTTGTATATATGCTATAATCAAATTAAAAATCTGTGCCATGTATGACAAATATGATAATATTGCAAGTTAACAAACTGTGATGTATTTCAATAAAAATTTACTTCTTTTGTCGATTCTTTATTCTAAAAAAGATGATATTCATTTTCCATAACTTTTTAAAATAATAGCGGCTTCTAAAATACTCCATTACGTTACAATTATGAAAAAATTGAAAGTTTAAATATTTTTTAGATTGTTGAGTGTAAATCTAGTATTAAATAGCGAATATAGTATAATAATACACAAATATAATATAACAAATTCCAAAGATGTCTATTTTCAACAATTCTTACATATTCTTATTTTTAATCGAGACTCAATATTTGATCAGGGAAATCATACTAGCCTTAATCTTCAGAATCCATTTTTTTTAGAATTAAAAATTTAAACAATTTGTTTAATTTTAAACAAAATAATTCTTTTCAGTCTGCAACATATAGTATGTCACAGTTTTACATTAATCTTGTTTCTGAAAATGATATCTGTATATGGAAAAAATATATACATATATAACCAAACATGCTGCATAGTTTCGCGCATCAAAGTCGAAAACCTTTCGTCGCATTTGGACGACTAAGAAGCGATTTGAAATCATTAGCTTACAAAGTTAATATTTTCTCTACACATGTAAATCCTATATTCTATGTCAGCGGAACCCATCGTTAACGAATAAAATTCTGTCTAGTACAATAAAATGTAATTCTATTTTTATTTGGCACAGTAAATAAATGCGAAACACGATGAGCTTCACAATTTCTTCAGATTTCTTCACGGTAATTGTCGATACCGCAAACGGATCGATTATAAGCGCGAGAAGGTAAAGGAGAGGGGATGCTCTTCAAGGACGCCCGATGAAGAGTTGTCGTAAGAAAGAAAGCCTCACCCCAAAAGCAAACCACGGCGTTTTAGTTGAAAAGCGAGACAGGATCCAAGGTTGCCAATATGCATTTTCTAGGATAATCTAGAAAATCTACTATCGTACACATGTGTGTACATTGTCAAAATAGGAATACTATGACATTACTAATAAATGGGGTAAGAGATGCAGTTATTTGATTACCGCTATGTCGCATGCACAAATGATTTCTATACATAATTATAATATGTATAGAATTTTATATACATAACATGTATAGTATACATGTGTAATATATGTGTATACTGTACAATATATATGTGCTGGTACATCATTTTGTGCGTAATATGTTAATTTTCAATTTTTCAATTCGTATTCTCAGCAAAAAGAAAAAGAGAGAGAAACAAATTTTATAAAGAAATGTACATATATAAAAAGATATAACATTTCTAAGAAAGGTATTAAATATAGATGTATTATCTAAAAATTAATTCATGGTGTATCTTTCCAAAATAAAAGCAATAAAGAATATTAATTTAACATTTAACACCACATATAATTTGCATACATGCTGTGTAAATTTTATATAAATATGTATATATATATACTTAATATGTAATTACTCCAATTTGGAATAAGAGAATGTACGATTACTTTAGGATAAGAAAGAAAGATTTTATATTGGAACAAAACTGTATCTCCAAAAAATACTTTTTTAATTAAGAAAAAGTAAAGAAATATAAGCGCGATATTTACACCAGCTGCGCTTTAATCTCGCTCAAAATATTAAAAAATTAAGCGTGTCACATTCCTTAAACTGATATGAAAAGACAACATGGATTATGCTATTATATAACTTTCATACATGCAAACTTACCTTTTTTTTAATTTTTTATTAAAGATAAATATTGCCAAATATCATAATTTAATCATTTAAAAAAAGTGTAACTAAATTAGATAACAAAAATCGACAATAAAAGTAAAATTAAAATTTAACTTTAATTCAGTTTTCTGTCAAAAGATTGATTAAAATTATTATATTTGAATGATTGCACGATAACTTACACAATAAGAGTTAACTATTTCTGTAATTTATAGACCTGGAGAGAAGATAAATGGACCTTTCTAAAAATTTAGTTTTTCGGTTACGACCATCAGTTTTATCGATTCGAGGAAAAAGCATCAGTAATAGAGACGACGCTGAGTTTTATTCCGGATGGAATAAATATTCAAAAGGTACAGCGGCTAACAAGATGCATCGATCTGGTTACCAAGTGCAACGTTGCATTTATTGTTCTTGCAATGGAATGATGCAGAAAAGAAGTTTATTTGTATTTGGTAATATTTTAACGCGCGAGGAATACATGACCAATATTATATATTATATACATATATTTTGATTATATTACGAACATTTTTATATAAAAATTTTTATAAATATTTTCATATAAAAATTGTGAAGTAAGTGACAAATTAAAGAAGTAGAAAATAATATAACAAAAATAAAATTTTAATAATATATAGATAACATAAAAACATAAAAAAATGTTGCAGAGTGCGTTTAATATTTTTTTTGTAATTCCTGAAAGGAATTGTTTGAGATGCGTACATCTCATTCTTTTTCTCTAAATGGACTTAAAAAATATATACAACCGATTGTCTTGCTCACCTCGCCAGCTCACTTTGATCGGACACGTGATTGTCTGATTTTTAATGAGATACGCATTCAGTGCCGTCAGGCTTGGGCTTGTTCGTAACGTACCCTCATCATTTTTCCACACATACGTAATCGCTGTCTGCTCATACGATACTGAAAAATAAAAATGGAGATGATATTAACTTGAACAAAAAAATGCGTGTTTAAGACAACGTAATTATTCTTTTGTATCATTCAGATATTCAGATATCCGAGAGCTATTTTAATTACTCACTGCTCTCGATTGCGAATGAACACAATGGGTCGTCAAAAGGGAAGATATTAAGTCTACCCTGGCAGGATAGGATAAGATGACGCCTGTAAAATGATAACGATTTATTTGCAAAGAGAGTTTTCAGCTAATGAAGAAAAGGAAATTAAAAATGTGTCCAATATTGATTCAAGTTATTCAAGAAAGTCCATAAAGATGTTCCTTAAAACTTTCGCCATAATCTTACTAATCTAACTTTGTAAAAAAGTAGAATGATAATCTTTTCGAACATTTCATATTTTAAGAACATTTAGCTTGTGCATAAAAGGTCAGATTATATCGATGTTTTATGTACCGCATAAGATAGTTGACGGTGCCGTTGCGGTATATCCGCAGGGCGAAGTGAACAGGGATGATGGGATCTTTGAAATCTCCATGCATTATGAAATACGTATCCGGCAACCAGATATCGTTGTAATGGTGAATCGCATTTAAAAACTCATATTTGGATTTGTTGCTATAACGCAGTCGTGGATCGTACCACTGTTGCTGCAGTAAGAATTCCACCTCGTATTTCTGTGAAAGCAGAAAAACGATCGTAGCTCACATAATCTTGATTACATTTTAATGTATGATTTTATTATGATGCATGAAGAGAGAAATCATGGAATTGTCGCAGTTAGCTCGCAGACTTTTTCTTCCTAATTACAGATTTCTCATGTAAGTATAAAATACATTTTCACAAATACATATATATAATTAAATTTACCAAAAAAGTTGAATTCCGTATTTCTGATTTACGACTATTCTTTAATTCTTATCTCTTTAATATCATAGTGGTTAAGCGTTGTATTATTTTTTCTATTAAGATATAAAGGGAAAATACATAATTATATTACCAGACTGGACTCGTCAGGAGAAGCTAAGCTCAACAGCAATACGCTCACGTTTACGGTCAATGTTCCTGAAACAACGAATTATGTTTAATTTTACCTGCTACATTCCAGATCGTCCGATCGATCACGTTGCAAAGTTGTTAACACCCATTTTCTAAATTAATATAAGAGGTATTTTTGTAAAGCTACAACAATAACAGATTCTTCAACGTCTTTAATAAACAAAAGGAAACACGACCGGGCATTACGGCAAACATACAGCGATATCTTACAATCGACTCGTGCTATAAGGGCGAGGATTCTGTGTTTAGTAAATTATTCCATCACTTGTATAAATAGTCTGCTGCATGTATTTAACAGGCTTCGTATTTTTTATACACAGGAGAAAATCATTTAGAATAATTTGTAGTTCCCGTATTAAACATTGTACCAAAGAGAATGCTAGTGTTGCAAATCATAGATCGATCGGTGCAAAATTTTTCTCATTGCATGGAAATCGTCTAGTGCGATTTCTATACAATTTTAAGTATGTAGAGTGCAATCTTCTATAAAGATATATTAGATTTCTCTATGTGCATGTATGTCTGTATTTGTTATATAAATCAACATAAGCTGAGATGCTGTTAAGGAATACGCTGAAAGCTTTCTTCGAGCCATGCTGTGCACATGCTGCTATTTGGAAAGAAGCTGAGGTCGTGATTAGGACTTGGATTGGCTTACGAACTTTGTCCTAAAATGATTATTGTACCTTTCTCTCTTCCTTTCTCTCTCTTTTCTCTCTCTTTCTCACACACACACATACACTCTCTCTCCCCCCTCTCCCTCTTTTTCTTTCTTACTTTGTCTTTTTCAGGATATATTAAGTTTTTCTAGATTTTAAACGCATTTACTCAAAACCTCGCAACGAGTGCACAAAGTTGCGCAATATGTATTGCAAAAAATACCATCTAATCATTAGTCATTGCCATCACCTATGAAAACAAATTGCGAACATTATATCTTGCTAGAAAATACGTGTATATGTAAATCTATCACTACCAAGAATGTCATAAAACTCACATAACATTTACTTTGATACTACGTTGTTACATGACAAATAATGTGATACTAGACAAACATGTTCCATTCCTCGATGGTGGAAAACTAGACAATGTATTTTAGGTAAGAGAAATGGGGTCATTCTACTATAAAACAGCGCGTACTCTGTTTGGAGACTATACATTTGTCTTTGGATACATCTGTCCCTGGATACAACATCCACATAAATGTCTCAATCTATCAAGAAGGACTAGAGTTCCAACCAGCGATCCGACTGTTATCACGTGTAAACACAGCAAATTAAGACCGATATGTTTACTGCGAAAAAAGTAGAGAGAATGGAGTTGCACCCCGGAAATAGGATGTGATCTCGCCAAAATTTGTGCTGATGGTCTTATTTTAGAATTTAAGTACTATCCTTTGTAAACGGAAAACCAATGAATCTTTAAATTTATAAATGTGATATTTCTGTATACTAAAGAGATATTTTTCAAAGTTTTACAATCTTTCACTCTTGCATAATCTCACAACAATGTTTATATTATACGTTTATATCAATTACGTAATGCGCGCAATAAACTTTAAAAAAAAAAGAAGAAACAATATCGGCATGCATGCATGTTAGTGATTCGTAAACACGCCGGTGTTCATTCAATTCTTCATAAGAATGTATCATGATGAGAACATTAATAATTTGATGTATCGAGCATGAAAATCAAACCACCTTGATTGGAATGTAAAACCAGCGATTGACAATCGAGTTATCTTATATCGCGCTGTAATAATCGAATTTAATTTATGGCATTTGTGACTGATGGAAACAGATGGTATGTTGTATAGCAATAATGTTTATTTATCGGATCCGATTTCATGCCGGTTCTTATTAATAAATATATAAATGTTTGTCTCGTGATTAAAAACAAAATCGGATCCGTTTACAAAATCACGAAAATTTTCCACAGAGAATTAATTCGAAACCCAATATACGCTAATAAATATGCAACGCGAATATCTAAAAAGTTCAGTCGGGCATTATTGGAAAAATTCTATCATATATGGAAGCGAAGGGAAATTAATCCGATGTGTATCGATTTCTCCGTAAGAAAAGGTGTGTGAAATCGAATAATATTGTGAATAATATTTGAGAGCATTGTGATTAACAAAAATCGGTAAATCGGAGTGAAATTGGGAGATGTCGAATGAATGAAAAACGATTTGATGATTGTGCAGGTGAGGGGAAAAGTCCGCTGCCACAACTAAACATACACATCACAAGTCACAGTCCCACAAATACGAGCTCTTAGTACCAACGACGATTGCATCTCTCTTTTTCTTAAATGAACGTTGGACAATTAAACATCAAGTTCGTTCATTCACATCATCATTCCTTGATCGTTCAACAATGTTACCATCAATGCTTTGTCCAATTCTCTTTGTGCATATATGTATGAGAGCATACATATACGTGTATGAAATTATTAAAGTGCTAAAATTGTGTGTAAAAGTTTAGATCGACGGTATAACGGATTGTCGATACAGTTAATGCATTTGGCAGTAATTAAACATTAATATTTCAACATTCACACATTCGTATACAACTTTCCGTTCTATTATATAATAAAAATCATTTTAATACAAATTAATCGTATTAAAATAGCTTTTGTTCATAAAAATGCTGACGTTTTTAATAATATGGTAGATAGTATAAATATTATTAAATATTCTAAACGTAAACCACCTAACAAGGGAACTATATAATGTGTTACCCTTTGATTTGACCGAATTTTTGAAAGTAGAGTATCGAAAAGAACAACACATATTTTGCCGTTTGCTTTTAAGACACCAAAATTGGCCGGAACACATGGTTAAAAGACATTAGATTGTTATAGATTCAAATCCCAGTAATGACAAACTTTTGCATATTTTTTTTACTTCGCTTATAAATTTCTTTAAAATCAATTTGTTGTGTTTTTCTAATTGAAGATGACACGAAAGATATATTTTTTTATATAAGCGAAATAAAGAAATACAATGCAAAACAAAATGGAAAAGAGTATGTCATTACTGGAATTTGAATTTGAGATTTAGAATTTTACGTGTGTTTCAACTAATTTTATCGTTTAGCTTTTAAACTAATAAGTATCTACGACAAAATATATGTCAATATTTTTTCTATACCTGACCTGACCTACTGACAAAAATTTAATGAAATTAAAGGATAACGCATTATGTGGTACTCTTGCAAGTATAATTCAATAAAACATTAAAAATATATGTTACATATTATACGTCTCTTAATGCGAATAAAATATTGTGATATGTGTAATTTGTTAATGTAATTTATAATATCTTTTTTAAAGAATAAAATATAGTGACGTGTGTAATTTGTTAATAGAATTATTATAATCTTTTATGTACAGTCGAATCTCCATATGTTTAACATTCATATTCTTCATCGCCTCTGTATTCTTCGCATTTTTAATCTCCGCATCCTTAACATCTTCTTTTGCTTTGCTCTTTTGCTTGCATAAATTAATTTGCATTTGCAATATGACTTGTAGCTGCATTATGAATATACTTTTTGCATTTAAAAGGAAATGCGTATTAGATGTTAGAAAGAAAAAAAAAGATAAAACGTAGAAGAGTTCAAAGTTCAACTACAAAAAACAAACTATATACGTATATCCATTACATCGTCTGTGCAATAATATTTTCGTTTTGCGGATATGCTATTGGCATTTGAATTGGAAATTGAGCGGAAGTATTAAAAACAGAGAGGTTGTTTGATCTTCGTATATATCAAGAGAGAGTACGGAAATTCGACTGTATATTATATCAAGACATGTGTATATACTGCCTGACCGGCTTGTAAACCTTCACGCAGAAGATCGATACACGTCCTATTCAGTACTTAACTCGATCAATTATATCAACTATCAATAAATAATTTAATTATTAATCAATGATAATGTTAGTGATCACATACTTAAATGTTTTAATTATTTTTAATTAGCAGACAACCTTTTTAATTATATCTCACCAAAATTGATTATAGAATCCCTATTAAATTAGAAAGTTAAATTAAAATTTAACAATTAAAAAGTGATTTTAAAAATTAAAATACAAAATATATTATTTTAGAAGTATCATTTTTTTCCTTAAATGATCTAGTTTTCAAACTGTTAACATTGCATGCAATTGTTAGCAAATTCGATTTGCATGATTTGCACTTTTCACGAATGTATTTATAAACATTATTTTATTTGTTTATAAATATGCAAACAGAAAAATACATATTAACGTAGGAATATTCTTTTGTGTTAAAAAAATCAATTTCTTATAGTTACTTCTAACTAATAAGTTATACTTCGTATATATATACATATATGTTTAACAATAAATTGTAAATCTTTTAATCTCTATTACAAAGTAGTACGACAAGTGGTTAAATTGAACAAATCGAGCCGATACTGAATAAGTCGAGCAGATTAATTTAAGTGGATTAATATCACGATAACGTTGGATAATCTTCTCTACAGATGATATTGTGTAGTAACAAGAAATAAATGTTAAAGGACGGACCGCGAAGGTGAGTGCGGAGGTTTTGGTGCGACGTGTAGTGGTTATTGTTCTGGTTCTTGTACTGGTTCTTGGAGTCGATAGAGGAGATCGACGACTGGTTTGTCAAGCCGGTAGTGTCACCAGGCCATCTCATTCCGCAGCAGAAATCAGCATCTGTAACACCCAATAGCCCTTGCGCACGTCGTCTTATCCTCACTTTGTGTGCATTCTTCGTCTATTCCATTTCAATATACGGCTTCAAAAAAACTGCTTAAGCATATCCAATATATGTCCTCTGTGTTTTATTGTTTTTCGCTTATGACTAGATCTCGATCTATATACGGCTTACATTTCCGATAATTATTCAACGAAGAAGAGAGTTATAGCTCATTAAACTAAAAGTTACATATATTTTTACTCCATTTCTTCTGTTTATTATTTAATTAACATATCGTGATATATACATTTAACTAATATGTCGATACAATCGTGTGATATTGTTTATGGGAAACAGTGTTCTTAGAAGAATGATGAGAAATTGTGTAAGTTTTTCAGTGTATGTTTTTTTATAACACCAAACAACCCTTGCCCACATCCCATCTTTTCTTAAAAAGCCCGATTTTTCACAATCATAAAACAAATTAATGTCGTGTAATTTTCCTTTATTCAATTTTTGTGCGTATTAACGAGGACAACGAGGTATTTATTATTAGTGAAATATAGGGTGTTCGTTATGTCGTTTGCAATTTTAGAAACTTTTAATAATCTGAGAAAAGAGAGAGATTGAAAACTGTAACTTACGATAAATAGCGAAATTTTTTTTCTCCGTAAAAAGGCCATTTCAAGTACTTAAAGTAAAATCGTATAATTTTTTCTTTATAGCACATCAAGAGACAAATTCAACAACAGGAATTTTTATGAAGAAGAAAAATTTTTTTATTTCTTTTATTGTGTAAGTTATAGATTTCATAAAATAGATATAATTTTGTCTGTAACTTTTTTATTATTGGAAGTGCCTTTAAAAATGTACGATGTCATTATAACACATTACTCTATTGGTATCATACAGAATTCAGCGGATTGAGGACATCTCGCAAAAGAATCAGTAATCTATGTTATCGCATGACATGTATGAAGCCGTTTCATGATGAAGTCTGAATAATGCAATCTTATAGCTGCAGCTCCCTGTTTCTTGGATATATTCGGTTTTCTTCCAATCGACAATTTGGTTTATGCACTTATATTGTGATACTTTTGTCACATTTAGACTTGATTGTCTGTAAATTACAATATACAATTTCCAGTATGTATAAATTATATATCTTTTTTGAAAGGAAATTATGCATTTTCTTTACATCAACTAGTTTATCTTATTCTTCTGTGCATAAAAAAATTAAGTTACAGTTATAACAACATTAATAATAATTTATGAAGTTTTTTTATACATTTACCATGGCAAAATTTTATTAAAATCAGAATTTGCGAGATTTGTTTGTTATAGTTAATTTAATATTATTATTAATTCGGTATTACATGATGAACATAATTGAGCAATGATTAATAAAAATTAAATTAAAGTGGAATGTGTTAGATAAGATTAAGTCAGATATTAAAAATTTAATTTACAGTATAATTTTAATGACAGGCATATTTCTATACGAAAATTTCATATTTTTGTCACAGATCTGATAGTGTTTATAATTCATAAACTAAACATTTTGGAATTAAGTATTTTGGAATTATTTTTTGTTTCAAAAAATATAATTAAAGATTACTGTTGAAGTAGTCGCCAAAATTATCGGAATTATATCGAAAGACGCATTTTTGTCATATCACTGTATTTAAATATAGACTACATGGTTCTATATATAAATACCTAAAATTAATTCGTTTATGACTGCAAATGGTCTATCATAATTAACTCACTTAATTATCGAAGTATTATTAGTGTCTGATTAATGGTCTATATTATGATATAGGATATATTATGATGGATGGACAGATTTATTAGACTCTTCGTATAATGTAATGGCAGCATTAAATGCACGTGTCAGTCCTGGTGTTAATAACTAGGTGCACCATTTCCATATATGCAAAAGCGGTTGTTACTCAGCCATGGCTGTAACCAACCATGTCTATGATATGTCCATGTGTCGTTAATAGCATTCCGACCCTACAGAACATTATAAATATACCATTTGACGTACCTCCAATCTTACTGAAACATATTCCAATGTTATAGGTCTGCATTAATATATAGATCAAGATGCATTTTGAGCTCAATTTTCTTTAAGTTCGAATCAACTTAAAATGGATGAGAGAATCGTTCCGAGACTAGCATATCTAAATATCGAAAAACTTTTTCCTCCGCGAACGTGGAATTCGAATGGGAGTAGGGAGGTGATGAATTGTTCGCTCGAATTGCGCCTTGCTCTCTTACAATTTTTATCACGCGTCCTATCTTTTTTTCCTCTTTTATTTCCGTATTTTTAAATCTTTTTCGCACTTCCCTTACGTCATATTTTTAAGAATACGTCGATTTACAAGAAGTACTCTTACGACGAGGGGTGAGCAGTGAGCTGTGGTTGTGTGGTGCTGTGTGGTGGTAGCGGTGCCGGTGATGTTCGAGGTGCTCTGGATGGTCGAGGGTCATTTGGATACAGAGGTGAGGGGTGTAGTTGCCTTGATTTTGGCAGTGGGATGGGAGCCTCAGTGTACCTTGGACCGGCGGCAGAAGCCGCTTGTCGTAACGGTTCGCTAGCAGCAGGGTGTCCAGAATCTCCTTGTCCGATTTTCCCTCCTCGAAGCTGCAACACAATGCATTGTAGGTATACCCGGTAGGTACCTGACGAGTTTACGGTAATTTTTCTGCAAACTTCCAGTAGATAATCTTCTCTGTCTCGATATACCTCGAAAATCGTTTTGCTCGATCACGGCGAAATAGAAAGAATATATTGCAGTATATTTTACGAAAATTAATATTGTTGGTTGTTTCAAAATCATTAAAGAAGGTGTGGGACAACCTCACGGGATTAAAAGCATCATTCATCTTGAAGTGATCGATGCTAACGTTGTTAAAGTTTACTCTTCTAGATACAACGTATTCATTTGTATTCATTTGAAACATATGTACATGTAGAAATCTACTAATTCAATAAAAATTCAGCTTTCTAAAGCACTATACAAAACTGCATCTAATTTCACCCACATTACGATATAACGGGTATAAGATGCTACCAAAGAACTTTACCATCGGTCTACTTGTGCTAATACATTCAATGCAATAGTACAATCGAAACATTCGTGATATCGATATACATGATTCCCTTTCTATCACCAGTTAATGACGTCAGTAAAAAAACATACTGATAATTCTATTTTCGATCCATAAAATCCTATGATTACATGTTTCTACATGCAGAGAAATCCTATCAAAATCGTAATTTCCATCTCGCTCTCTTCGACTAAAATGCACAATAGAGTAACATGATTGTCAAGTAATCAGTTATAGATATTTATAAAAGCGCTTTAGACTAGGAAGGGGGAAGTATACTTGGACCACATCGACACAATATGCGATTATGTTATGTATCGCGTAGCCGATCGATAACCATTAGCCGCACAACTGAAGGGTTTGAATTAATATTACACTAAATTAAATGGGACGATTTTTACGATAAAATAATCGTAAAAGTGATATATTGTCTTTCCTTCAAATTTGTATTGTATATACATATACAAGAATAAGATTATTTTCACGAAAATACCTATTATCCGCAATTTCGGATAACTTGAATTTATTCGGGCGTCCGTCAATCATTGCCAGTTATACTATCTTCCTTCCTCTCTAATGAGCGGAACATGGATGTTCTACGACAATACAATTGGATTTAGCTTCTCGACACATCATCGCTCTCTCCCATAATATATACGTATTGTTTTCTTCCTCAAACCTCTTCGGGTCATAAAAAATAACGTATCGCGATAGTAGGATGATCGAGAAGCTAAGAAACAACTCGTATATATGGCGATTATCTTAGTTGTGTGCTATACGTACATGTCTTCGGCACGAGCGAGGGTGACGAAAGTAAAGGCAAGTGTGAGGATACAAAGGGAGGTGAAGATGAGGGAACTCGCGAAGGAGGTGAGAGACAGCGAGAGGATGGACGAGAGGCGGCCGCCACCACCCGCACACCGCCCTAGCGCCACCCAACCCATTCTATGTCATCTGAAACAGAAAAAATAGTATCTTAACATTAAAAGATATCTTAATTGATAATAGAAGTTTATTTGAATTTATGTTTCCTCCTTTCTCTTTTTTTTTTCACAAAAATAAAATTTTTGATAAAGCTCTTATTGGCCAAAACTGAAAAATAATACCATCTTTATTTTTGCCATACAATATTACTATTTCGCACTGTTTGCTTAAAAGAAATTTCTCAGAATAAGCTAGCTTTTTAGGCATCTCATAATGTCTCATTAAAACGGCATGCTTTTAGTTTGTAATATTATTAATATCGCGATATAATACCAATATCTCTAGTACCAGTTTTCAAATACAACTTTGTTGACAAAATTTAATTTTTAATGTTTAATCTTAAAATGATAACAACTTATTCGCTTCATAACAAACCAATTAAATATCTTCTAATCTCAAAATCCTAAAAAACATTTTTGTGCATTTTCAGTTTAATTAAAACTCTTCTTCCTAACCAGTGATTAATAACGGAACTCGCATTTAACTACGGTTAGCAGAGAGCAACGTTTAATTGCGTTCTCTCATATATACATGAGATAATGTTTGCGCGCAATTGCTTGGCATTTCAATTTATAATAGTCTGCTTATTTGTAGTAAATTAATGTGTAATATATCATGTCATAATTTAATGTCGTCCTGAGAATGCCTTTTCAACGTACTTCTTTCAATCTCAGTTTATACTTGGAATATTTTTCATACGCGGTAAATTAGTGTATTAACGAGTTAAAAAATAATTTATATATAACATTGTTAGCTATATTATACTCAATATGTACGTGATGCTACAGACAATATATTATTAAATTTAGATATATCAATTAAAATTTGAAATTATAATTTTTGTGTAGATTGTGTAGATAGACAAATTGTTTTGTAGATTATTTCAACGGGCTAAATTAATTATAATATAGTCTTCGTGGATTCTCTCGTATTAGAAAAACTTTAGCTTAAAGAGATTGCTGTACCAATCTATTTAGGAATGAAATTCGTGTTTCAATATTGATGATGTTGTTTGAGCTCACGATGCAGTTATACACAACTATCACGTTCTCAAGTTAGTGTTTGTGTAACAACTGTATTTGAATTTAAACCATACTGTTTACACGAAACATGATGCATATACATGATTTATATGTAAATACCATAAAGACACTTTTGCAAGATATAAATTACATGAAAATCTAGTTACATATATTTTCTCATGTGACAAGAATAGAGTTTTTTATGCTCCTTCATTTATATATAAAAATTACACATGATATATACATATACATAAATATACTTATGCATTGTAATTATAATATATAAATATAAATAATAAAGGAAGCGTTTATATAAATAAGACCGTCACAAAGATCAATAACACTTCGATTAAGCCAAAGCGAATTCTGCCACATTAAAATCTACTTTTCTATTTTTCATTATAAATAAGATTGTAATGTAGGAAAGGATAGAGAGCCACCAACTCGGTATCATTCAGCTATAGATGTTGACACAGCGAAAAAAAAACGCGGTCTAGAGCACGCGGCTATAAGAAAATTATAACCAACGGCCGATTGTGCGTGTGCCATGCTGTAATAATCGTACTTGTGTACGTGCCATCCCGAAACTGAAGTGACACACTTAAGAATATGTGTGAAATTGTTAAATATTGAAGCGACCGATGAAGGGGCGTTATTCAGAGAGTCAAGTGTACAGTCAAGGGTGTAACTGTAATATCGTCCATTCGGATTTACTGTACCTTACAACGCATTAAAATTTATACGGACTCTCGCATGTCGATAATACTTAATATCTAATCTATAATATTGTAGTCAGATTCGAAATGACAGTAATAATAAAGATTGATGAAGACATATGAGTAATAGTCTATAAATAATGTCTATAAATAATCTATAAATGCTCAGGAGACATATAATAATTATTATTGTCAAATAAGTAAATAATAGAGATTGTTATATATTGCTGCTCATGTAAATCATCTTATATACATATATATATATACGCATTATCAATAAAGTTTAAAAAGTTTTTTTTAAATTAAAACAAGTTACAAATTGTACTGAAGCAACTAATTTTGAATAAACTTTCTCGACTGTATCTGACAAATAATTTGCCAGATATAGTCAAGAAGGTTTATTCATTATTGTATTTTATTCACTGGCGAAGAAAATCTCCTATTTGTTAACTAATTTTGACAAATGTTAAAATCTATTTTTAATGTAGAACTGTGAAACTATTAAATACCTTTCCCCAGTATAAACATAATTTAATTTTACTTTTTATATTCAAGATTTTTTATTTCCGAAAGCATTAAAGAATGTTTCATATAAAATGTTACAGATCTAGAAAAAATATGACATGCACACAATGCATTAATAAGATGTATATACAATTTCTATAAAATGCATTTTTATGAAATATATTAACATTATTTTATTTAATATTTTTCAAATAAAATTATATAATTTTTTAGCGACATTTTTTCCACAGAATTCGATTCGCTAGTCGCTCTGCATATAAAAATATTAAGATCAAAATCTTAAGATAAAAATCATAAAAAAATTAATAGTGTGTATGAAACGCTTCATATTTTATTCCGAAATATTTAGATATATACCCGAAATTCTTCAAATTTTAATTTTAGAGTGTAATGTACTCTGATTCAATAATTTTAAAACCACAGAAAGAATGCAAGGAAATGCACATTTCACAAATAGATAGAATATTTTCATCCCTCTATACATATCGAACACATTCCTGCGCCGCGTCGGTTAGAAGCGTTATAACAGTGACACATTGACATCATTGTACAAGAGAAAAGAAAAGGGAACATCGTGAGCAGTGGAGTGGGCAGTGGCAGTCAGACCGGCGGGCGTCCACGCTGGTATAAACGCTACCAGCGTACAGCTGATGCCATCCGATCAATACGGAGCGTTGCGGCATGGAACATTATAGAGAGTACGTCACATGGCTTAACCTGTTCCATTCTGAGAGTCCGTAAGCGATTCGTTTCCACGCTTCCCACATGCTTTACATTTTGCGTGGCCTCACAAATCTCAGCCCGTGTCCTGTTTTTGCCTATATCAACCGGCCCTCCGTCGTCCGAATAAATACATAAGCATGCGCGCGCGTTACACACACACACATACAACGCGCACGCGTGCTCTCAAAAATTGTTAAGATTGGGACATTTTTTAAATGTCTTTATAAGTTTCTTCGATATTGGTATTATAAAATTGTAGCGCTAACAATAAAGATACTTTGTGATTCTCGAACTATATTACATAAAGACTCTTTATTCTTCTAACTTATGATTTGGCAATGAGAAAACTTGATTAGTCTACTAATCTCGCCAGGGAAGCACTTGACCGTTTAGTTGTCGAGCAATGATCGCGGGGGGTTCTGCGCGAATGAAAGGAATTGAATTCAACTGTTTAATCACATCGTAGCACGAGGTACATTAGCAATGAGGAATCGCGCGAACCCGAAAGGACGAGCGAAGTAAGAAATAGGTGAGGGGCAAGGTTGTGCGCGGTTAATGCGGTATAAACTTAGAAAGGAAATGAAAATCGACGAAAACGATGTTAGTAGAACAAGTAAAAGATGTTAAAGACGTGTAATTGTAAAAGAAAACATGATTTCAAATGGTAGAATATGCATAAATGTAAATTGAAGATCTTGTTAAGCTGAAAAGGAAACCTCGGTTGCACAGAAAGCTTCAATATCTTTTTCAAAAATTTAAAATGTTATATCATTTAAAGCATTTCTTGAAAAATGACCTTTAAATGTTTTGCATTTTCAAAGGAAAATCTTTTAAAGCGATAAACATGCTGTGATAAAAAATAGCAATAAAAATAAAAGTTGACGTTATTATTATTCAAAGAAAGTCATATGTCTCTGCATAAAATATAAATGATAGTAATTTATACGCTTTATGTGATAGTGCACTATTATTTTAATGCATATGCGTAAATATACCTTAACGTGAGATATGTAGCTGGTCGCAATGGACGAGGCAGGCTTTTGCTATTCGTTGTGTAGGTCTGTCTCTTCAACTTTTACAAGTACTCATCCTCGCGCACGGCCCTCTTCATCCATTTTTATGAATGGAAAGCTCTTCAGCGTTTCATTGTCATCTCAGCATAGACAAATTATTGTCACCATCTAAAAAACAGTAAGTAATGCCGTCAGTTACGATACAATCTTTATAGGATAACAATCGTGGATGGGGAAAACTTTTTGCGGCCGAAGAGCAATCGTGTGTTCTTCAAATCCTCGCTGTGATAAGAATTATAAATACGCACCAATATTTTATTTAGCATAATTATATGAGAATAAAAATCATAAAGAGAGAGAGAAGGGAGGGAGGGGAAGGGGAAAGAGAATTATATATATTTTTAATTACTAATGTATTTAATATAAAAATTAATAAAAAAGGCATAGTATAATTTTTGTGCAAGTGATATACTAACTTTATAAGTAATTTTAATTAAGAATTAAAAAATAAAATATATTAATTTAATTCATTTTCGATTTCTTGACAGCATATGTATTGTATGTAAAGGTTGTTTCAAAATAAATCCGTAGTCATGTTCACTGTGAACTAATTTATAATCAGGGATCATAGATACAAGATTTGCATTGCGACCATATAAGCTGATAATGAGCCACGAAAAGTATTAATATGAGACCAAGACCAAGGAACGCTCGGAGATGTAACAATGAACCTTAACCTTGTAACTCTGTTCAAGAAATGCCGTAATCTCTAATTTGCTCTTATGTTTTCTTGAAAAATTTTTTCTCTAAAAAGTATTGAAAAGATGAGAATTACGCAAATTGCATTCATCGTTCCACATACTTTCATAAAAGTTAAATTTAATTAGCGTTTAACCATGAATTATCGTCTAGATCTTTTTGTTAGTGATTAGTTGACTTTGTAGCGCGTAAACGCTTTTTAAGTAAAATCTAATAAGATTTCGTTGATCAAATATAAGTTAAAATTAAAAAATAAGCGCTATTATTAACTTACTATGCTATACTGGTTATGGCAGATTAAAAAAAAACTTTTATTAAATAACAACTTCTTTGTTCATTAACCAACTTTTAAATCAACTGCTAATAGCGAGATTCGTATTTCGTATTTAAGTTGTGGATTTTTATCCCTCCTGGAACAAAGTACAAAGAACAAACTTGCTTTTAAGTAGCAAGATAATAAAAAGACTACATTTTTTAAACAATACAGTACTATTTATCATCATATTTAATATATAGACAACGGATAAAAACTATTTTATTATATTATAAATTTAAGTATAAATTAAAAAAAACCAATTAAAAAATTAACTAGTTAGTTGGTTCTGTTTCATCTAAAAATTTTATTTAGTCTTGATTATTTAGCTACTATCTTCTAAATCAGATCGGCCAGTTTATTTTTTATTCGGAATAAGTTTATGACAGAAACTAATTTCCGGAATCTGATTTCTTCAAAGGTACGTGGTATAAAGGTATATAAATAATATTTACAGTTTAATATCTGTATCTTCTTATTTTTAATGTTTTCTTGCACAATCTGTGTGTGTTCTCTCACTACTTCATTTTATCTTTCGGTTTCTTATGTAATGGAATGAAAATGTTATTTTGTTTGTTTGAAAATGCTGTGTGCATGATTGAAATAATATTTTCGCTCTATGCATACACTGTTAAAATAAGAAAGAGGAATAAGAGGAAAAGATAAGAATAAAGAAATTTCCTGATCCCAATATGGAAATTTAATTTTGAGATTGTAATCAAGGTATAATTTGTTATTTTATACATTTAAATATGCTAAACTTTAATTATTTTTTCTTATATAATAATTGTCATAAAAATATTTTTAATGAATGAGATAGATAATCATATACTTATTGAAAAGTTTTTTTAAATTAATTTTAAGTAAAAACAAAATAAATGTGCAAAATTATATTATAGACACATAAGGGAATAAATTTAACCTTAAAAATACAGCACTATTGAAAATAAATTGTTGTCAAACGTTATTGTTCGATGTGTAGGGTAAACTCGAGTAAGATGGCCATACAGGAATGATGGCCAACCTATATATGTTCTTTCAATCTAGCTCGCCATGAAACATCGAATGAACATGGGTTGGCCATCTTTCCTGTATAGCCATCTTACCCGAGTTTACCCTATATATCTGGAATTCTTTATTGACGTAAACATTTTGAAGGAAATTTACTCGATTAAAATATTCAATATTTATGATGCCACAATAACAATAAAAAACAATTTATCCTGAAAATATTATACATATCTCAGAATATGCGACAGAAAATTCGGGGCACGCAATGAGATACTTCTATGTTGTGTAATTTTATTATAAGACAAGAAAAATGTATATCTCTATTTGTGAGAGAAAAGAGAGAAGGGTAGAGGTTGTTATCTTTGAAAGACTATTATAACATGTGCTTTTTCTCTCTCTCTCTCTCCCTCCTTCCTCTCTTTCTTCCTCCCTCCCCTCTTACTTTTTATCTCTGTCTGTCAATGTATAAGTAAGAAAAGTTAAACATCTTTAAGTTTAAATTTTTAAGTAAACATCGAGTTAAATCTGTGAGTTGTCCTGCCTACGAAAATTATGCGAGTAATTTTATTTTCTAAAATAAACAAGACTAAGGAGAACCAATTAAGAAAACTGAATTACTTAGGAATTAGCACAGTAATCTCGTGGCTACTGAAGGACGCAGGTCCGTTAACGTGACCCTGGCCGTCCGGCTATTCTGTTTCGTAATGCCATCGATAACATGCGCTCTCTTATCGATCCTTACGTTTTGCACCGCACCCGTAGCAGCCACTTTACATTTTCTTACAGAAATAATGAATATACACGCGCGCGCGATTATTTATATCGATAAGACGCTAGAAAAGAAAACGATTATTTATATCAATAAAACGCTAGAGAAGAAAGCGATATTTATATCAAACTTTTGACATAAATGGCGGCTGTAATCTATAATGGCAACGCGAGAGAAATTAAAGAAAATTTTATTTAGAGACCTAATAAAATATTAACTAATATAGTACAGAATATTTTTAGGTTTAACCTTTCTTTCGCAGAAATGCGACGGAAACATATAATTTGTGTGTATTGATGTGCTTCAGATATATACGTGATTTCAATAGCAGTATCACGATTTTCATAAATCACTTATTTAATCGGCTCGATCGCTGACCAAGATTGACGGCATGAGGATGAGAAACAATGCACATGTCTTACTTTAGTATCTACAAGAATAGATCAGTTTTTTCAGTATTTCCCTTTAGTTTGAATTTCTTGCAATCTGCCGGTATCTTTATAATTGTCCGTAATTTGCATGCATTATATAATTAAATCCTTTACGTGTGATTTATATAAAGCATGCAAAAATCATAATTATACTGTTTGATTTTGTGAATAATTATTTAAAGGTAATAAATATAGTTATATCAATCTGAAATAAATATAAAATCAATGCTTATGTAATCTTTAGATGTACACAAATAAATAGGTTTATAAGATTAAAAAATTATTATAAATTCAAAAATTATGTTGTGGAAACGTTAAATTAGTTAGAATGTTGCTTTAGCTACGTTTCCTTTTTTTTGATAGCCCAGTTTCTCCGCACGAGCCCCACTCGTGCGGGGGGGGGGGGGGGGCAGTTTGGAATATAAAAATTCCTGTGATCACGTGGACTCGAACCCGGTTCCTCGGGATTACGAGTCTGGCGCTTTACCACAAGACCACACTGCCACCCAATTATTGGATGAAATATATCATCATTTCTCTAAGAAAACGAATTAGTCACTTGAGTAGAAACAAATTACTTAATCGTAAACTATCGTTAATCGATATTTAATAATCGTTTATCGATTTATAGAACGAGAAAGGAAGAAAAAGAATTTGATTTATTTTTTAAATTGACAAGTAAAATCGATCGCTGAACTGATGCCTACCTGCCTTTCTCTTGTAACCGTAATCACCACTTCTACTGCAACCTTCACCCACCTACCGTTTTCAATATGGCTGACCAACTAATAAGACATCCCACACGCACTCAGATTAGTTAACTGATTATAATTTGTAAGGGCCATTTAATAAAAATATGTACTTTGAGAAGTAGATTTTATGTATAGAGAGAATTGCCGAAATCATAGGTACTATACTTAAGGTATTTTATGTTACCTATATATATTTCTTACTTGGTATTAATATTTGAACGAATTAATATTGGAAACTGTAGCTTGATGTTTAAAACATCTACTATGATATGTTTAACTCTTTGCCAAGAACAAATTCATTTGTTATAAATCTTTTTATTTTTATCCTAGTATGAAAAATGCGATTTAACCAAATCCTAAATCGTATAATCTATTAGTTTTCAAAAATGTATTTCCTTTAAAAATAATAAATTTGGGAATAATAGTAATAAAAATATGGATAAAAAAGTTTATATCTATTACAACAAATAAAAAAGTGTTCAACGGTGTACGCGCGTGTGATATATGTATGGCATATTATGCAGTATATAATTATACATACATACCCAGGTAGCAGAGTGACGTCAAATAATGTATTAGTAACGTCTTAATGACGTCTCTATAACGTCAATGAAACCTCGTTAAGACGTCTTTAGACGTCATCCTGCTACCTGGGTACATGTCTGTAGAGAGAAAGTGAGACAAAGAAAGTATTTTTAAAAATATTGGTATAATTATAAAATATCAAGACTACTTTTACTTTTTTTCAGTAAAATATATTTCTATAATATTTTTTTATTTTACGTATTTATAACTGTTGTCCAAACAAATTTGATAATGTCATTGACATGCAAGACATTAAAAGTTATTAATACTTAAAAAAACATAAATAAATAAATTATTCAGTATCTGATATTTAAAGCCATTTTTCTATAGAACAGAATATCATATAAGAATTATAAAAAAAATTTGTTCCATATTTATTTCATATTTTTATTACGGGGACAAATCTTATACATATGTTAAATATGTATAAATAATGTATAATATATCTCAAGTTTATTGGCCAGTACATTCTTTCCTTATGTTGGTAACATTCATATTAATAAAAGATATGTATAAGTAAACCCAATTGTTTAAATTTCCATATTTATTTTGTCGAAATATGAAAGGTAATAATGGTTGCATTATATATTTATTTAACAAAATACATATCCTTTGAATGCAAAAAATAGCTTCGATATGACGTAATTTTCTTACTACCTAGGGTGAAGGTTGCAGTAAGAGCAAAGTTATGGTTGCATAATAAGTTTCAATAGCACTGATTGCTGCCTTCCACATCGCTTCAACATCATACCTCCGTATACGTAAATCCGTATACGTAAATCGGACTAGTCACATGGGTTGCAAGGACGCGATTCCGTTATCTTTGTCTTTCTTTCTCCCCCTCTTCCTCTTTTTCTCTCTTTTCCCTGTTTCTAAATATGCGTTTTCTTTACTTATATAGTAAAGAAAACTGAAATTATCATTACCAGTGGTGCAACAACCGAAGAAAGAAAGTCGTGAGATGGAATCTTGACCTCCCTCAAAGACAAGAGAACAGCTTAAGTCGGACCTTGATCTCGATTCCTTAAAGGTTTCGTAGCATTTTTATTTTTATGAGAGGTACTAGTCCGCTGCCCAACCATCCTGAAGGATGGTAATAAACTGCGTCTGTCCGCAATATGCGTCTTTTTATAACAGATATATAGAATCTATAATTTAATGCCAATTTCAAACGGCTTGTTGAGAACAGATTGTACAAAGTTACAAATTTTGTCAACAAAAAAGCTACAGATAACTTAATGCAAGATTTTATATATATATACAATGCCGTTGGCAGACTACTAGCAGAAAAATATCAAAATTTGTACAAAAATAATGGTAGAAATCAAACACATTTTGATATATTTGCTATACAATTTGATATAGAATAAAGGCAGAATCGATAGAAATAGAGCAATCTGTAAAATCTTCGACTTGATCAAATTATGTCAGGAAGCTCTGTCGGTAAAACATGATCTTAACGTGGGCACAGTTGATGCCAAATTGCTAGCAATTTCTGATCGAATTTCTTGCCAATCTACTGACATAGTGTGAATAGTTTGCTTACTGGATTAAATAAAATATTTTTCGAGCAGTGAATTAGCAGAAGATGTTTTGTAATATGCGGCCGATCGCGATCATTAAATCTTATTAACTTTCTTTCTTTGGCGAAATTTAAAATATATAGTTTATTGCGATAGTCTAAGTATTCCACTTAAAATACATTTCGATACAATAGCTAGAAATATGTTTGCTATATTAGTGAATGTATTAAGGTATCTTGAAAATCGAGTTACAATAATTATGTTCAGGGACGTCCATAAACATTTACGATAGTCACGAGTATGAAATAGAACAAAACCTATAAAACGGAGCCAAATATCGAAATCGAAACTTTGCCAAGTTTACGTTTGGCCATTTGGTGTAGAATGGATCTTATGTTATATAAATAATTAAACTCATTAATTGAAGTTTACCTTGAAATAATCTTGAATTAAAGATTTAAAATTATCAAATCGAAATTTTTTATGAACAGGTGTGTGTCTCTCTTGATTCTATTTAACTTTTCAAAAAAATAATTTAATATCTTGTTTAATTCTGGATATACTCAAGTAGGTATACTGATTAAAGTGAGACTCTGTAAATGCATGAAGATTTTAAAACATCATCGAACTGAATTATAAGATTTCAACTTTAAGCTCATGTGTGAGAAAACATTATAATAAAATTAAAAAATTAATTCTTTCTTAATCACTAATACAATTTAATGTTGAGAGTTTAAAAAGAGTATTATCTCAAATTAAAAATTTTTTTTATTTTCAAAACTATTTTTTTAATCTGCTATTTTTAATCGTATCTGTTATTTTAAATTTTAACTTTTATTTATATGTTAGATTTTAGCGATATCGAAAATTGTTGTATATAAGTACCTGTATATAAATAGTCTAGACTAGTCTAGGATTTCTAAAAAAGATTCAGTAAAACTAATCTTTTTTAATATTCATGCTTTAATATTTAATATTTTCCTGTGTAAAATAATGAATATGTGTTTGCATTGCCGACAAAACCTCACCTATTCAAGACACACCACACTTCGTCATGGCCATGACACAGTAGTGTCTTTTCGTGCCAGCCAGGCCGATGCGACGCATGTAGCCAAGATACTAAGACTAACCTTCCAGTTTATTGCGACAAACGACAAATTCGCATATACAATATTATAATAATATTTTCCCACTTGTATTGATTTTTTAAATATAAAAATTAATGCTCTTATATAACTGGATAAAAATTATCGCGCAGAAAATTTTGTATCGCAATAAGAAACATTGCGGAATGAATTATAGACAGTGATAAAATTACTAACAAATAAAGCTTTTTTATAAATATAAGAAGACTTAATTCCGTTTATAGAAAACCCATCGACGGAAAAAACTCATGCATTATTGTAAACATTAACCAAAATGCTATAAACATTTAATTGCTTCGTCTTTGGCATGATTTCAATACTTCAACTTTAATATATTGTACATTTTTGTTTTCTCAACAAAAGACGATGCCAAAAATTCTATAATATAACAAACTCTGAGTTGAAATTATAAACGTATGATGGAATGTAAAATTTTGTAGAAGATATATCTGTTATTAAAATTGCCTTGTATAAATAAATTTAAATTTTATCTGACATAATCTTATCTAATATTATACAACTTAACTTTTATCAATTATATATAATATTAATTGAGTTAATAATAATATTAAATTGATAAAGTAATTTTCTTTTGGCTTCAGTGTTAGCATTCCACTATATTCCCCTATTTTTGTCAACAATTCTATTTTGAGAACAAGTATATAGTCGCAGCATTTGGTTTTTCCTATCATTCTAATGTTAAAAATACTTTTCAAATACTATTCTCATATCGCGTTCAAAGTTATTGGAACCCCTGTCTTTTATTACGGTGTTCTTGAATTTACAAGACCTAGATTCTATTTTTACATAAAAATTGGACAGTGCGTGAATAATGATCGCGTGTGCCGATGCAGAATACACAATGTGGCATAGACTTTCTCGCTCTAAGGCTACGGTCGTAAAGGCGGTAAGCGTGGCATCGACGAGGGGAAAACAGCTGTGTATTGAGCTATCGCAAGTAGTAATGCCGCGCATGAAGGTCAGCCGGTCTGACTCAGTCGCGGTCGCTTTCACTCGGGGATAAGTGACCTTACAACCCGTGGTGAACGCAAAGGAATACATTCTTTTCCCCCATCACGGTCAATCACGCGCTGATGATCAAGAATTCAAGAATTCTGTCACATTAAACTTATACGAAGTATCTTCATACTGATACTCTTCAAATTTTTTTGTCTTTGTATTTACGTATTTTGTGCGGAAACATAACTTTTAACCATATGTATGTAACGGTGAAGCTGCACGATCGGTAGTTCCGTCATTGCGTCGTGCTATCCACATGCCAAGGGATATTATTTATGATCAGACTAGACTAGTTAGAGAAAATTAGTCACGTCGTATTTTGAGAGCGCGGGAATTCAGACCATGATCATGTAAATATATGCTACAGATTGCACTATTTTATGCTCACTTTGCGCGTGTGAGTGCACGCGAGAGTGGAAGAAGAAAAAGAGGGGGGAGAGGGGGGAAAGAAAGAGAGAAAGAGAAAGAGAGATTCAAATATTAGGTTTTTCGATAAAAATTAGATTAAACGATGAAAATGTAAAATGAATCTGCTTTTCTCTCGCCAAATTTTTTCAAACATTTGGCTTTTGGCATGAAAAGTTGGCATTACAATTCTAAAATATATATATGACAATATCTTTATTCAATAATTTTATAAAAAAAAAAAAAAAAAAAAAAAAAAAAAGATTCAGAGATGCTGGAATGATTGCATTTTATTATCTTGACTAAAGTCTCAAGCAAAGAATATAATATCGATCATGTTACACAATTTAATAAAAAATCTTGATAGAAAATGTAGTGCTTATAAATAATACAATCTATTACATTTATTTACAAAAGTAAAAAGTATAAAGTATAAAGAAGTTTGATAAAAACAGAAATTTAAATCAAGTTTGAAAAGCTTAAATAAAAAGTTTGAATAGAAGCTTAATTTTTTGGTTTAAGTGTTTATTATGCATTATGCATTATAGATGCATTGTAATAAAATATGTTTTTCTGATATTTTAGAATGATTGATTTTATATATTAGTTTAATCATCAAATCATCACATACGTGCGTGCACACACACATTTTTTTGTGAAGTGGTGAATGGATGTGAATGTACGTGTGTGCATGTATGTGAACGTATGTGTGTGTGTGTGTGTGTGTGGGTGAATGAATGTATACATTTATGAATGTATATGTATCCAATAAGCAAAATGTTAACAGTATGTTAGCAATTTGCCAGTAGATTTGAAATATTGCAGTCAATTGGCATCAAGCTCTTCCGCATTAGGCTTATGTTCTGCCAGCAAAGCTTGCCGATATAATCAAACAGCATATAAATCTTGCCAATAAAAATCGAGCACAAAAGATTTGTGTCAAAAAATTGAAGTAACCAGTTTTAGAGACGCGGTAATAAGTTTAGCTTTATTCTAAACACTTAAAAACAAAAAATCGAGCGCAGAATCTGTCATTTTGTAACCATATACATATACGTATACATATAAACGTACAAATATATCGTTTTTATGATTATGAAAGATAGATTCTGTTTGGTTTCTTCAATCAATCATTATATTTTCTTATATTTTTGTGCATTTTGCCTACATTTTGTAGTAGATGCTTTGCAAAATTTGTTTTCCAATTTAGCTACTTGAGATATACATACACACACCCATATAAAGTGTCCTATCATACTTAAAATTATCTCTTTACTCTTTTGACAATAAGAAAAAATATTTCAAACATAACTTGAATCATTTCGAATGGCAAACGTGATGTGAGGAAAATTTTCTTTTTAAAGTTATTTTTCGAAAACGTTTAAGATCATTATTATTATTTAAAATAAAAGTACATAATTTTTTCTCTTGCATCTTAGAAAGATAAAAAGATATGGGACAAAAAAGACGTTAGAGGTCTAGTCGCTAACTTTAATTAGCTAACATAATTAATATAACTAAAAACGAAAGACATGAAGAGATTAAGATTAGAGAAAGTAGTGAGTGGAGTTGGAAAAATTGAGAAATGTAATTCGAAGAAGAATAATTAATAAGATGTGCCTTGAAGTTCAAAAGTCGATTGACTTTTCACAGTTAGAAAGAAAGTTGTTAAATTGATTATCAATTTATGTAATTATGTGATTGTACTATTATAGTTTGAGACTGCGTTTCAAAACCGACAGTAACGGCGCACGGTTTTTGCGAAGTGAAAAATGTACATAATTCACACAAAAAATAGTATTAGGCACAAAAAATCTATCCCGACTGTATGTTGACATATTTTCTATTTACATGCTTAATAACATAACGATCATGATTCACGTAATCTCTATAGGGTAAACTCGGGTAAGATGGCCATAGAGGAAAGATGGCCAACCAGGCCAACCTATGTTCTTTCAATCTAGCTCGTCATGAAACATCAAATAAACATGTGTTGGCCATCTTTCCTCTATGGCCATCTTACCCGAGGTTACCCTATATATATAAAAAAAATATATAGAATGTTTGTCTATATATTCCCTATATTAACTTCTAAACCCTTTGACTGATCTGGACCAAATTTTGTATAGTTACTCTCTAGACTCCTGTGGAAAATATAGGCTACCATAAAATCTGGACATTCCCACCCTTTTTTATCGAAAATCGCAAAAAAACCAATATTTTTTAGGACAACGACATGATAACGTTTCTTAAATATAAATTTGCCAATTCAGATTTTGCATCTCTAATATATATCTCTATTTATAAGACACATAAAAGAAAAATAAAGACTCTTTTGTTATATACTTTAAATCCAAGCTATCGATTAAGCCTACTAATTGTAAGAACATGATCGGTCCAGCTGTTACTGACAACGAGATCTGATAATCTCAACTAGACGGCTCGCGTCGATACATGGTCGTTGTGCAGATACATTTGGCCAGAGGCACAATTGTGTTTCTTGATTGCTCTTCATCAATCAGTAACTGTTCTGTCCGTTCAGTTTCTATTCATCTGTTCCGCTACAGAACAGCTCATTGTCGATTTCATGAAGCAAAAGAACCTTGGATTTGGTACAAAAATATAACGGCTATTGGTTGATACTTACGGATATACACATGCGATATGAATTACATCTTTTGTATTTTACGATGTAATTCTTATTAATACAGATTTTGTTATTTTTTATTTTGTTTTATAAATTAAATATTTTTTGCGACACTGAAAACGTTTCAATGCAGGCTTTCATTACAATTTAAAAATATTTTATTCTTTGCATCAGCAATATATATTTTATTACGTATATTATTGCATCAAATTAAATATGCAGTTCTAAATTTTTATATTTTAATTTCTGTATTTAGAGACCTCAACTTGTAAAATTAATTAAATTAAATATGTTTCTCTTAAAATAAAAATTAGATGTAAAAGTGATAAAAACAAAGTCATCAATTCTCTTTCTCTTTTTTTTTAACTTGCGATAACTCCTTTCATTGAGCATATGTGGAATAAAAGTGAAGATAATTTTGTGATATAAACGTAATTCCATCTGTTGATTAAACCTATTAGAAATTCAATCAGTTTAAATGTTATTGAAATACGATAATTTAAGATATCTTCAGATTAGATGGTTCATATGTAATATAGCTAATAGCTATTAGCTATACTTGGCGCGAAATAATGTTTCTTGTTTAATGCGAGATTTTCTTTCGAAACGACTTTAAAAAAAGCGTATAGTTCGCAAGTTTTCAGAATAACGTTGGTAGGTTACCAGCTCGACCTCGGTTGACCCGATGGCAGCGTTGCACTGACGTTGAATGCGAAAAGAGCAGGGAAGGGAAGAGTGCACTTACTTGATGACGTCATAGAGAAAGAGAGCAAAAAAGAGAATATGGTACGTCATATTATAAAATATAAAATTAACTAATCAGCACCAGTTACTTTCTCTGTCAGTTTTATGCAGATCCATCAAAAAGATTTTTTCCATTGTTGTTCGAAAATACAAAATAAATAAAAAAATTAATTTATTCGTTCATATAGGGATATCATATTTGAAACTATTTATTGTTATTATAGTTATATATTAAGAAAGAATTCTACAAAACATCGAGAAAATTCAATGTATAAATACTATACGATTAAAAAAAATAAACTATATAAGTTCCGTTTTTTGCACTGTAATGTACATTGCAATGTAATAGTAGAAACACTTTCTGATTTTAAAAGAACGTTAACAAAAAAAATTTATTCCTCTAAACAGGAATCCACTCAGCCACCCTCTCCTGCGTAACAAGATCTGACTTTCGTTTTCACGCGAATGTCGATTTTAACATCACGCACTCGGCGAACGAATGTAAAATGCGACACCATCTCTAATAGACTGGAAACTGCTTCGCAGGGACTCGTTTCTGACAGTCTGACAGGTACCGATAAAAGTTTTTACACCGCGTGAGACTATACACTAAATATATCCATGTACGCATATCACGAGCGAAAAACTTCACACACCAGTCAGAACGTCGAGAAAACACAATTCCAAGACAATGTAAAATGCATAGCAAATGTGGCACACGATTGGCACATTACGGATTCTTCTTTACTTTTTCATATTTAGCGAGAAGCAGGAGTTCACGTTGAAAGAATATTTCACGAAAATTTACCGCAAAGCAGGAAATATTTCGATAATTTTGGTTACACAATATGAGAATAATTTTCCAAAATATTTTAAATAATGGTAAAAATGTGCGTTGCAAATAAATAAAATAGCTGCATAGCTGCGACTAGTATTTTTTAAATTATTAATAAAAATAAAGAGATGTAGTAAAATACAAATATTAAAAATTAAAAATTGTAATATTATTATTAAAAAATAATTAATATTATTATTGGTATCATGTATATCACACATGATACACAAAAGTTACATTAATTTTGATTAATAAATTATATTAAATAAGATTATAGGTCACATAAAATTTAATTTTTATAATAAGTTTTAAGATGACATATATGTATATCTCTATAAATTTTGAATATTCTATTACGTATGTAATAGTGCTAATAATTCGAAATTATCGCCCTTTAGGATCTTTTGCATTGTATTTTGTTACAAAAACATTAAAACTTGCTGAAGTTATCGGAATTATGTTGAACACAAAAAATTAATAGAATAGTTAACAAGATTGTTGAGTAATTATTGAGAAACTGCAGAAATTGTACAACGTTGAAAGTCTTAAAATATTCTTTTACCAATCAATCAAATCTTATCAATAAAATATTCAATTAATAGGAAGGAACGCTGCTAAGAGGAAAGCGGTCGTGTTCTTTTTCTCTCTCTCTTCCCTTCATTTCATGAAGAATAATTGACTAGGTTTGTTCTCTCATTTAAAGTTTTATTTATAGTCACTATTTTTAAAAAAGAAGAACAAATAAGATAATAAGAATTGACGTTGATTATGTTGCACAAAACAGAACATTAAATTAAATCAAAGACAAAGATACAAAGTTATAAAATCTGTTAAAACATTCGATCGCGTCACTTTGATCTTAATATAGATTCTCTTTAAAGACAAATATGAGAGAATCATAATAATCATAACATATAAATTAGACACGTACATTGCTCGCAAAAATATAAAGTTTTATCATAAAGCCAGGAAATTTGAAGAAAAGAGAGAAATGTAAAGTGTTCTTATGTTTTCAAAAGATCTACGACAGCCGGAACATACTCATTGTTCTCAATGTTTTGTTACTAATTACAAAATGTCGTAAAGAAGATAAACATCAAAGAAATGAGTCTCGAAAGTCTCACACAATTGACCCAAAAACACTCGCTCATGAATGCAAAATAATTATAAATAATAAAAAATAAATTAAATAACAATTATGATTATATAAAATTATAGATAAATGGGCTGCAAATTACGATATTAAATGAAAGTAACATTGTTTCTATTTAACATCTTTATAAGTTAGCTGTACCGTAATAAATACACAATTAAAATTCCATGCAAAAGCCTTAAGCTACGAAATTAACTCAATTTTAACATTTGTATTTAATTTCATGGTTATTAAATGTTGCTAAGTTAGTAGTAAGATTTAAAATAAGTAGTAAGTAGAAATAGTTAGTAGTAAGTAGAAGTAGTTAGTAGTAAAATTTAAAATAAGATTAAAATAAGACTCTTTCCATTTAGCTAACTCATAAAGTTTCTTAAATATATGGGATTTATACTTGTCTTTCATATAAGAGTTACATCCTTCCTGATAAATAAAACCTAATGTATTGTATAATATTAAAATATATTTTATAAATTTTGTAAGTTTCTTGTTGTGTCACTAAACTTTTTATATTACTCTACATGTGATGGACATTCCTATATAATAAAAACTTTACGAACATGTATATGCGAATTTTCGAGACCACCTCTATTTTCCGATCCAGAAACTCACAAGACAAAGTCCGCGTTTTATCTCTGTCATCGATAAAGAATGAAATTGAAGCCATACAACTTGAGGACAATTCCCGTAGGATATCTCCCTTATCCTACTCTTACCCTTATATACCAACAATATTTTCGCTATGTGGTGAGCTACTGTCAAACCAGAATTACATTTTCCAATATTGGATACACACGTATTCAAACGGATTTAAATACATGTACTTAAAGGACATATAGAAATAACTCTATTGAAGAATAACAAGGAACGGAGAGAATCTGAGATATATTTGGTATCTCACAATAGATTTTAATTTTAGCATTATCTCTGTTCGTATCGGAAATATCGGAAAGCACGTTCGTGTACATTAGAATTAATGCGATAGAGATCATATATTTGCAAACATTTCGTTGCAGACATTTCATCAATCTTATAATATTTTGTTCGAAATATAAAAGAGAAAATTTCGGAGTTGATTAAAAGATTTGAAATTATGATTGAGAGAGAAATGTAGAAATTTTATAAATCGCATATGCAATAATTCATCATGATGAAAAAAGAAGCAATTAAAACATGGGAGAACAGCAGTTAATCAATGTGATTGATTAACTAAAATAATATCGTTTGCATGTTGTGATGATTTTGATATAAACACAATTGTTGCGATGACAGTTTTTAATGCATGTAATATCAGTGTTATAACGATATGTATATAATTATTATTATCACTTGTATCGGAGGTATTGAGAAAGGAATGAGTCGGACTTTCAAGTAATGTTTCACTGAAATATTTTTTAATTTTATATGCAGTCTCAACCTTTTGGCTGACAGTGTTCATTTTAAACAATAAATTAAAAAAAAATGTATAAAATATATAAATTTTTGCATGAAATATTATAAAATAAATCTCTTTGTTCTCGTTCTCATCGATCCTCGTAAAAAAGCTTCTTATCAAGATTCTTTGGCTTCTAATCATTTTAAATTAATAATCTTGGTGGCATTTTAATTTTAAATTATGTCGCTATTGTGGCTTTTCTTAAAATAATAATTTTTAACAAAATAACGGCTACTTAAAGTTAATGGTTCAAGTTTTCAGTAAAGATATGGTTGATTTTTTAACATAAAATAAAAACGGTTAAAGATGGAAAAAAATTTCGATAGCATGATAAACAATATATTTATAAATATACTGAAAATTTGAAGATAATTAAGTCAGTGATTTTCAAGAAATCTTGAAAATTATTTTAAAAAATACGGTTTTAAGATAAATGTGTTCAAAGTTTTAAAAGTTTGAATTTTTTTAATAAAAGATAATTTTTAATATGCTTTACTGCACTATTTCGGGATCATATATAATAAGTCTTTTCTGCAGACTAGACAGCTTCCTTCATTAAATTAGTATCCTCTTTTCAACAAATTCGTGCTGTCGCGTGTTATTTCCCTCACTCGGTGTTCTTTAATACATTTCTCGTCTAGTTTTTTGCAAAATTCACTTGCATTTGGTTCAATATTGATATTTAAAATATTCATAATTTTTGATAAATTGGAAATTCTATCATTTAATATAAAAAGTAATATATGGAGCGATTTCAGTTATTTGAGCATCGAAAATGAGTTTTTTTTTTTAATTCTCCAAATATCTAAAAGCATTGAAACGTTGAGCTCTCATCATTATTTTAATTAAAACCGTTAATACATCTTTTTCACAATTCTAGTTTTAATAAATCCTATTAAATAGAATTTAATAGGTTTTATGCATCCTAAATATTTGAGAGAGAATGTAGTTTCTTGTGATGTATGATGTATGAAACTATCTAAATTTCCTTTGGCTTTCGTTTAATGTACACTGACCGGCAGAAATGCCTGGACATTTTGATATGTATATGACATATATGTACATATTGTACATGTATATATGTATATGTATTATGTCCAGGCATTCCTGCCGGTAGAGTGTACTTGCTTTAATAACTATTTTTGTTTTTCGGACAATAATAATATTACGGATTTTTATCAGTGAGCATTTGTATTAACAAAGTGACCCAAATTGCATTATATATTTTTTCAATTGCAACAGCTTATTTATTAAACTTGCTGTTAGCATATACATTTTCCGCTAAGTTTATTTTCTTTCCAACAATTTCAAAATCAAGTATCTAGCTCTTTCTTAACATAATTTATACGACGCAAGTCATAAAATTCTATCTCTGATTCGTGTACTGTTTGAACATCGTGGCGCACTTGAATAACCTCGAAAGTGACATCAGAAATGTTTCATAATTTCATTATTTCTTCCAAATTTGAAGTAAAACTATATAGAAATGTATTCTTTTAATTAAATTTTTGGATAATAAATTATAGAAACAAGAATAATAACTATTAATTATACACATTAATTGTAGCACAAAAATATTTTCTTTGTATAACAATTTACTATTGCGAAATTTTCGTAAATCTTCGATATGAGTTTTCAAATTTAGAAAAAAAATTCTGTAAAGAAATTACGTTATTTTATTTGTTCAAAATTTAGCAATGCAAAATAGAAATTTGTTTGTAAGCTTTTTAGAGAGACAGAGAATCTAATTGTCGTCGGAAGCTTTTGTGAACGATACAACGTATTTTCTAAAAGAATCGATATTGTAGCCACTCAAACGAATGATTTGATTTTATACCAATCGACTCTATCTTTTTTCTACAACGTACATCGCTTTGCATTATTTCATCAACGAATTGGACACCATGACCATGACGAAAACCTCTTTCGTGCGGATAAACCAAATTGATAGTCTGCATCGTTCACTCCACGATATATCTCCCTCGTTGTCCCCTTCAGTGGCCTTTACTTTAATTCAAAAATTCTCAATTTTTTAAACAATCGATAGAATCCCTTTCTTGAAGCGATCCGATATCTTCAAGGTAAATTAATACATCAATTGAAATGAAAACACATAAGAATTTAATTTCAGTTCTTTCGACCTCGGTCTTATTGATTACATTTCTATTAATATACCAAGTTTATTTTCTCCTGGTTAAAAAATTAAAAACCGGGATCTTTTCAAATATCTAATTAAACAGGAAATAAGCAAAAGAATCGTAAATCCATTGTTTTTGCCTTCATAAAAAAAATGTACTGGCAGTACTACATAATCATGAAAAATTGAATGAATTATACTGGCCCATCAAAATCATAATATACTTTTGCGGAATATTAAAGAGAACTCTTTGAACGAGTAGTAATATTGATATGTTTTACGTAATATATAGAAAAACTTTATAAATTAACAGAAACTATTGTAGACAATGCGTTTCATTATCAAGCCACTCAACCAAATCACATTATTCATTGAATACGGATATTAATAAATATACCGGGACGAAGTAGCGGTGAATTAAAGACTACAATCACTATTCGTCTATTGGACCAATTAGTATTGTACCATCGGTGAATATTGGAAAATGGCCAACTACTACTATTCAAACATTTCTAATAATAATCCGATACCTAAGCACAGCTAAAAAGCTCAATCTTAACAATTATAACAGTTTACCGTCAGATATATATCAAATATAATAAAATATTGTTTTTCTATCTTTTTTAATATATAAAAAAGAGAGGTAATTGTACGAAGAAATATGCACAATGCATATACAAATAGAATAGATATTGAGAGAACTGTCCGCACGGTCATTAAAAACAGGAAATACTATCCATATGGTTTATGAATGCATTTAACGTTTATGAATTCACACATTGCATAAATACACAAACTTATGGCTAGAGAATTAAACATTTTGGCTCACGCAATTGTTTGTATTACTTGTCTAAATTTAGGGCCTGTGCGAGAAATTACTAATCGTAATTTATTAATATAACAGATAAATTAAGATAAATCCGAAAAGAACGATCAAAAATATTGTTATGGAGGATGTGGATAAAAATAATTGTTTACCAATGAGAAAAATCTTTACTCTCAGAGAAAATATTTTAAATCATCAAAGCAATAGAATTTATTTGCAACTGTTATAAAATCTCTAGAACAATTCTGTCCAGCGGAGATTCTTATCCCCACCCTCAAAACAACGTTGATAGATCAGTTATATTGATATAGCACACACATTGATACGTCCTATACAATAATTTATGCGTGAAGATTGACTGGTCGGAACTTTAGTGTTTATTCTTTATTACTATCTCTCTTTCACTCAACGAGACGGTGGAAAGGAGGAAGCGTTTTATTTGCGATTAAAAGCTTGGATAAGTTGTGACTCTATTAGAGCAAAACGTTATTGTACCGTCTCAATAATGATTCGATAGTGTTTTGTACGTAATGATGCCACTAAGATATATTTTTGTGAAAATGATGTAAAAATATCTACGAATATTTCACGAAAACTTTGCTCGCTGGCTAGCTTGAAGAAAATGTTTTCACTTTTATTAAAGCTCAACATTAGTTTTCCTCACGATAAACTTATATATGATTTTAAAGCTATACAGTTGTTTGTGTACTTTTCACACACATACTTGCATTGATTAAAATATGTTTTTTGTAATTATAATTATATATGTTCACAGTAATAAAATTTGCAGCGCAACTTTGTATACATTAATCTATTAAGCTATGTATTAAATATTCCGATGATCGATCAGGAAAAGTTCGATGTACGAGAAAAAGGATATGAACATGTATAAAAGAGACAAGCGATACAGTCAGCGTACGTTCTAGTAAAAACAGAGTCAATAAATTATTTTTGGAGCGGTTAGTAGGAGTAGAATTAACGATCGATCCTGGCGAATGAGGCCGATCGATTCGATCGAGGTAAACCGCAAAATATCGTCGCTTTTCCGAAGTCAAGGCAATTCATTCACTGTTTCGAATTGTTTGAATATATTGTTTTTGGCCCAGATTCGCTGTAGACATTTCTAGATACAATTACCAGTCCTCCTCTTATAACATTGATCAAGATCTTCTTAGAGATAATTGTCTAAAGTAAGCTTAAAGTTAGAAAAATAATATTTAAAAATATAATTTTTCCCTAATTCCTGTCTTAGTATTGGCAATTAATAAATAATAAATTAAGAAATTAATTTCATCTATTAGATATAATTTTTTTAATGTTTTTGCATGTAAATTTATTTTTTAATATTTTGTTGACCTTACAAATTTTTGCTAATTTCTGTCAAATTACTAATCTACTAAATTTATGTAAAGCCATTTGTCACTTTTTTCGAAAAATAGTTTTTGAAAATTTTCCAATTTTAAATTTTTCTGATTTCAATGTTTACGCAATCGCAAAAAAGTTAAAAAAAGCAAGAGGTAATTATTTCGAGAATTGTACGCACAATTTTATAACGTAGCGCGGAGGACGAGGTCAAAAGTTCACGTGCTCCAAATAAGCGGCGTACCACGCTTCACTCTTGCCAACCCAACTTTCCCGTAATTCTCTGAGAATAATCCACAAAACAATTCAAATCTCTATTTGTAAAGAGTAAAAAAGAGCTCTTGGAATTACAAAGCTCTTTGTAAAAACTTATGCGAATAGAACTGTGTATATAGTCATATGTAGGTTGTAGCAGTCAAATTATATATATACATATTTTTGAAATTATTTTTTGATTATTAATTTTCAACCATTCCAACCGCGAAAGGATTACATATTCAACTTCATTTTTTTAGATTCATTCAGAAATGTATGTCGGAAGATCATTTTATGTAGCTCAAAATGTATGTCGATGAAATCAGCAGTTTCCGGAATCCTGAATGGCCCGTGGGGTGACATCCAAGGTTCCAAGACCTCAATCAGTCTAATTGATTTTTATCTGTGGAGACACTTGAATATCACTATGTACCAGGAAAAGATATGAAATATAAATCATGTAGATAGAGGAATGAATTCAAAATGCAATTACAGCATAACATAGATGAATGAACACAAGTTCACCGTGAGTTATAAATGTGATTATTTTTCCTATCTATGGAGACTTTTTTATCACACTTTCATTATTGATGTGTACATTTCCGCAATGGGAAAAGAGACACGGCTCAATAACCTAGGCGATGCATTTAAATAATCCTTTTAATATTTTTGCATAAAATGATGCAAGAAATCTCAGATAGCTTTATTTTTTTGAATTATGAACAGTATTAAATATACAACAATAGAACATATGAATCTTGATATAAAAATATGACTATTGTTAAAAAATAATGTGTTGTGTATTTAAAAATACATTTTATTCGATCCAATTTTATTTAACTTAACCTAATTTAATTTTCATTAACATACAATATAAATTAAATTTAATATCTAATAATATTAAATTAATAAAATAAATTTTTACTTTGTTATCTGTATCCCATTATTTACTTATGTCAGTAACTTGAGGACGACTAATTGTAGCAATATTTGTTTTTTATCATTATTTTCAGAATTTAAATTATTTTTTAACATTATCATCATCATCACATCGCCAAAGTTACTGAAATTCTTCCAAAAAATAGATTATATTTACTTTTCGAAATAATGTCGTGTATTTCAAAAGAATTCGATACCAGTCTAGAAAATTGTTTTGAATGATATTATTATGCCCAAGGCATATAACTGCTACATGATTTATTTCGTTCAATTTTATTCGTAGAGATACCATTTCTCTTCTGTCTTCTTCCTAATCCAAGACGCAATGCGACTTGTAAAACTGTTAAAACGATTACACACAAGATTGATTACACATACGATTTCGTATAAGAAGACTGCAGATTTAGTGCTTCTTCAAACAGGATGAGCCGCGCTTAAAAGACTTATTGCAAACACGTTTCACAATATGTGTATCAGAATGAATCCACGAATGTTAGCAGTGAGAAACGTATTTGATTTTCAATTAGGCAACAGTTCGAAATATATATAAATGTCCGAAATACAAGAGTTGACACAGCAGCTTGACGTGCTGATAATAGTTTTTACTTGGAAAAAGTGCAACTGTTTTATAAGAATAAATGCGAGTGTGATTTGTGCCGATGGTAATGCTAATGAATTAAAATTTCTCCTCGAAATAGGCGACGGAAAGCATTAAAGCGCAAGGTTTTGTGCTTATTTTTGCGTGCGGCTCTCACGCCATGAAGGATCGATATTCGCTCATAATTCAAACGGCATGCGTATATTCCCTCCGCCTCTCCACCACTTGGCGTTGGCTCATTACGAGCACGAACTTTATTTCTTCTGCTTTAACCGTTGTTTCACCACTAACCCACTTTTTGTATTTTACACGATTATGTGACTGTTCAATTGACGATTCTAAAGGCGGATAGTATATGGTAACACGAGATGCATCTACATATATCGCAAATCACCCCGAGCTATCGACGAATGACGTTGTTTACTTTGCAACAAGGTAAACGGACTTCGAGCTGGGTGCTCTATTCATTTTCTGCTTTTTATGCACTTGTTTGTCGCGCTTGCACAGGGTTAATCAGTTGAAATCTGTTTACGCATCTGCTAACTTTATCCTCTTGCCAAATTTTAAAGTAAGAATAATATAAAAAATGTAAAGAGATTTGATAAAGAATTTCTGTAAAGAAATATTTATTTCTTTTATCGGACAATATTTCTTAAGTTTTATTCATAAAAAGCTCCTTATTGTAACTTTCAACTTATAGATTTATAAAGATTTACACAGTAAAGCTTCATAATTAAATAATGAACTATTAACGTCTCCATACAAAAACAAATATTGTACGGTTATTCTTCTAGCTTGTACTTTTAATCGAAAAAAAACCACGCCATGTAACTCTTTGAGAAAAGTATTTTTATATATATCCACTTTTTTAGCTGCTAGCAACTTCACGTTGCTTTACGGAAAATTAGTTATACAGTTCAGTGAAAAATCTTGTGATAAAAACTAAAAAATAATCATATCTTGTAGTTTTTTACTCTCGATATGATTTTTACTTCAAATATATGTTCTACAGCATTACAATTTCGAGAAATTTATTTATGGGATAGTTATAAAAGAAGATTGTTTTAACTTAATTTGCTGCTCATAGCTATTATATAAGGTATATTAAAAAACATACTTCTGTTTAATTTGAAAATAATTGTATTACTAAAATCAATTAAAAACAAAGGGGCTCAAAGCTACAACTGGGTGTTCTGTGCACGTAGCAATGTATTATAATTAACAAACGTTTCAGTCTATCTGTCTAGATCATCTTCATTCTTGTAATTTAAACAATGAAAACCGGTAGAATAAAAAATTATATAAACTCGTAAATATACATAGTTTGAATTAAATATTCAACGCAAAGCGCGGATCATGTCCTCCGTGTGGAACAGTTAAAAAATACAAACTGTAATGAAGCGCAGGCGAAAAATCTAGTACATATATAATAAAAAATTCACTGATGCTAACGTGTATAATCAAAAATAAAAATAAGAAATGTTTTTTTTATATTGCTAAAACTGTTAATATTAAAAAATCTCAAAGATTAAGATTTTCGTAATTAAATATTGGTAAATTTGTTTTGACAGAAAGTTATGAATTAACTATTAAAAATAATAATACATAAAATATTGAATTCGTTATATCGTATTCATTAATTTTAATATAAAATTTTTATTTAGTAACTTAAAAAACATTACGAGATTTTGCATACAGTTAAAGCAAAAATTTTTAAAGTTTGACTATATTTTTTCATCGTTTTGAATTTGTTGGTTTTAATATGTATTTCACTTGTATTTAGTGACTTAAGTTCAATATGCCTGTATATAGCTAGATATAACTGTAGATAAAATAACTTTTTTTTACAGTTTTCTCAATATCGTAAAGTAGTAGAACATTTCTGAAAGATGTCTTAGAGATGTTTGTCTGAGTTTGAATGCAGAATCATATATTTAACATTTAAAAAACTGCAAGAAATAATTATACTTATTTAAAAAAGATTATTTTTTAAAACCGGTTATCAGAGTTCCAATAAAAAAATTAGAGTAATCATCTGGCAGGAAATATATCTTTGAATCTGGAATAATAAAACTCTCGACTGAACACATACTCCATATTTCCCGCATCTTTGTGCATTTTCGCGTGACTACGATCAATCTGTCAACTAGATATTGCGGGTAAAGACATTAATGGTAAAAGAGGTGTAAATATAAGTGATCATAAAATATTCCCCCGGCCTTGTTGAGTTCTTCACGCGCCGATGAGACAAGAATATAAAATAAATAAGGTTAAGAGATTAAGCAGATACTCTCTTATTCGTAAAGGAAGTTGTAATGCTTAATCCTTACCTTACTCGCATGAGGTGTAAAATACACCACAGCCTTCGAAATACTAAATGGAGTAAAACTTTTTCGCCGGTCAAACGCTGTACAAGTTGTTTCACAATTAAAGAAGAACTTTTGCACTTATCTTTATCTAGAAAATCTACAGAATATTATCAACCTTTATTTAATTGTAAATTATTTAAAAAAACATTGAAAATTGATATAATAATTAATAATTGAGTGTAAAATACACCTCAGCGAGTAAAGTTATAGAATTAATGCGTGTTTAGATAAAGTCTCGTTCAATAAATTTATATTTTTATTACTGAACATTAAATCAAACGTAGCAAGCGAAAACGATTATAGTGCGTGCGCCGGCTGATAAAATCCTGTGTTATACTACTGTAATCGACAAAAGATAAAATATAAAACCGATGTTGAAAAATATTGGATTGCAAAAGTTAATAAACATAAATGCCAGAAAAGAGATCTGTATATAATTAATTCCTTTTTACATAAACTTTTTACACAAGATGTCCCAATGATTGAGATCGTTCCGAAGATTTTCTTAGCAAAAAGCAAAATGTACATCAAGTTATTCAATAACAATATTCAATTTCTGATAAATTGTATATATATTTTATATATCTAATTATCATTATAAATTATATATATTATATTGCAAAAATATATTTACTGACATGACAAACTAATAAATTGTCTTCACAATGATGCTTGCAGATCGCTGCAGCAGCAATTATATATTAATTTATGTTGCGTAAAGTATAATAAAGAAAACTGGATGTTAAGTTTGTTTTGATGTTGATCGCCTTTTGCTAATCACAATAAGTATATCTTCAATCGTGTTTTACATATTCGGTTTTTTTGATAGAATCAGGATTTATCCCTTGATTAAAAAATTCATATCAGTTTAAAATTCATATAAGTTTTCGGCAGAGAAACGTGTCGCGTCTGTTATAAACCAAAGAGCGAGTCTTTACTTTACTTTATAGTCAATAATTTTGTTAATTATATCACCAGCGATTAATTAAGCGTGAGCTACATATCTCTACAAATATTATCGGAGAATATTATACATAATTATTGTGCAATCTTGTCTTGGGTCAGGACAACAATGAACGGATTAAGGAAGGCTTAGCCATTGAATGAAAGGGTTCTTTTGTAGACCAACGCAAGATGGATCGAATATAGAGAGATTTTCTTCTCTCAGCTCTCTCTCTCTCTCTCTCTCTCTCTTTATCTATCTATCTGTCTATCTATCTATCTCTGTCTTTCGATTTTTACAACAGAAAAGTCTCGCGCTTATGTCATTTGGAAGCGAGTTTTTGGCGAACTTTCAAAAGAGACTTACCGCGAGTAGACAGACATCTGTGCGAAAAGTCGGCCGTGTCGGAGCTTAGCCTCTCGTAGCACTTTAATCCCTCTCGGAGTGCGTGTCCCCTGTTCGAAAATGGACCACTACTCGCACGAATTTACACCGGTAGAGAACGCAGACAGACAGATAGGGTAGGTAGGTAGGCAGATAGGCAGGTAGGCAGACGAGACGCGTGCGCGCGCTCGCGTGCACGTAATACACGCACACACGTACTTTTTGTCACGTATATAAATGTATGTATTATATTTAATATATAATACTATTATATATATAGAGTGGCGGCGCAATGACGGCGGCGGCGGTGACAGCGTACCACGACTAACGCACACGTCGCGTTCCGCCCGCGAGCTCACGCGGTGACTTTTGGACTGAGGGGGTAGTTTTGTTCACCGCGCCGTGCCGCTACACCGCTGCCACCCTTCGAGCATAGGTGTTACTAACCGCCGCCGCCGCCGTCGCGGCCACCCATTCCGCAACAGCACCCACCCGTCGTTGGCGTCGTCTATTATTTCGCGAAGCAATTGGCCCGCTCAGTGAGCTCTAAAGCTCGCCCGGTTCCTGGTGAGGATAAAGCTCGGAGCGTAACTCGGATACAAGGGGAGAGTGACAGAAGCATAAAATAGCGTAAATGAAACTTCTGGAAAGCGTAAATTGAAACAGCGAAACGTAAAAAAAGCGTTTATTTTTTAAAACGCTTTTTTTAGCTTCCGCTGTTCCAATTTTTCGCTTACTTGTTTCGTTTACGCTTCCGTTACTTTCTCGTTACATTCGATTTGCGTTGCAATTTTTATTTCCACCAGAGGTGTACTGTATGAACGTAGTTTTATGAAAATTCTTATTTTAAATTCCATTCTGTTTTAAACTTAGACCGTTGATCTCAGACCATTTATAAAATTATCTTTTTGTTATAAAAAGAACAATTAGAACGTGCTAAACAATGTTCTTTTTATTAGATATCAACTTTATATAATGTGCTGAGTAATGTATATAGATGCTTTTAATCTGATTAAAGGGGTTTAGTTGCACATTTAGGACCGATTTCGTTGCCAACGACTACTTATCTACATATTGACACTCGGGTCACAGCAACGAGTCATCAAAAGCGTGTAAACGAGAAGTGGGATGCTTCATTTCAAGAGCTGTTCGTACATAATCGATATATCGATGAAATTATAACTGTCTTAAGTAATACGAAGTAACTAGTTAATTATTAATAACAAAACATTTAAATTATTATTCTAGAAATATTTACAGAAAGGAAGTATTAAACAGACAGTCGTGATTTAAAAAAAGTCACGCATGATTTAGAAAAAATCGCACGCAATTTAAAAACAAGTCGCGCGCGATTTAGAAAAAGTGAAAGTAAATCTCGCTTTTAATTATTTATCGAGTGATTTAAATTTCATCGATAATTGGTAAGTATAGCGTTAAATTATACTTTACTATACCATCTGTTGTTACAAAAGAAATTTATATACGAAGAGCGGCGTTTAAAATATAGGCCACCTGAATATAATTATTTTATTTTTAGTGACACAAAAAAAGCTTCAATTAAAACTTTTTTTATAAAAAAAAAACATTTGAAGATAATATGATTTTGTTTATAAGGACAAGAACATTTCAAGATTATCAACTTCTTAAACATTGGAATTAAATACTTTTTATTTACTTGTTAATATAGTATTTTAAGACGCATACGACAATCATCGTTGAAAGCCATTCGAAGTCAGTTACAAAAAAAATTATTTTAAATATACAGAAGTTTGAATTTCACTTGTATCTATTGTAAAATTATACTTTTTATGACAAATAAAAGAGAAACATAATTGTTATTGGGACGCATTTGCAAGTTTAGTATAACTTAATTTTGAATTTGGCAGGTTATCTAGATACACCTTGTATACACATATATATATATATATATATGTATACAAGGTGTATCTAGATAACCTATCAAATTCAAAATTCAGTTATACTGAACTTGCAAATGCGTCCCAATAACAATTATTTTTCTCTTTTATTTGTCATAAAAAGTATAATTTTACAATAGATACAAGTGAAATTCAAAATTCAGTAGTTTCATGTAATCGCTTTAGATGTATCGATACGTCATTTTCAACATTTGCAATAGCACTGTATATTTAAGACACACTAAGGGCTGGTTGTTCCAACCTGTTGGTAAACTACCAATAGTTAAATCATATGTATGAATTTGTTTATCCTTTACATTAGACAAAGAGAGACATATGATTTAACTATTAGTTAGCTTATCAATAAGTAGCTTAGCAACCTGTTGGTAAACTAATAGTTAAATCATATACTATACTTCTTTGTTTATCCTTTACATTAGACAAAGATAGGCATATGATTTAACTGTTAGTTAGCTCACTAACAGGTTGGAACAACCGGCCCTAAATAAATGTTTAACCTCGTTGTCAATCCATCACGTTGAAATTTTGTTTTTGAAATTTTTTTTATAGAGTGAAATTATTTAAGTCGTATTTTCATCAAAATTTTGAAATAAAAGATTTAATTTACCTTTAACTGTTCCAAGATGTTACGCCGTTATATCGAAAAAATATAACGATGATTTTTGTTTGACATATCTGGTTAATTCCACTGGATAGTTCGTCGATTACGCAATGATGATTATTGTGCGATTCTGCTTTCCTTGCGATAAGAATTTATCACCGGACGATCACATGTTATCAAACATATATTATTACAATTTTAGTAGGAAGTTTATTTGATTGCTCTTATAATTTAAATAATTAATACTAATTGGGTATTACATATATGTGACGTACCGAATAATAATGCAAAAGTAGCTTCTACTGTCTTTATTATAAAAAATGACTTTTTGTGATAAATTATATCATTTCAACTGCAGATGTCTTCGAATAATCGAATATTTTGATATTGTTTTATTTATAATATCAATCATAGAATTATATCAATTATAGATTAACTTAATGTGTCACTAATATCATTATGTATTAAACAAATTATAATTAACAATAATAATAACAATCGGTATCAATATTCTCATTTTACAATTGTTAGGAAATGAGCACTTTTTTATCAATCAGATAATGCAAGAAATTGTAAATGAACGATGAATTAAAATTAGAAATTAATATATTAATTTTTTTATATAGGTATATAACATGGAAACATTAATATTTTTTTTAATTTAGATTTGAAAAAATTTATTATATTAAAATCTAATTTAATAAGTTAACTTGTGACTATATATAAGACATTTACTACTTAACTTAATTATATTATCTAATTATTATATACAAATATCAATTTAAATTTTACAATATTCTCACTTAAAAAATAAATAATGCTTACTCGGCTAGAATTGAACTTATATACATAGTAGTAGTATAGTTTATTTCCAATTCCAGAGAATTACAGAAATTGCGTTTTGTAGGGACGTACCCAACCCTTTACAAAACTTAACTTATATACGTATGTATTGCTAGATCTAAATAAAAATTAATAAATCATGATAATTGTTTGTTTCGTTTTCTCTTCGAAAAAAATATCTTTTTGAAAGTAATTAATTGTACGGTGATAACTAATCGATTTAAAATTATTAATTTAATTTTTATAAAACTTTCTGAACGAAACAATTCTTAGTGTTTTTTGAGCTTGTTATTATTATTTTCATTAATTTTGCGTAGACAACTTGATCTTCAGGAATAAAATCATCATCACAGTGTCTTGAATCGAGACTAACAGATATCATTAACAAAATTTTTGCCTTTCCATTGTAATATATATAATCCGGAAAATTTGCAATTTTTGCTGGTAAATTCGTTCTATAGAGAAAAATAAGAAACATTGTACTTGGTATAATATTCACAGGATGCTTCCTGTTCTTAAAATGTAAGGAAACTAAGGAACTAAATTTTAATAGTTAGACATATACATTGTTAAGAGATATCAAGTATATCTATGTGCTTCAATACCGAGTTATTACCATTATTTTATAAATTTAGCTATAGAGCATGGTAAACTTAAAAAATCTACGAATCTTTTACGTAAGGATTCTAAATTTATTATTTTTGAAAATAGTCAAAGCGTTGAATTACAGAATTAGTTATATCAGGATAAAATCTTATAAAATTTTACAATGTTAAATGTCTTTTGACTCTGATAATATAGTTTTTTAATTGTAAATTAAACATAAATTTAATATGAACACAGATTTAATATAATAATATTTTGACAAGTTGTTTTAATACATACGTTATAATAATAAATTTCTTGAAAAATGCGGAGAAATTTCCATTCCGGTTTTCATTTTAATCCAATATCGAAATAATATGACATCTGTGTATACACCAGGCGAATACTTTTCACCGCAATCATCTCCCCATGAAGTTATACCGAGGAGAATATTATTACGCTCTATTGGTCCACCAGAATCACCCTATACCACATGACTAATGATACATGCTAGTAATTGTAAATAATAATTAATAATAATCGTTTTATTATGTTTTACATCTTACTTGACAAGCGTCTACGACTCCCTTTTCGAATCCGTAACATACCATCCGAGGTGTCACTGCATAATCTCTGCTTATATAATATTTCTGGCATAGTTCGTGATCTACACGCGGTACTTTTGCGCATTTTAGATTTGCCGACAAAGATTGTACAACCTCACCATGGTATTTCTATATATTTTATAAAAGTTTACATTTTTAAAGACACATAGACATTAAGCAATTTTTTTTTAATTACTTAAATGCCAACATCATTTTATATCAGAATACTTCATTATTACCCGATAAAATCCCCAACCGCAGACTATACCCCATTCCTTACTAACGTGTCTGTTTAGTGGCAAGTCTATCGCTTTCGTGTAATCATTATACGTGAATGCAGGTGTTACTTGAATAACAGCGATGTCGTAATCATTGATATTTGGGTCATAGTTTTCGTGTATGGAAAAGTTGGTTACGTTGTGAACGATACAATTCTCGTAAAGAATGGAAGATCCACTGCACAAGGTTACTCCTTTCAAAGGATCTTCGCTCCTATAACAAAAATTCTATCATCTATTCAGTAAAAGTTACTAAAATTTTTATTCTTTTTAAATTTCTTATTTTACTCACGTTTCTATACAGTGAGCTGCTGTCACAGCCCACTCCTCGTTTATTATAGCAGCACCGCATATGTGTCTACCGTTTCTCCTTAACGATAACTAAAAGAATAAAATGTGATATTTGTCTATATATATGTATTTTTTTTTATTTGATATAAATATATTTCATTCTGCTTACCATATAAGGAACTAACTTAATATCGGTGTTTAATCCTTTAATGATTCTTTGTTCTGCATTGCTCGAAAGTCCATAACGCAAATACCCTGTTAAAAATTTCGCAATTTTAAGTAATGTTTATGATATCTGTAATATAAATACTCACTCGCAAAACAGAGAAAAATAAATATGAAGGAACAAGTATCCATCTTAACTATGGAAACGACACTGCTAGCTTTAGACAGCGTATATAGCTAATAATTAGCAGAAGTTATCAAAGGACAAAACGTTTACAGTCATTTGCAACTATTTTGTTTATCGCTATATGGCTATTAACGATATAATGTTATCAACATGACGTCAGATATATTGTAAACGTTTATTTCTCGTTGTATCGCTTTTATTTATAATCAAATATTACAATATATATATATTGTAATATTTGATTATAAATAAAAGCGATACAACGAGAAATAAACGTTTACAATATATCTGACGTCATATTGATAGCATTATATCGTTAATAGCCATATAGCGATAAACGAAATAGTTGCAAATGACTGTAAACGTTTTGTCCTTTGATAACTTCTGCTAATTATTAGCTATATACGCTGTCTAAAGCTAGCAGTGCCGTTTCCATAGTTAAGATGGATACTTGTTCCTTCATATTTATTTTTCTCTGTTTTGCGAGTGAGTATTTATATTCCAGATTTCATAAACATTACTTAAAATTGCGAAATTTAACAGGGTATTTGCGTTATGGACTTTCGAGCAATGCAGAACAAAGAATCGTCAAAGGACTAAACACCGATATTAAGTTAGTTCCTTATATGGTAAGCAGAATGAAATATATTTATATCAAATTTAAAAAAAATACATATATACATATATAGACAAATATCACATTTTATTCTTTTAGTTATCGTTAAGGAGAAACGGTAGACACATATGCGGTGCTGCTATAATAAACGAGGAGTGGGCTGTGACAGCAGCTCACTGTATACAATGGTGAGTAAAATAAGCAATTTATAAAGAATAAAAATTTTAGTAACTTTTACTGAATAGATGATAGAATTTCTGTTATAGGATCGAAGATCCTTTGAAAGCAGTAACCTTGTGCAGTGGATCTTCCATTCTTTACGAGAATTGTATCGTTCACAACGTAACCAACTTTTCCATACACGAATACTATGACCCAAATATCACTGATTACGACATTGCTGTTATTCAAGTAACACCTGCATTCACGTATAATGATTACACGAAAGCGATTGACTTGCCACTAAACAGACACGTTAGTAAAGAATGGGGTACAGTCTGCGGTTGGGGACATTATCTGGTAATAATGAAGTATTCTGATATAAAATGATGTTGGCATTTAAGTAAATTTTTAAAAAATTTGCTTAATGTCTATGTGTCTTTAAAACTTTAAACTTTTATAAAATATATAGAAATTCAATAATACTGTTGATGGAGCTCTGTCGGCAAATCTGAAATGCGCAACAATACCGCGTGTAGATCACGAACTATGTCAGAAATATTATATAAGCAGAAATTCTTCAGTGACACCTCGGATGGCATGTTACGGATTTAAAGAGGGAGGCGTAGACGCTTGTCAAGTAAGATGTAAAACATAATAAAACGATTATTATTAATTATTATTTACAGTTACTAGCATATATCATTATTCATGTGGTATAGGGTGATTCTGGTGGACCAATAGAGCGTAATAATATTCTCCTCGGTATAACTTCATGGGGAGATAATTGTGCTAAAGAGTATTCGCCTGGTATATACACAGATGTCATATTATTTCGATATTGGATTAAAATGGAAACCGGAATGGAAATTTCTGCGCATTTTTCAAGAAATTTATTATTATAACGTATGTATTAAAACAATTTGTTAAAATATTATTATATTAAATATGTGTTCATATTAAATTTATGTTTAATTTACAATTAAAAAACTATATTATCGGAGTACTCAAAAGACATTTAACATTGTAAAATTTTATAAGATTTTATTCTGATATAACTAATTCAATGCTTTGACTATTTTAAAAAATAATAAATTTAGAATCCTTACAACGTAAAAGATTCGTAGATTTTTGAAATTACCATGCTCTATAACTGAATTTATAAAATAATGGTAAATAACTCGGTATTGAAGCACATAGATATAATTGATATCTCTTAACAACGTATAACTATTAAAATTTAGTTCCTTAGTTTCCTTACATTTTAAGAACAGGAATCACTCTGTGAATATTATACCAAGTACAATGTTTCTTATTTTTCTCTATAGAACGAATTTACCAGCAAAAATTGCGAATTTTCCGGATTATATTACAATGGAAGAGCAAGAACCCAGTTGCGTGAGCCATCAAGAAGTTTTGAATTATTTAAAAGATTATGCTCAACATTTTGATGTGCATCGATATATTGAAATAATTGCACTACTATATATCTGAATAACCGCGATTGCGCAAAATATGAAAAATAGGCAATAATTTGAGAAATATGAGCGCTCGCAATTTAATGCGATCTTATTTTACGTCATGCGTAAGTCCTGTAATGTTTTTGGCCAGATTGGACTTACCTATTGCATATATAGCCATCCATTCTGGTTGTATATCAGCCAGAGAACGAGAAGGAATCAAGCTCCTTCGATATCGGCTGATTAAAAGCCGACAGATTATAACGTTACGGTCGATTAGAAATCGTTACGATCGTTAATAAAAGCGCGTTAATTATATCAAAAAAGATAAATAATCACGTTTATTAATAAAATATTAATTAAATTAAAATTTAACTTAATTTTGCATTTGATGTCTCATCGATATGCGCGTAATTAATTTTTCCAATCAAAAAATGTATAAAAGCGCGATAAAAAAATTATATACAAAGACTGTAAGGAATTTTATATTAACCACATTCTAATCAAAATCATCGCGTTTAATCTCGAGCGCAAATATTTGAATTTGAATACTATAATGTAGAAATACGAAACAACCGAAATTAAGAAATCAATCGATGAATAAATCAATAAATCAATGAATGTAAAACAATTTTTTAGTACAATCCGAATCGCGAACCGTGAATCACGAACCGAACCGCGAAATAAATCACGAACATTATTTGATCTCACCTCAAATATCAAGTGAGATATACAGAATGAATGACGTGAGATCCAAAAGGGACAATAATTTCCGAAGCAATATATTCACGAAATAAGTATCACAATCAATATGATGAATTTATCGTATTCTCGCGCATGACATTTGGCTTTATAAATTTTCACATATATCATGTGTATATTCATATAAATATCTCGTTATTTTATTGCAAAGTGTTATATTAAAAATGTGCAAATTAATATAAAAATTATCAACTTTAAAATATTTCTATATAAAAATGTATTCTGTCCTGCGACAAAGTATTCACTGGATCTCATGTCATTCGTTACCCCGTTATAAAAAATTAATTATCACTCACCGACCAGATGCGCAACGGGCGGAGTTAGGCATGTAGCTCCGATGATTCTGTAACACAAAAACAAATAAAGATTCAAATTAAAGAAACGCTCAAAATGACCAATGTTTCAAAAAATAATTTTTACACGCGTCTGATTCGTCTTTTAATTAGATTTACTAATGTAATTATTTATTTTCTGGGAAAAATCATCTTTACGAGAATAAACTTTTATAATATTTTTATAATATTTTAGATGGTTTTACTTTCTCAAATTATTTCTTACTTATCCGAGATAAATCGGCCCGAATAAATGGAAAAGAACTATTAATTTTAAGATAAGAAATAAAATACTTACCCCAAGGTTGCTCCGCCGGGGCCCGATGCCTCCGCCAGGCCTCCTTCTCCTCCTCTCAGAACGGGGTTGTCAGGCCTCATCCTCCTTCTGTTGCACAGGACACTCACGGAACCGCTGTCTAATATTTCGCGATCGAGTACGAAGTAACTGTAATAATACGATCGCGACACTTTATTGTAGACACTCCTGAGAGGAAACGATCTGCGTTCTACGGGGCGCGCTTCTATTATTCCGACGATATTCACCGAGCTGCTTTTCCCGCTGAGCGCGGCTAACTTCTTACCGACGCGGACGCCCCGCGGATATACAACGCGAGTCGAGTCAACGCCGTCAATGGCCGAATTGAAACGAGCGAACCGTTCGAAAATATACGCTCGAGACACACTTGCGATACAGCTCGAAATACAGCGTAAAATTCCGCGAGATGCGAATGCACAGTTAAACGCTCGACACATATATCACACATATCATAACTACGCGTCGTTATTCGAAATCACCGCGCGATTCGCGTACTCCGTACTCACATTGTCACATTAAACCCCACGATATGATGTCCGACGATTCTCGACCAAACGTTAGTCCAGCACTCCGATCGTCTTCTCACTCATGTGTGCGATAACAGTCCATTATTCATTGAAACACAAGAAACTTATTATATTCGGCGTACATTAATCCTGACGTATTCACTTCACTCCGATTCCCGTAGCCGCGCGAGGCGTGTGTCATGTGCTCGATCGTGACTCTGCGCGAACGACGAAACTCAGTATAACTCAGTCGGTCCGCGCACACGGGATAATCCGACGATTAAGAGAGAATACTGTATCTTTCTAGTATCTGCGATATCATTGTGATACTTGTCACAGCACATCTCGCGATGTAATAGAGCGCTACGCAGTACGCACGGAGCCGCTCGCTCGCTGCATGCCGGCTCGAGCATCGGAATGTGAATAATAGTGTGACGTCGCGAGCCGCGTGGTGGGGGCCGCGCGCGACGCGGCGTACGAAAAACAAAGTCGAGCGCCCGCGTGCAAACGCGGCAACGGTCTCGCCGCCGCGCCGACAATATTTAATTATTTACCTGACGATAACGTTTAAGGTGTCCGGGCACACAGAAAAACTTGAGCAGTAAGGAAATCAACGGTAAGTACTGATTTTCGGTAATAAAGCGGGGCACACACCCTCTTTTCGTAGAACGTAACAGTAAGGTTTCGACCAATCGTGTTGCTCGATTCTTGCTTCTAGTTACAGATGGCCGAATCGAGCGATTGGTCGAAACCTTATACTGTTACGTTCTACGAAAAGTGTGTGTGCCCTTAATTCGCTTAATTCGCTACCGCTTACGTTATATGTTTCTCGTGTTTTAATTAATGAATGAGCTATTATCGCATATTTTTTACAGTTGTTTCGTTGGCCCATTTTAGCACATTGCGTGAGACGATAATTCCTCTCTCAATAATATTTTGATCTGAGAAAGAAACGATTTAAAATAAAAAATAGTAATGCGAGCTTTCGTGCAGTCGGCTCTTTGCTCGCTTATTTCTTTATAATATAAAGATTTTTATATTATATATAAAAATTTTTTCGTGGGAGGCGCGGAATATAAAGATTTTTATATTATATATAACAATTTTTTTCGCCGGAGGCGCGGAATATAAAGATTTTTATATTATATATAAAAATTTTTATATTATAAAGAAACAAGCGAGCACACAAAGAGCCGACTGCGCGAAAGCTCGCATTTTACTATTCTTCGTTTTGAATCGTTTCTTCCTCAGATCGAAATATTATTATTGAGAGAAGGATTATATCGTCTCGTGCAATATGCTAATATGGATCCGCGAAACAACGCGGAAGATATGCGATAACAGCGCATTCACCGAAATACAAGGAATGGAATATATATTCGACGTACGTTATTAATTATGTACCGCTAGGTATATTAAACGTTACAGGTAAATACATATTTCCGGCGGCGAGACCGTTGGCACGCGGGCGCTCGAGTTTATTTTTCGTACGCCGCACTGCGTGGTGTTTACAAAAACGGTCGCCGCGCCGCGCCGCCCGCGCCCCGCGGCCCGCGTCCACCGGCACGCGACTCGCGACGGTCGCGCTTTCAATGGCTATCATTTACGTTCCGATGCTTGAACCGGACGGACAGCTGAGCGAGCGACTCCGTGTGCGCGTACTGCGTAGCGCTGTTACATAGCGATAGGCAATCACGATGATATCGCAGGTAACAGAAAGATGCAGCGTACTTTATTGTTAACCATCTGGATTATTCCGTGTGCACAACCGCGATGCTAATTCTCGCCGTTCGCGACACACGAATGTGGCCGAAGCCGCTGATCGTTGCGCCGCTCGCGCCTCACGCGCTTTAACAGAAAGTCAAGTCGAATGAATACAGATTAATGCACGCCGAATGTTCCGTTTCGATCATTATATTCATTGATATACTGAATAATCTGGCCGTCGCTTTCGCATTTCGAGAACGCGGCGTAATATCGCGAATCGTCGGGTCGGATTGTCGTGGGATATATTTAATGTGACGGAATATATGCGAGTCGCGTGATGTAGAATAATGAAGCGCGGCGATGTGTAGTGTGTCGATCGTTTAATTGTATTCGTAATTGTGAAAATCTCGTGGAATTTATGCGGTCGAGCTGTGTCGCGGCGTGTCTCGAGCGTGTAGGTATCTTCGAATAGTTCGCTCGTTTCAATTCGGCCATTGCAGCTTGCAGCGTTAACTCGACTCGCGTTGTAGCCGCGCGGCGTCGGTATGAAGTTGGCCGCGCTCTGCGGGAAGAGCAGCCTGGTGAATATCGTCGGATTTAAATAATAGAAGTACGCGCCGCGCCGTAGAACGCAGATCGTCTCATCTCGGGAGTGTATAATAAAGTGTCGCGATTGTATTATTACAGTTACTTTTATTCGTATACTCGATCGCGAAATATTGAACAGCGGTTTCGTGAGTGTCCTGTGCGGAAGGAGGAGAAGGCCTGACCACCCAAATGTTCTGAGAGGAGGAGGAGGCCTGGCAAAGGCATCGGGCCCCAGCGGAGCAACCTTGGGGTAAGTGTTATTATTTCTTATTTTTAAAATTATAATAGTTCTTTTCCATTTATTCGGGTCGATTTATCTCGGATAAGCAAGGAATAATTTGAGAAACCGAAATTTTACCTAAAATTTTATAAAAGTTTATTCTTATAAAGGTTTTTCCCGGGCAATAAATAATTATATTAGCAAATCTAATTAAAAGACGAATTAGACGTGTGTAAAAATGATTTTTTGAAACATTGATTATTTTGAGCGTTTATTTAATATGAATCTTTCACTTTTGTTTTACAGAATCATCGGAGCGTGGCTGACTAACTCCGCTCGTTGCGCATCGGTCGGTGAGTGACTTTTTTTTTATAATGGGGTGATGAATCTGTGAATATTAGTTGTATATTTATGTATTATTCTCATATCTAATAATACAGATAAATGCGACTTGTCACATATTCGTTGCCCTAAAATGGATAGACTATATAAATCAGACTATAGGAATAATAAATCCTAGAGCTCCATTTATTGATTTATTGTATCTACGGAGAGACTGCCCTCGCGTAACATATGTATATGTATACCATGCCGATTTTATCCTAATCGTTTATAGTCTATCCATCTAGTATTATTATTGACTTTGTATCAATAAATAAAACAAAATAAAATGACGTGAGATCCACTAAATATTTTATCGCGAAGCAGAATAATTTTTTTATGTAGAAATATCTGAAAGTTGATGTAGTTTTTATATTTATTATATTAAAATGCATATTATAGTCTAAGATGATACAGATTTTATGTCGTATTAACCATAATTTTAAAAACATTTTATAATAAAGTAATAAGTTATTTATATAAATATATGATATATGTAAAAATTTATATAGACAAATGTAACATGCGCGAGAATATGACAAATTCTTTATATTGTTTACGATACTTATTGCGTGAATATATTGCTTCGGAAATTATCGTTCCTTTTGGATCTCACGTCATTCATTCTGTATATCTCACTTGATATCTGAGGTGAGATCAAATAATGTTCGTGATTTATTTCGCGGTTCGGTTCGTGGTTCGCGGTTCGGATTGTACTAATTTTTTTCCATTATTGATTTATTTATTGATTTATTCATCAATTGATTTTTTAATTTTGGTTGTTTCGTGTACATAATACTATTTAAATTCAGATATTCGCGATCGAGATATAATCTCGATTTCGATTAAAACGCGGTTAATATATACTTTGCATTCTGTGATATAACTTTCTTTCTTGCTTTCTATAATTTCGATATATTTTTTAAGCGAAAAAGTTAATTACGCATATTGTTGAGAAATTAAATGCAAAATTCAGTTAAATTTAAATTCAATTAATATTTCATTAATGAACGTGATTATTTATCTTTTTCTTAAATAATTAACACGCTTTCGTTAACGTAATAATTCGTAATCGATAATTCGTAATCGTACCGTTACAATCTACCGGCCTTGAAAATCAGCCGGTATCGAAGGAGTTTGTCTCCTCATTCTCTGGCTGACGTACAGCCAAAATGGATTTGGCCAGGAACAACCCAAATAGGTAGGTCCAATCTGACCGCAAGATACTATGAAAATTACACGTCATATAAGATACAGTCTATATATATATTGACCAAAATTTAAGTGTAAATCGCGATTAAGTAATTCCGCTAGAATCTAGATTTATCTAACACAAAATAATTATTATATTAAGTACGATTAGATACTCATGTGGTATCCGCGGTTTTATACTTCTCATTTGTGTAGGAAGAATACGGGTAGGTAGAAATACGCGAATAGGTAGGCATAAATGAATAAAAATACGGGTGGGCAAGAAAATATATACGAATAGAAATACGGGTAGGTAGGGACTTAAACATAATTAATATTTAAAAAATTAAAATCCTGCAAATTAAATGACACTTAATAAAACTTAATGAAACTTAATAAAAAATAAAATTCTGCAATCGCGAAGTTAAATCGCTTCTTTTTTTTAATTGGATATAATTGAATTACTTAATATAATTTACATAAATACTTAATAAATTGAAATTCTTGAAATATGAAATAAATACTTAAATAATGATGAAATTGAATACTTAAATAATTGAAATACTTAATAAATTACAATTAGATATGCTGTTCATGTATTCTTAGTCACATATTAATGTAACCAAGAATACTTGGACAGTTTAATTTCTATATTTGATGACTGAAAATGGGGATTGAAAATTGAATAAAATTTAAAATTAATTTTAAAAATAATTTTGCGAAGACTAATTTTAAGTTAATTAATTTAAAATTTTTAGTCTTCACAGAATTATTTTTTCTTGTAAAATTGTATACAGTTATAAACTATGTAATGTAAAATTTATGTAATATACTGGATAATAATAACATAAAAAAATAAGAAAGTAAGAAATATAGATTAAAAAAATAAAAAAACATACAAAAAAGAGGACCGCCGATTGGAATCGGCGGGGGTGGTGGAGGGCCTCTATACAGAATGGTCTATTTTTACCGAATAAAATTTTATTTGGGGGTCTAATAGAAAATGTGATAGATCATACAATTAACGTTGAAAGAGGCGTGATCATCGAATTTCGATGATTAATTAATACGTACATGCGCGCATATAATCTATGTTTAATTCATAATTAAAATACTATGTTATCAGAATCCTAGAAAAACTTTTACCATTATAAAATTTTAGAGGTTAAATTACCATTATAAGTTTTTGAGGTTTTATTCTGGTATAACTAATTCAACGCTTTGTCCATCTTCAGAAACAATAAATTTAGAATCCTTATAACGTAAAAGATTCATAGATCTTTGAACTGACCATGCATTATAACCTAATTTATAAAATAATGGTAAACGATCAAATCCGCCAGCAATTGCCAATGAATCGTTATAATCCCATTGATGATCCATTAGCTTATGTGCATGTCTCTTCTTTTGAGTTTTTAAGGCTGAATTTTCCAGCATTATTAGTTTCGAAGGCAAATTTACTCGGTTTTGCAGCAGAGCTAGGAAAAATTGCACCTGGGAAATAAAAATTCAGATAATGATATTAATTTGCTCGTATAAATTAAGAAGAATTTATAATCTATAATTATAATTAAATTATAATTCGTAACATTATTTAATCCCTAGAAATATTCTATATACACCTATATACATTTTATGCTAAAAAAATATTTTTTTCTTTTTATCAGATAGCTTACAGCTAAAATACGTTGCAATAACAATTAGTACACAATGTGTAGAATTAACTATTGCATTGTTAAATACTACGAAATACCTGCATATGAAACATGGGAAATGGCACGACGACTGTAGGTATACCGACGATACACATTGAAGGATGCTCAATATTGATAAAATGTTTGTAAAGCGGAGTTACGTAATTACTGTTAACTTTTATACCACAGTTTTTGTCTAAGAAGGGAAAATTGTACGTGTAACCAGTACAAAGAAGAAAAACGTCAATAGCATCGACAGTAGTTCCATCCTTCAAACGGAATGTAGTCTCGTGTATGCTCTCAATGCCCGCAACTTGTATCATATTTGATGGTAAAGAACTTGTTAATCTGTAAAGTGCAAATAATTAAAGTAGAAAAGTAGAGGAAATCTTGAATTAATTATGTTTCTTTCTAATGTAGTGTATTTATAAAGATTCAGTCAAATCTCAGTTTATTTTTGCAAATGTTTATAAGTACGAAAGGATTAATCGGTCACCTATCATGATTGTGACTTAAATACACGCGAGTCGCTTGATTAGATAAATCGATCCCTATATCGATGCCAGATGAACCTGCACCCAACACTAATACAGTTTTGCCGGAAAATTCGTCTGGTCTTCTGTATGCATGGCTATGCAATATTAGGCCCGGAAAACTTTCGATACCAGTTATGGTTGGTACATAAGGATCGAAATAATGTCTAGAAAAAATTAAAACACTATTTATTCAGCACCGTAAAGTCTCGATAATCTTTAATCCAAGGCAACACGTGCAGCTTTTTTTTACCCATTGCAAACCATAATTGCGTCAAAATAACGTAATTCCATTTCTTCAGTTTTTAATTTTCTCACTTGCACGGACCATTTATCTTGATTGGAGTGATCAGATGATACAAATTGGACACTTTCGACTTTTGTATTGAGCTAGAGAATAGAAATTAATTACTGGATAAACAAATATTACCTTCTCAAACGTTTTTAATTCAGATATACATATGGTGCAATTACTTCAATATATCGATGCACATCAAAATGTTGAGCATAATCTTTTAGATAATTCAAAACTTCTTGATGGCTCACGCAACTAGGTTCTTGCCCTTCCATTGTAATATAATCCGGAAAATTCATAATTTTTGCTGGTAAATTCGTTCTATAGAGAAGAACAAGAAACATTGTACTTGGTATCATATTACTAAATATTATTAAAATATTTAGTAAATTATGAGAATAATTTCTAGTTACATATAATAAAGTTTCCGGGAAAAAATGTTTATATACATATAATTTTATCTAATTATATCATATTATATATAATCATATATAATAAGATCTATTTATGTATTCATTTATATGCAATTATATCAAAATATTTATAACTCCATATCAAATTATGCAACATTATATTAAAATTCTTTTTTGAGTAAATGATTACATGTAATTATATCAAGATATGTATAACTCCACATCGAATTATACAATATTATATTAAAACTCTTTTTTGAGTAAATAATTATATGTAATTATATCAATTATATCAATTATATCAATTATATCAATTATATCAATTATATCAATTATATCAAAATATTTATAACTCCATATCAAATTACGTAAAGTTATATTAAAAGTCTTTTTCGAGTAAATAATTGTATGTAATTACATCAAAATATTTATAACTCCATATCAAATTATGCAGTTATATTAGAATTTTTTTCGAGTTGAGATACATCAAATTATATACAAACTTATATATAATTGCGCCAAATTAGATATAATTATATATATTTTTTTAAATGTTTAATTGAAATAATAAATAATAAATTCGCGTAAAAATACCATTTTTCTTGTATAGAATAATCCCAGGTAGCACATACACATTTTAGAAATGTTTTATGAGTGTTTTTCCGAAACGTTTTATAACCGATTTCTAGAAACGTTTCTCATGAGTAAAAATGTCTATTCGAAAAACGTTTGATGGAACGTTTCTTTTCCGATAAAATAACGTTTAAAAAACTATTACAGAAACGTTTTGTTTTAATGATAAAGACATTTTATAGATAAAGACATTTAAAATTCCTACTTTTCACGTCTTTTGAACGTGTTTATGACGTCTTTGAGACATGCGTAGAATGTTCTAGAAGCTTTATGCATATATACTATCCATGACGTCTATTCTTTTTCGAAGAAATTTCTGAACTGGTGCAAATTCGTGCAATAAGTTAAAGTAAAACAAAATATACTTGTTTCACTCTAACTTAATTGCATTTTACATACAATATGTTTAGAGATATACATATATTATAATAGAAGCAAGCAATAACAAACCTTAGATTCTGATACATGCTGGAATGTATCGGTAAGCCATTATCATCGAGGCCAACTTGCTCCTTATAAACCCATGTACCTCCTATATCGTTTGTCTGCTCGTAAGCAGTTACTTCGAATGTCGTATTTGCCGCCAAATGTCTGACTGCACATAAACCGGCCGCGCCAGCACCGATCACGCATACCTTGATTTTTCCTTCTTGATTTGCCATCTCTGTACGTCGTTTATATATATTTTTTATTCTCCTGAGTTTCCTGGGAGTCAATGGATATCTTCGTACAATACACACACAGATTTCTATATACTATTTAGATTGCTCATTATGATTATCTTGCATGTAATAGGATGAGACAGAAGTAAACTGCAGAGCCACCATTGCATGTGTCACATATACCATATACGCGCACTGCCTGTGAGTCACTGGGTGTGCGATCCACTTGGCGCCCCAAACGCTCTTGGAAATTGGAAACATTTCATCCTTGTTGTTTATCAAATGTTAAACAAGGACAAAATGATGCTCTAAAGCCTCTTGCACAATAGGCGATAACGATAGCGATAGTGACAGCGACAAGGTTGCCACTATATACCTTTGTCGGCAACTTTGTCGCTGTCGCTATCGCTCTATCGCCTATTGTGCAAGGGGCTTTAAATGTTTGAAGCGCCTAGTGACTCTAGTGGATCGCACTGCACCCACTGTGAGTATACCACGTGATCTGATGAGTATGTATAGAACAGTGATCAGTGATTGTCCGTGTGATTTATATAAATGTGTATATGTGACACATGTAACACGTGTGATAAAGTTCTGTGATAAAGTTGTTGATCTGTGTAAAAACTTTCATTTATCTTTAATAAATAGAAAAATTAACCGAAAAACATTTAAATAAAAATTAAATATCACTTAATAAGCATCGACTGAAGTCGACGCCATACGTAAGCATTTGGTGGCTGTCGACTAAAGTCGATGATAGTACTGAAGAGGTTAACACTTCTTTCACATTGTCAAGTAAAAGTTTTTTTTTTGAAATGTTTGAATGTTTTTGAAATTTTTTTTCATAGAATCATTTAAGTCGTATTTTCATCGAAATTTTGAAATAAAAGATTTAATTTACCTTTAACTGTTCCAAGATGTTACGCTGTTATATCGAAAAATATAACGATGATTTTCGTTTGACATCTCTGGTTCCACTGGATGGTTCGTCGATTACGCAATGCACATTTCTAATGAGCAAACAATTAACTTGGTGTGTAATAATGTGTCATATATATGCCAGAGGAAGTATTTATTCACAAGAAAACAGATTGCGAATATTAAAGTGTTTTTTTGTTGTTGATATAAAGACTTTATGATATAAAGACAATTTAAAACTTTAACGTTTAAAATTGGTGATTTGTTATTGTGCGTTTCGAGCAGCGAGAATTTAATGTACTCTGCCTTTTAATAACGCTATTACCTTTTTATACGTTACGTGATTTGAATGTGTTATTTATGTGTAAATCGGAAAAAATAAAAAACCGCAAGAGTATCACTGCGGTTTCTTCAAGTTTCTAACTACATACATGTTTACGACAGCGGTAGATAAGAAACCATTCTACTCTCATGATTATTGTGCGATTCTGCTTTCCTTGCGATAAGAATTTATCACCGGACGATCACATGTTATCAAACATATTCACAATTCCTCAACTAATTTTTCAATAGTATTACAATTTTAGTAGGAAGTTTATTTAATTGCTCTTATAATTTAAATAACTGATACTAATTGGGTATTACATATAAGTGACGTACCGAATAATAAGTAGTGCAAAAGTAGTTTCTACTGTCTTTATTATAAAAAATGGCTTTTTGTGATAAATTATATCATTTCAACTGCAGATGTCTTCGAATAATCGAATATTTTGATATTATTTTATTTATAATATCAATCATAGAATTATATCAATTATAGATTAACTTAATGTGTCACTAATATCATTAAACAAATTATAATTAACAATAATAATAACAATCGGTATCAATATTCTCATTTTACAATTGTTAGGGAATGAGCACTTTTTTATCAATCAGATGATGCAAGAAATTGTAAATGAACGATGAATTAAAATTAGAAATTAATATATTAATTTTTTTATACATATAACATGGAAACATTAATATTTTTTTAAATTTATATTTGAAAAAATTTATTATATTAAAATCTAATTTAATAAGTTAACTTGTGACTATATATATATATAAGACATTTACTACTTAACTTAATTATGTTATCTAATTATTATATACAAATATTAATTTTAATTTTACAATATTCTCACTTAAAAAATAAATAATGCTTATTCGGCTAGAATTGAACTTATATACGTGTGTATTGCTAATTCATCAAAATTGCTAATCACGTGTGTATTGCTAATTCATCAAAATTGCTAATCACTTTTCTAGTTTATGTATTTGGACATCTGTATTTTTCGTTCGCTTTATGAATGCTTTGGTTCTCTATTTTCTATACATATAATTTGTTCTTTAATAATCGAAGCATCGCCACATTTAGTTAGATTGTTGCCGTCATCAAAAGAACTTTTAAAAGATGGATCGAAGGGTGAAGAAGCTATAATCTCATTATCTATGACACTATTATTTTTACTAGCAATTGCTTCGACACTGTGATTTTTAATACTCTCTTTTGGATTACCAATATCGCTTATTGCGTTCTCTCGTGACAGATTGCTTTCTACAGAATTGGTGTTTATAATATCTTTCATATTCCTCGTAAACAGCTCTCTATAATTGTTCTCCGAACTACGTTCGTAAAAACCTGATTCTGGTGAAAGATCGTAAACTGGAGAGTCCAATGAGCGAATATCATTAGAATAAAGTTTGTCATGTATCGCTATTTTGGCGGGACGATGGCATGAAGATTTTCTCGGAGTTTTCTCATTCTCGATTCTAATGTTATCATGCTGTTTTATTTGACAATGAGAGTCACCATCTTCCCATCTAAGAGAATCATAATTTAATCGCTGATCAAAAATTGAATTGCTATTTAAATGATCTAAAGATGCTGCAGGATACTTGGAAATTTGCTGCAAAGACTTTTGACCTTCTTCCAATATTCTAACGTTCTTTATGTTGCTGATTACATTCTCTGTTGATCTTCCACCGTCTGTTGTGACAAAATAATCAGTGAAACTTCTATGATGCTTCTTTGAAGAAGTATGCTCCTCAATTAAAAAGGGATCACTCTTCGAGTTTTTATTATCTTGATTTATTGATAGAACCAATTTATTACTCGTGTTTCTTATGGGTTTCTTGAAAGATCTTTTATCATTTATTGTTAAAAGGTCATCACTCAAACTTCTGTCAAACCTTTTTTGAGAATTTCGTTCTCTTTTCATACAAATATTCTTTTCTATATTTTTTTCTATATTTTTCTGTTCTCGATTTACTAGCATAATCAATTGACATTGTTTATTGTGTAGTTTTTGTCTTTTTTCAAGGGATACTTCGTAATCGTTTTTTGCTAACTCATTACTTTTCATCTTGTATCCCTCTTTAGGTTTGTATGAAGTATGCCTAATTACATGTCGAATATCTTTAGGACTTTCTTTAACTTTTATAAAAGCAAGTTGCTCATTTTCGTAAATACGATGATTTTTTATGGTATCGTCATTTCCTTTATCTAATTTGACTAATTTTCTTTCTAAAATTCCTTTTTCCTGCTTAAAGATGGCTCCCTGGCAATTTTTTAAGTTATCAGCACCTTTTTCGTTTAACCAAATTATGTTTCTTTTTAAAAAGCCGTCTTTTGTATCTTCATACATAATTTCTTTACTATTTTTCAGAATGTCAGTCTTGTCTTCTTTTAATCTGATCATGTATCTTTCTGAAAAGTCTCCTTCTTCTTTTTTAAAAAAAATTTTCTGACTATCTTTCAAAATTTTATCCTTGTCTTTATTTAATTTAATTAAGGCTTTTTGCATGGAAGCATCTTCTTTCTCTTCTTCAAGGCTCTCTTGATTTTTTTTATCTCCATTTTTCTCTCTGTTAATCATATCTTTTTCCACAGCTCTTGGGATCAAAACGTCTTCTTCTCTTTCTCCAAAAAAAATTTCTTGATTATAACTTAAAAGCTTACTTTTTACGTCGTTCAATTTAATCAGATTCCTCTCTGAGACTTTTTCCTCCTCCTCAAAGACAATCTCCTCGCTGTTTTTCACAATCTCCCTGTTTACCGCTTCTGGCAGTTGTTGCAGTTCCTCGTTTTCTATTATCTGAATGGCGTCAAAATCGAACACCTTTGATTGACCAATGCTTGTGACTTGAGGCTCGTATAAGATACAATTTGAACATTTGCAGATATTTTGCCAATAATACTCATTTTCCGTGCTGTTATGGCTCTGTGCACAGTCCAAGGGTGTCAGAGACAATTGTGGATACAGGTGGTTGGTCGGATGACAATTGCATTTACAGTCTCTTCTCGTTAAGCGGTCCTCGTCGATTAAAACACCTGAAATGCAATCTGCGACTTAGGAACTCTTCAAATTTAATCGATAATCGAGATTTGTGGTCAGTTAATATTGTTATTGTTATATTTAACCTTATCATGCTGAAGACAATTTCCCAGAAAACCAAAAGTGAAGCAATCCGACATTTCATATACAATAACCCAATAAAAAATAAAAAGAAACGCACCTATGCAATAAAATATTTACATTATCGTATTCTATCTTATATTACCTTATTTCGTATTGTCTGGGTTAAAGTACATAATTAATAAGTTAAAGAAGGAGGAGAGCCTTTACACCAAAAGAAAAGTTGCAGGACCAAAAACAGGATTATTAAGGACATAACTTTACAATTCAACATTTTTTATTCTGCTTATACAATACACATATAGACTACGCATTAAAAATTGAGATAAAAATATCATAATCGGAAAAATCGGATATTATTCAATCGCACAATTACAATAACATTCGTGATTGACGGTTTTTAGTAACGTTTTATTCCGCATTTTTTTCTTTAGTCTTTATCTATAGCAATTTATACGAGTTTATAAAAATATCGAACAAAATATTTCAATATTTAACAAAACTTTAAAATATTTGTTAAAATCACTTATCTTTTTGCTTTTGGGCATTTTCATCGCTGGGCTCTTGGGCACTTTTAATTTCTTTATGTCTGCGTTTTATCATATAATAAAAAATCAATAAGCCACCAATGCCACACGGAAATTAGAGATTAAAAGAATAAAATGAGTCAAATTTTAACGTCTCAATCTTTATTTGCTTTGTCTTCATTGAATTTCAATTTAAATAATAATATGCAAGTGTCATAATAAATAATACTATACATTATAATAAATAAATACTAATATGCGATTTTCGATACACTCAATTTACAATGCCTCGTCAGCGTGGGATTTAAATAGATAGACAATCACAACCAAGCTCAGTAAAAATTACAAAAGATTTGGATAGCTCGTATCCCAACCTGGAAATGTAATTTGAGTTTTATAAATATGTCGTAAAGATCTAATTTATCACATTAGTTATCTAACGTATAATTGGGACGTGACTTGTTCTTTTAGTATTTCAATCTTAGAACAGCTCAAGTCTTTCAAATACATGTGTTATCAGAATCATTCTAATTAATTAATTTAATTTATTGCATTATATAACGTATAATCGAGGTACAACTTATTCCTTCCTTACGAAATACGAAAAAATAAATTATTTAAATTTTTATAAGATGAGGAATGTCGTCTCTTTATCACTTAGCTTTTCTTTTTGATTTATTCCTATATATTTTTCTTCTTCATTCTTTATTTTAACTTTTTCTACGTGAGATAAATTACACTCCAGGACAATCGTCGATAGACGGAATGTCAATATGCAGTTTGGACGGTTTCTGAGAAGAACGATCTTGATGGATGAGGAAACCTGTGCTGTCGGCTTGAGGGAGCATGTTGAGCACGATCGGGACATTCTTCGGCTCGCTAGGGATTTTTTTCAGGCTTCCATCTGTGGTACAGCCAGTACCAGATGATTAGACAAAGACAATAATGAGCAACATGCGAGAACTAAAGAGTTAGAATTAGCAATCCCAGTAAGCAACCTGCCTGCAACATGACAACAGATTGGCAGCAGATTTACTCAGATATTGCAACAGATTCAGTATCATCTGTGTGCATTAAACTGTTTTGCTGAGCAGATTGTCGACAGAAACCAAACAGAATCTGTCACTTCGTAAACATTTAAATAGAATACATATAATTTAAATATTTACGGCAGATTCTGTTCATTTTCTGCGGTCAATTTGTCATTATATTTTGTTAACTTTCGTTAGCATATTCTATTTACAGACTATTTACTTTATTGATTAATTTCACGTTTATTATTGCAAAAATCGCCAAAAGGTAGAGTAACTTTTTACCCATTGTCAGTTTAATTCACTTCATTTGCTGCATTGTTCCAATAATTATCAGATATTCTGTATTTCTGCTGGCATTCTGTCGGCAAATACTTTCAAAATCTGTATTCGACAGATTTGGCTATTCAGGAATAGGTTGGAATTTGCTTGGAATTCGTTCAGACTAAGCGTTAACATGCTGGCAATTAGTACACTTAATAGCCCTTGACAGTTATGAGATCAGGAAGCTTCCGAATAAAGAAATTAATAATACGTAGAGTAATGTAAATTTTTTTCATTTGTAGGATTAATTCTCTCCATCAAAATAGGTGGATTTAAAAGTATTTGTGTGCGTGCGCGCTCGCTCGTGTATGTGTGGTAATATATAAGATTTAAATCTGATTATAGATAGCTCAATTAAAATCTAAAGATAATTAGATTTGGTTATCACTACAGTTATTATGAGTAGGAAATACAAATTCTTCAATATTAAATTCTAGATAACTGTAAATGAACAATGTGTTACATCAATTTATGACATACTAAACTAATTACCAAACGTACATAAGAAATTATCTCAGACTAAACAAACATATTGATTGTTCGGTGTATTTGATTAATTGTAATATAGATAGATAATGTAGATAAGATTTGTTTTGTTATCAGTATTTCATATCTCGATAACCATGGAGAATTTGATCTTTATCGATATATTTCGCAAAAAACTAGGTAGCTCTAGATTCCATTAATGAAATATTTGCACTTCCTCTCATGTCGCTGTCTTAACTTTTGGTTTGCAATATGTGAATGCAATAACTTTATATAAAACTAATGTTTCAGCACATTATATAAAACAATTTAATAATTATAATTGTGAGAAATATAAATATTTTAAAATAAAGACGAAACATGAGACAGAGCTCACCATCCCGTTGACAGATCACGGCATTTCGCGAAGAAGTAAATTTAGTGTTATTTTATATATACTTTGTGTTCATTTAACAAACCAAAAATTGAGAAAATTATCTGGAAAATTTATATGAGAAATTAATCACGTGATCACGTACCAGTTCCGTGACGAAGATCATCCTGCGCCTTATAAAATTCTGCAAGCTCTTTGCCGGAACACAGCGGGGTGTCAACCTGAGTAGTACTGTTAAACAGCGAATAGTCCACCTCGTAACCTTGTCGTTCCTTGGAGTAGCTTACCATGGGGTCGAAACGGTGACCCCATAGGATCTCCTGTGGGAGATAACTTGACCTAGCCTGAGTAGTTTGTCCAGTAGACTCGATAGTACCTTCTAAGATCAGAACGACCTCGAAACGTTCAGTCAACATATCTTCGGCGGACATATTGTAGAAGGGCGAGGACTCGTTGATCCGATGGATGATGGTGGCCGGCCAGATGAAAAACAGATCGCCGTTTTCACCGTCGGTACCTACCGCCAATTCGTGCTGGTGTTGAGACAAAATTTCGCCCTCCTTGGTCGTCTTACTGCGAATCATTTGTGCGCGTACACTCGCGCCGATTATGTGACTCTTCCTCATATCGCCCACTCGAAACATGAGACAGAGCTCACCATCCCGTTGACAGATCACGGCATTTCGCGAAAATAACAGAGTCTGGGTACGCTGTTTTGGCCTAGTCATTTTGGCGAATACGATGCCTACCTGCAATTAATTTTTTTAAATTAAACTTAATCTTTCATCCGACGTTTTATATGCAGAGGATATTTAACATTCCCCAAACGCACTCACCATGAAAGCTTGGATCATGACGCCAGAGATACTTTGAAGGCACATAATAAATATGGCCTCGGGGCATTCTTCGGTAGTAGAACGGCTGCCATATCCGATGGTGTGCTGGGTTTCGATACTAAAGAGGAAACAGCTAGTGAAGCTGAAAATGTTGTAGACGCATGGCGTCCAGTTGTTCTCCGGTTGAAAAGGCGGCAAATGCTGTTCTTCGAAGTCACCGTGAGTGAAGGCTATTAGCCACCAGATCACCGCGAAACCCAGCCAGGATAGAAGAAAGCTCAACATGAAGCATAACAGCGTCCAACGCCACTGTGTGTCCACTAGGGTTGTGAAGATGTCCTGCAGAAAACGCAGCGATCGCCGGGAGATGCGCGATTGCAGCACATTGCAATCGCCATTCTTCAGGACGGCGCGACGACGCAACTTCCGCGTCGGTCCAGCCCGGTATCGACTCCTGAAATATAGATACGATTTTCGTTAAAGTACGTTGAACCAAATCATTCTTTAATAGTTTACGTGATTGTTTGGATATTGGAAGATTATTTCTTTCGACAATTTAATTGCTTGGGTGACTAATAATTTTCTAACATACAATGTCGTAGCAATATCTCTGAATATTTTTTTATTACCCGACATGTGCGAATCACTGTTCTACGTAATTAAATTTGTATGATACGACATTTTGACAATTTAACGACATGGTATCTGGCTGTTACTATATATAAGGTGGAACGCTAAATAAAAAAACAAACGTATATATGCTGGACAAAACCGTTATAAGCATACAAAGTTGCTATTTGTGACAGGAAACTTTTATCAGATGTGATTTTATTATGGAAATTATTAAATACACCGTTATTGTACATGGAACTTTTTTGATACCGTCAATTTGAAATATACTATATGTACAATATTGGTACAATTGAGAGTTTACGATATAGGTAATATATATAAGATATTTAGACAGATATGATAAAATTATACTTTGGCCGAAAATTTGATAGCCACTGTATGTGTTATTATTAAATTATTTTTAAAATTTATATTAAAAGCAAAAATATATTTTAAAAAGAATAATTAGAGTAACTAGTCTAAAGTTTTAAAAGGCTAAATTCAAAGTGAATTTTCAATAAATCTTTAATAATTTTCGGATGCGATAGAAATAGTGAAAATTGCTTTAGGCCAAATATCTCAATTTGTTTATTTGTACAATAATAATAATTAAATTGTATTTTCAGTTACCTATTTAATAGATATTTTTCTTTGTTTTCGTTTTTACTTACCACGGATTTCTGTGCATTGTTCATCATCATTATTGCACTTTGACATAATGAATCCAAAATGTCGTAAAATGATTCGGGTTAAAAGCCTTGATATCTCGCCACGTTATCGTATTTTAAAGTTATTTGTTATTCTCAAACGTCCAACACATTCTAATTACATCAAAATATATCATCACATTTGATTTCACAATAGCAACTTGTATATTAATCCCGATATAATGAATCCATTATATTTAACGTTCATATAAAAACGTTTATAAAAAATATAAAATGAATTATTTATATACGTAACTATTAACTTCTATTTAACGTGAATAAATCTTAATATAACATATCGTGACCTCGATATTCATGAACACTTGTATTATACTCATTAGCGTATAACGGACAAACACTATGGCTGGAGGTTGGCTGTTGTTTATACGAGATATCACTGTCAGCGATTCGACGCTGCTCAGACTCTCTCGGGAGCCTGATGTCTCTTTACTGCCATGTATAAAAAGGAAGTTGCCATTTTAACTTTGAACGATAACCACGCAGCTGTTATCTACCAATTTACTTATTGCCACGCGTTAATGAATCGCCTAATCAGTGACGGCATTCTTCACTTCCGCCGTCTCCTCCGGGTCGATGATACTATCCGATCAGCTGATCGTATAAATCACACTTTTGGTATTCGTTTTTTTAATTTACAAATTCTCTCGGAATTATTAATCGATGTTAATTAGGAAAATAAATCATCAATTATTGATATAGATTAATTTGGAATTATTTTAATACAAATTAAAATATATATTAATACAACGGTTACTTTATTTAGTCTTCCATTTTGAAGTCTATAGGATATAAAGCTTTTGATATTTAGAATATTTTAATCTCAAAATTAAAAAATATTATGTGAATTTATATTTTATAAATCTGCTCTACGTTTCATAATAAGAAATAAATAATGCAAATTTTTATAACATATTTTTATTACAGGAATATTATATGTACTAAAAACTTAAACTAATGTTTTACATAGGTACACAATAAGAATACGCAAGAATGATATATTTTAAAAATATTATAATATAGTTTAAAATAGTTAAAAAAAACGTTCAAAATTTATTTGTAAAAAATCATTGTCAAAGATAAAGAAAATAATTTATATCATATTCACGTCGAGTTGTCCAAAATAATCTAGAATTATGTGTGGTGATTTACGGGATGAAAAGTTCTACTTTTCTCTTCTTTTATGGGCCATTTATTCGCGCGACCTTGGACAGTCTGTCATTAAGATACCGTCGTGGATCTCTAATCCTCTTATCGAGCATCACAAGATGTTGATAAGAATAGCAGTTGGTGAATAGACAAATATTAACCATTTCTGGAGTATTGCTTGTGCTAAATTGTAAAATTCTTTACAAGGAAGACAATAAGATACTAATATGATATTAATAAAGAACAAGCAGTATTAGTAAATTCTATGCATAATGTGTTTCCGTATAAATATATAGTAATTATTATATGTATCTATATTATATACTATAGTGATTATTATATATTTATGTGAAATTAAAAGCAACATATAATAAATAAATATGTGCAAGCAATGAAACTTAAAAAGAAAAATGTAAACAACAAAATTCAGATAAATATGACCGGGCAAATATTCATATGTTTGATTAGTAATTTAGCTAAAGAGGATTTAAATAACAGCTAAAACTTGTATTATATAAACATCTGTGTTTATTGTTTTATACTAGTCTGAATAAAGAGTTTTTTTTACAAACGAGAACCATTCCTTATTTTACTTATCTTTATATTTGGAAGGAAAGATTTACAGTTTGATAAATATTAATATTGTATAATTATACATGTATTTATTATGTTTAGAACACATTAAATAATAAATTAGTATTTGTACCTTTTATATAAAAATTATTTTTTATTTACGGATTAAGCATTCCTTTTCTTGTTTTATTATCACATTTATCGATAAATTAGTTGAACATAATGCTGCTCTTTGATAATTATTTATTTATCAGAATTATCACGATAAATTTCTTTGTAGTCTGTTTTGAAAGAGAACGATGTTATCAATTGTGCACTTGCTTCGTCACCATCATGTTGTTGTTAAGAATGCAATCATTGTGCATTTTTTCACGCGTCGTGCAGTGAGCAGTATATTCATAGCGGTTTCTTGGTAAGATAATAATTATCGTAAATATCTTAGTTACTAATCAATTGCAGCTAATAATTGTGAACATTTCTAATACGAAATTTTAATTCAAATTACAAAAAAATATCTTATTTTTAATGTCTCAATTTTTTTATATGCAGATCGTCTTAACTCTTGTGGACAGATTAAAAAGGAACATTACATTGTCTCTCTCGAGAAAGAAAAAGGAAAAACCTAAAAACAATATATGTATATATATATATATTTTTTTAAATCTATACCTAAAAGTCTTTTTGTATCAGTAAACAGCTTTTCAATTTGTAAATTTTATATTTTAGTTTCTCGTTTTTTAAACACGCAAACACAAATCTTGTGTACTGAAATATTTAAAGAGCAATGTCGATACTTGTTAATTTATCCCAACGTAGTATTTCTATGAAACTGCACTGCAAGCGACTCAGCAGTTGCATTAACTCAATAATACTGCTGCTCATGATACTTTTATCACGAGTTTTAGTTTCGTGACTGACAATATGAGATTATTAAGGAATCTGTATAATTCTTGGATAAAATAACAAAAAAAAAATTCAAACGTGTTTTGTTCGATTTACCTGCACTTCAAGGAAGAGTACGGGTTCTTTGTCACTTGCACGATTATCGGCGTCGTCGGTGTGGTCGATGGTATTAGATTTTGTTCTTCTCCACAATCCAACGATGGGGATTTGTCGCCCATCTTCAACACATTGCCATTCATCCCGTTCATGATTCACTATAATGCACAATGCTAATCTCAATATTGAGTGGATCTTTTAATATCGAGACAAAGACGAATGTAGTCTGTTTAAGATATTTAGAATAAACACTTCAGTAGCATTCAACATTTGTACATTCTTGTATCAAATATATTTATTTTATAAAGATTCAGGATTTTTTAAAAAGTTTTACTCTTCACTCTCTCGATCGTTATTTCTTCAATAAAATCTTAATATATAATTTTCTAATATTCTAAAATTTGTTTTGCATATTTCTTTTTATTGAACTTCTTGTCCAAAAAGACGTTCAAGATAGTCTATAGAGATCCATTATTCACTGTTGCTATTGCGAATTTTCCCATCGATCAAACATTCTTTAAATTAGTCTTAATCTAAAGACATATGCGGAGTTAAATAAAACTTCGTGCGCTTCTTTTTTTCTTCAAATTTCCTTTCCATGAACGTTTATGGTTTTCCGAAGTTACAAGGATTTTTCGAAATCTTAGAAAGATTTTTCTTCTTTAATCAGTTTTTTAATTTGTGAATACACTTAGAGAATTGAGAATGAGATCTTCAGTAGTCTTGTATTAAATTTTTTCTCCTCACGGAAGTATAAGCTCTCCGGATATTTATTCTTCACTCTCGATCTTCGTATTTACTCGTGATTCCTCTTACTTTAACTACGACTCTGTGTTTTTTAATCGGTCTTTTAATTTGCGAAGCACTCATTGATAATGATTCTTCTGAGGTGATTCGATCAGTTGGCTCACGCGCACTTGGCATGTAGTGGTGGATCTACCGCTGCAAGATAAACTGCTGCGAGTAGCTGGTCATCTGCGATGTCTTATATACATATGTCTTATATACGCACTGACCATCGAGCACCATTTATCGGTCACTAACAAAACGCTATTTGTTCCTCCTATTCTCGCGAAGAATAGGTGATCACTCGCGTCAGTTACGTCACTCGCGCACGATGAACAGATGATCGGTTCTGCTTTTGGAAAATCTATAACTATATACCCAACAAAGTCACGATACAGTAACCACATGATATAGATTATAATCATTTATTCTTTTTTTATATTTAAGATGATTGTATCAGTCTTACAAACATCTTCTGATAATCAAAGATTTATGGAATCACATAAAGGTGACATAATTTCTCTACAAAAATGTTATTTACAATTTTTGAAGTTAGGAACAGATTTGTGGAATCACATAAGGAAAAGTGAGAAACTGATATAACAATGTTTCATAATACTCGAATAGGATGTGATATGTTATAAAAACAATTTGTTATAGCATAAATTTTACACTTGTATATAGAAAGATTCATATTAATGACAAATCTGTTATTTTGAATTGCACCTTTTGTCTTTTTTTCTTCTTCTTCTCCCGTGATAATTAGTAGTCACATGATTAGTAATAGTCATATGATGTACGTTGTTACACTATCCGTCACACAAGATATACAAGGTGGGCTGAAATATCAATATACAGGGTGATCGAAAGTCACTGAAGATTTAAATACTAATGCACACAGTGATTGACAATTGTTAAAGAATTTTAGTTTCTAATTTTTAATTATATTTATTCTTTTCTTTTAGCACATTATACAGACTAAAGAAATTATCGTAAATATAAATTATATATCAGAAATCCGATGATAAAATCATCGCGTAATACATAATAAGATAATCAATTTGGCGTTTATTAATTTCGTACTATTTACTAATTAAAACTTGAGAAAATATCGCAATTATTAACGGTTATCGCGAAATGTTAGAATCGATATGAATGATCGAAAATGAAAAAAGATGATGGAAACGACTTCACGATTCACGCGCGATTCTCGTTCGACTGACTGACTGACGTCGCGTACTTCTTATCGGCGTCTTGGCATCTTGTTATCAGGATCTGACTGGCTGCTGAAATTGCGCTGATATATGCAAAACATGACAGCAAGACGCTATCTTTTGCTTCCTAGTCAGAGAGATACCATAACTTGTTAAATTTTTTGTATCTACTTGGTTTTACTTAAAAAATCAGACCATAAGATGTACATAAAAAAATTTATATAGATAAAAACAAAATCAAATTTTATTTTTTAAATAATTATTTAAACGTGCAATATATTTTATCAATTTATAAATACCATTTATGAGATTAGTATATATAATGTAAATATAAAATGTGTTGAAAATATATAATGTTGTTGAAAGAAACATTTCTTATTATTTCTTAGTTTAAATAAAGAAACTGCTATTTTTTGACATACTTTGTGGTACTAGATGATCTAATATTTTGAGACTATAGAAGTTAACTTATTACAGAAATAAAAAAATGTGATTAACTTAAAAATATAAATAACACTCTTGCCTTTCAGTAGCACGTTAAAGATTTTCTTGACGTGAAAACTTTTGGTACAAAACAAATAAAACGCGCCGCTTTAAAATGGCAAAGAACAAAAAATAAAATACATAAATTTATATTAGAATATTTTTAATTATTTAGATAGATACTCTTTTTTATTCTAAACATTTTGACAAAATATAAAATAATAACATGAATAAAAATAATATATTAGGTATTCTTTAAATGGTTTGTGAGTTTTGGCTACTTAAACCTTAAGTCTTTTGGTTCTAAACATATATCTTATTGTTAAATTTAATTACAGCTTTCTTATAATATTTGACGTATAAATTAATTAATACTGTTATGAAAACTTATGAATAATCGACTTTGTTGTTCTGTTTCTTATTATGTCTCTTATGTTATCTAATTATATTTCTTGTCTCGACTTGTCGTAATATTGTCGTAGATTATTGTCCTCATTTAGTTAATTAGTTTTTACATCGAATTTTGTATTGAGAAATTTAAATTTAAATTTTTTTAAATCATAATAGTTAATATAAAAAAATTAGACAAATCATAATGGTTCTTGTTTTTTAAAGCTTTATAAGTTATAATACAAATAAATATTATTTTTTTGGTGTAAGGTTCTGAATTGTAACCTAATTAATAAAATTTAGAAATAATAAAGATATAAAAAAAGCAATTTTAAAAAGAACAAATATTTATCTTATAAAAAAGGAAGAGACAAGAAATAAACCTATGTATCTTGTCTAATAATAACCTTAAGTGTCACACAATCTGCAAACTTTGTAATCCAGCATTGAAACGACAAAAAAATGTGAAACAACTGCACCAACCGTCGGTTTCGTTTGCACCTCATACAAATAGGTCTTTTCGTCGAAATATTTAATCTCTCGTGATCCATGATCAACACAATTTCGATCTATGTGAATTAAATACGTAAAAAAAGATCGATTCGTTTCTTCTGTATCATTCGCGGCCGGACCAGATCCAACTAACCGTTATCACATAGCGATAACGAACCATTCAATTAAATTAACAAGCAGCTCGGTTCAACAAAGACAGCACAATTGACGATCTCTCTTCTCTTTTAACGATCGCAAAATTGATTGTAACTTCTTCAATAAGAATTTTGCTTTCAGCAATCATAAATTTTATTAAATTTAATTGTGTAACATGATCGCAATTTCACTTTTTGTAAAAAAAAACAATGCAACAGTTATTTTTAAATTTATTTTTCAATTGTCTTTCAAATTCGCGATTAATAGCTAAACAATCCCAAAAATAAAATATCCCCAAAAATCAGTCAGTTCAGTTGTCAGTTCTCTTGCGAAAATAATTTTTATGTTTCAAACATGTTTGAAGAATTAAGATTTCATACCTTATATGCACGTATACGCGCGCCTCGCACACATGCACATAAAGAGTATAAATCCGATCGGGCAACCTTCACGTAGCATACTTTAAGTGACAGTAATGTTGACGATAGTTAAACTTCAAAGACACATAAATTAGGAAATTAAAAAAGAGTTTATGTGTTTTAAAAACGTCTTGATTAATTACAAAAATATGGGAATAAAAAATAGGAATTTTTATTCAAAAAATTGAATCTTTATGACCTTCAAAAGACTATCTAATATTAATCAATTGCACTGTTTTTGTCCTCTTTGAAATTTTTTTATTTAGAGTTCATCTTTTATTTAAAATTTTTTCTTAAAATCAATGTCTTTGATCAAATTAAAATAAATCTTGTATAGTATGTTATACATGAACAGGGTGTTCATCGTATTTATAACATCAAATAATTGGCAATAAAGCATAATTGTTAGCAAAGTTGGATAATTTCTATATCTAATATGTAGCAGAGACAACTTTGCGACAAAATTATTTTTCGCTATGTAAGAACCTTGCCTGCCAATGATAAAAGTAAATGTAATACATCAACGTCTCGTGATAAATACAAGAATAAGTCCGTCACCATCAGGCACAATTAACGCGCAATTGATGTTTCATCCGTATTACGTGTTAAATGTGCATGTGCAAATAAGATTACCATGTGTGTTTACCCTTTACTCGCTATATTCTTAGGAATCGTCATTTAGATCCATAATGCGCGACATTATTATCACAAAATTTTGCCTACATGTTATACTATAGATATACGCAACATAATGTTATCGCAAGGTTTTGTATTTATAGAATGTTTTTTACTTTAGAATAATTCGCCCCATACTATGCTACACAAAATTATACCAATTACTGTATAGTATTTACTATAGTTTAATGTATTTTTTTCGCAACTACAGCAGTCTTTCTGTATTTTTCCGTATAAGGGTTCAAACACGTCCATCCAAGTTTAACGTTTCAATTATCGAAATACGAATTATTCTGTTTTTTTGTCTAATTTGTTTAAAACCGTGGAGACCACCTGTTGAGCAGAAGCGCCAATAATTACTTGACAAATATGACGCGCCCGCTTTTAGCATAGCGTTCTTCCAAAAATAAACCACTTTGCGACAGACTCGTGATCTTGTTCAATATTTTTAAAACAGATAGAATCTGCATTATCTGAACAAAAAAAAATAAAGAAATTTTAGACGAATAAAATGATCTGAATCAGAGAGATTCTTACCTGGTGGAGTCTTGTCGACCGATACCGCCAGCGATGCTGCTACCCTGAGTGCTGACCCTGATGAGGGTGACATTCCTTGGTAAAGTAGAAAGTGTTGAGCCGCCTTTTTGACCCAGAATAAGAGATTCCGTTGCGTTGTCTAGTAATTCCTTCGTTTTATGACCCTCTGTCCCTTTCTGCAGTTCCTCTTCCTCCTCTTCCTCGATAGTTCCCGGAAGCCGAAAAAGTTTCGACGACTCATCCATCATCTTCTTCTTCTTCAAGAAGAAAATCGCTCTGATTTCGACTCCATTGCAGTACACTCTTTCTTTCTTCTCTTTTAGATTTGTTAAGATCTATTCTTACGATGATCATCTCATTTCGATTCTCCTGATTGTTTCTTCAATTTTAATCTGTATGGATTGATTGTTCTCTTTATTATTTACTTCTTTTTTTTGTTATTAATTGAAATGCACTGATTTTGATTTGATCTTTGAGATGAAATGCCAATTATTCAGCATCGCTCGATCTTCTTAGGCTTTGGACCTTTATCGTCCCTGGGTAAATAAGAAGTTGCATTTGACAATTGAGTATTATTTATCACATTACGCTAATTGACAAGCAGCTTGTTACACACGATTAGCATATATGTTACGTAAGTCCGAATAAGCGAAAGAAGCATTTTCTTCTCGCTATTATAAAACTGTAGATATTACGATCAATAAATTTGTCATTATGATGCGTCTTCAATATTTGATTGAGAATTTTTATTCGTAAAAGAGGCAATCAATTAACAATTATTGGAATGATTTTGCGCCGCCAACGAAACGACATGAAATCTTTAAAATTGATGATTTTACTTGCGCGAAAATTTTAACACATTTAAGATAGTTTTGCAAACCAAAAACTGCATAATATTGCGTTTAAATAATTATGTTCAAAATATTATAAATCTATATTTATAGGAGATTGTGTTATAAATTTTTTTTGTAACTTTCTAAACGCAGAAATGCTGTCATTTTAGTCGTACTAGCGACTAAAATTTCTCTAATAGAATACTCTCAAGAATTGTGAATTATCTTCAAATAAATAAAACAGACTACAGCTCATAGAGCAAAGTTTTAAAAAATATATATATTTGAACTTAATTTATATTTAATTTATTATTAGACGTTTAAAATATATATTTATATATATTATTCTAATATTTTTTTCTCTTATTGTCACTATATTTATAATTTTCTAAATATAACAGTTGATTAATATATTTTATACATAATATATTATACATAATAGATACATAATATATTTTTTTAAATTAAAATTATTTTAATAACATAAAATTATATTAAATTAAAATATTAGTGAGTAATTGCGTTGTAATTTCGTTCCTTTCCATGTATTTCCTATGAAGAGTAAAATGGCATACCTTCGAAAGTAATGGTAGTTTTTCCGCGCTTTTCCAATAACTCACACCGAGCGCACGTACGCGCGTCACGGTTACGACTGTTTTAAATTCACCCATGTTCGTTCGCTCTCTCGAGTCACATGAGATCTCGCCATAGCGTTTATCTCTTTATAGCGCGCTGGCGGTGGTAGTACGCACGCCTTAATCATCGTACATGCATAAAGCCCATATTAAACAATCTAGTATAAAAAGGGGGCAAATATATTTGGGTGCAAAATTGTTACTACGCAAATTATTATATTTGATACTTTTTTTTGCATTTACATATTTATAAAGTTCTATATAGATTTAAAAATATACTAGGCAATTTATTAAATGTAAAAACTATAATATAAGAAATAAGTATAAAATACTTTTATAAAGTTACTTGAAAAATTATCAGAATATCTGCTTATATTTTATTTACACCTATAAAGACATTAAATTACAAATATAGAATTATAATTCTGTGTTAAAAATTTGAAAGGGTTTGAATAATAATCTTGATATGTTATATTGTCATACGCACTTATAAGATGTATTTACTATTTCTGTGTGCATAGATAATAAAGCATACAAGCCACGCATACGTTACGTATCGTAATATTAATTGTTTCTATAATATTGTTTCTACATTAATATATTCACATATTATTATGTAATTAAAATATTATGTGTCTATAATTAGTATTACTGTTTATTAATACATTTATATTAATAATTATCTCCATCTATATTATAAGTCTAATATTATAATTGCAATTTATAACACACACATAAAATTTAAAAAAAATTCTAATGTTAAATCTGACAGAGTGTATAAAATGGACTTAATATCATGAACCTAATACGGCGTGACGGCACTTCTCCGCTTTCCGCACGCTTCCTGCCGCGCCGGAAACCCAACGGGCACGCGAGGACATATGGAAGCCTCTATTAACCCTATATAGATATTTGCGGATCCATAAATCCTCTGCGCTTGCGTGTCGAATCAACTTCGAATTTCAAACGCGAGATTAAACGAATCCCGAGCGCTAATTTCTAATAAAAAAAAATTTCTTTAACTGATACGCAGTAAATTTTTCTCATATTATTCATAGATATTAGATTTTTTTTTATTAATTTAAATTTTTTTGATAAAAATTATTTTCTGCCTTATCTTTGAAAGATAACAATTGCTTTCGAATCTTTGAAAACGATTGTTTTCCGAAAAATACGAATAAAGTTACAGATTCTTAAATATTTTGACGTAAAGTATGAAAATATTTTATCCGCGACGTTGATTTGAAATTTATTTACAATATAATTAATAATAATATATGAAATTCTTTACAAATATATAATTCTCAAATTTTTAATACAATTAGGGTTTATTTAAATAAAAAATCCAAAATAATATCCCCACACTTTTCCGAAATACAGAATCATTATTATAACAAAAATCTTTAAGGGGTATTCTCAAATGTCATTGTAAATAAGAATCAAGAAAGTCTGTGTATTATTCTAATCAGAATAATATCTCTAGAGCTCCAAAAATATTATTTTACATTCCACTTCACCTTGTACGCTCCTCGGTTTAGAACATTCTGTTTACATTCTCATTTACGTATCTCCACAAATTGCGCATGCTTATAACGATTCACCTCCAAACTGAATTACCAAACACTTTTCCTCTTTCATCTTTCGGAGTTTTGACGTTTTCTAGAGAATTTTTATGCATCACTGTGAAAATGCTAGATATCGCGTTCGCGTTTACATTGATATTTCACGACGAGAAAATACGTATAACATCGATGACGAAGCGTTTCGCGAAACTGCGAGCTAACTCACATTGACAAAAAGATGCATCAACAGGCTTTTTGAGTGACGTCAGACCGTCCACAGCCATTTCATCTGCTCCCCCCTCCTATTTCTTTTTCTCTCTTATTTCATCTTATCCCTCTCTTTCTTGCCACCTCCTACTAGCTTACGAGATCGAGAATCGACGCGAAAGTTCCGCATCTTCACGGTCAAATCCGTGATATCATCTGCGTCTTCTTCACAGTATCTCAGGGTTACATTTACACATGCTCGAAACATGTGCGAAATATGTGCAATCTTTATACTTATTTTGTGATTTTTCTCGATCTTTTTATCAAAGTTTGGATCATCGACTTTAATGTGCTCTGTATAATTGATTATAATTCTGTATAATTTGTGTATCTGTGTATATGTAGGTCAAATTCCCATAATTTTATATTGTATGAAACTAGTTCACAAAACTATTTTAAACGTTAGAAATGACAGTTTAAAATTTTACTGTACTGTACTGATTAATTATTCTCTAATTGTTGATAATAAACAGCAATTTGGACGTAAACATTCATGTAAACATAAAATCAAAATTAGCACAGTCAATATATTTAATATTATTATAATTCAATATATTACACATGCTCAACGAAAGTTAAATTAGATTAGACTATGTTAAGTAGATAAGTTATATAGATAGTAGATAATTTATATAGCGTTTTAAATTCATATTTGAATTCAGTATAACTTTAAAAAAAGTGTAACAGGATATAACTCTAACTTTATATACTTTTATACGAAAATCTTTTCAATTTTTTATTTAATTTATATTATTTATGTATTTTATAATGCTCACAATTCAAAGATTAAAACTTCGTATTCCATAACTTTTGCATTTCTTTTGTTAGAAAGACATTAAATTGCGCTATCAAAGTTATTGGAATCGTATCTGATTTGAGATACATAGTATATATATTTGATTGAACGGTTTAAAAATTACCGATTTTTACATTATTAACCATGACTCCAATTGAATCTAATTACGTGCGCACGTGTCTATGCTAACATAGTTATTTGTGAAGTTTATCGGCTCGCCGAGATAAACGTAGAGATTGACTATTAATCTTTTAGATCTCTCATAGCATAAAATGTAATTGATTACAGTATTATACATATAAAATATTATTATATTTATATGCGTGTGTAATATTTGAAATATAAATATATACAGTAATTATACATATATTTTTTATTTAATTATTAAAAAGTATATGCGTGCACATACATTGAGATATTTTAAAATAAAAAACATTGAAGAAAGTTAGAAAAAAGTCGATAAATTCCACAATTTTTAGTTCAATTAAATTAATATCATACGACATACGTGAACATAAGATACGGTTTGAAGAAGGTTACGAGAGTAACATAGCATCCCGATGACAATGGCCGTCGTCTAGGATGACAGTTGTCACGTTAAGAATGGAAAAAGCGTATCACCTTGCAAATGGCAAATGCGGACGGTCCGTCTGTCCTCGGTCTGATATGTAGATTATTCAGCATGCACCGCGAATCATGATTCGCGGATTTATTTATACTTCGCGAAAATCTGTCATGATGTGCATTCAATTTTACAAATCAAGAGTGATCAAATAGTAAAGTTATATATTGCATTATACATTTTTTAATTTAACTTTAAACTCAACATTGAAAAATATATATGTACCTGTATATGTTATATATATTTTTTTATGCAAATGATTATTAAGTCACATATGATATTATAGAGACAGTTCATAATGTAAAATCCTAGAATCCTAGAGTATCATATGCATATATAGAAATACATAAAAACGAGTTACACAAGAAAGTGGAATCAATATTAATTTTATATAAGTATACGTGTATGTAAATATAAAAATCGGTAGACACATAAATACAAATTGCCTGCTGTAAATAAAGGGAATATTGAGCTCATCGATGGTTAGCGTATTTTGTTATTACTCTGTAAATCCATTCTCTCAGTCACGCAAAGTCTACTATGAATTAATATATTTTTACGTTCAGAGACGCTTAAAATGAGCCGAATTTATCGGTGAAGGTTATCAAATAATTGTCCTAACTAGGGCACAAAAACGTCATGCGGTGCATTCGTGCGACTTAAGTTCTTCTAACTACGCAGCATCCGGGCTTTAACGATTAAAGACTGACCAAGTAAAGTGTTCTCTGTCCTTGTATTCAATGTAATGTTTCATGATCCATATAATCAATTTTTATCCTAATCATAATATAACAATCTTCATACACCAATTTAGACAATTTAGATTCTGAATTGTCCTGAATAATCAAAATTAAATATATTTAAATGAAACAGTTTGAAAAAAATTTTGGTATCTATTTTAACTTTTAGAAAATATTACATATTTGGTATTGTTATAAAATAGTTCTTGAATTTATGGTATAATGCTATATTATAAAATAAAATTCTATAATTTTTAGACTTATAAAATGCCTATTTTTTAGAAATGTCATAATTACCTACATAACAATCATTGCTATCTCTAAGACTATCAATAAAATTCTTGTTGATTTTCGAACGCATTGTAAATATAAAAAAAATATCCGCAATCAAATTTAGAGTGAATAAGTTTAGAATAATGCAAAATTAATCAAAAATAAATTTTTTTGATTATGTGCCTTCTATAACATAAGAAGAGCTGGTCGAAGTTGGCTAGGTGAAGAATTAATGATGAGAGTCATAGAAGAGGGATGAATTTAATGCCGGGAAGTGCCCTCATTATTGCACCAGTCAATCTCTTAATCTTGTCTCGCGCGCTTAACACGTTCGTCACGTGTGTCACATATGACACCACGAACATTACATAAACGACAGCGGTGTTTCTTGACACTAATTTTTTTGCGTGTACATCCAAATTAATTATTTAATTAACTTTCTGACTGACAATGAGAAAGAAGTATTGTTCTTTCTGTTTGTCCACTTTTCGCTAAAGTAAAATTAATAAATTGTAATTTCACTAAAATACCGTATAATGAACGAATTTAGAGAGAAAATTTCTCCCCTTCTTATCACAATATTTTATAATATTACAACATTATCATCTTATTCTATTTTTTGTATTTTTATATTTTTAATATAACTCCATTTTATATACTTGAATTAAAAATATTATTCTTTACTCACACACATACGCATACACGCGCGCGCGCACACACATATAATACTACTACTCAATGTCTCTTTGAATTTAGCTAACGCAATAGCTTCAGTCTAAAAAAATGTGTTCGCTTGTACTTGAAAAATACTTCAAGTAGTGACAGTTATTATTAGTTTACTCTGTATATATGTAACAATGTATACGCATACAAATATGACATACACAAGCGCCGGCGTGTATAAAGTGAGGTAATAACACTATCTATTTCAAACTTCTTCTCCTTTATTGTCAATAATGTAAAAAAATGTTGCTTTAAGATATGTTGAAATTCAAACTCCAACTCTTTAAAGAATATATTAAAGAATAACATTACTTTTAATTTACATTTTATACTTTCTAGGAACAATTATGCGTGCGAATTTTTATTAATGTGAAAGTATGAACGGTTAAGTAACATATAATTTAATATATAAAACACAAAACAAAATAATAATAAATAATAAAATTTAATGACTGCATGTGACATAGTGAGTGAAAACCGGTTGCTACGCCGCGAAGGCCACTGACGATACATGATATGATAATTACTCTATATACATATAATAATTACATATTAAATAATGACATTCATGATAATGCTTGTGTTTATAATTAAAATATCAAACGACTGAATAGAAAATCCAGCAGAGGCCATCGGTGGTCTATCATAGCAAGGAATGATGTGCTAACTAAACGGACATATATGTAGCAATATTGTTTGAAGAACTTACCGTTCAGAATAATTAAATATATGACTTTCGTACAATGATTATCTACTTCATTAATAGTAACGTATACAAAAATATCAAAGATTTTATTAATCACTAGGAATGAGGAGGAGTCGCTTGTTTGTCTCTCTCACTCTTTCTCTTTCACACACGCAATGCATTTTTCTAAATATTTGCGATTGTCATATTAAATGTTTTATTTTATACACCTGTATATGTATATTCATTTATTTTATACGTATTTAAAAATGTATAATTGTATTTTAATCATTGTCTAGAATACATTCACTCTTTAATTTATTTCTATATACGTATAATTATGCACCATCTGTGTATACAGTGTATGTAGATTCCATGTGTTATGAGCAGAGCTTAATTCTTGTAACACTTACCTATGTTTGCTCGGTTAAAGATATATTTTAGGAATTATTAGGATCAGTTATTAATGCTTCCTCGTTGATAATAAAATTTGTCTTCTCGGAAATGTCCTTGATCTTGTGATCATCGCTGGACACACTGGACTTTCTGGGCATAACGGGATACTCTGAAGAATTCGCAGTATTCCTCTGTCTGTTTTAGAAAATTTAAATTGAATTAAATCGTCCGTTGGAACGATTAAATTCAATAATCGTCTATTAGCAAAATGTTTTAATTAAATGAATAACACAAAATATTCCAAGAAAATATTTTTTGGCATATACATGTATAGATACATATTATACAATATACACAGTATACACATATACATATACAAAATTGAATATATACAATTTTTCGCCTACCTAATATCTGAATTACTTCTGCAAGGTGAGCTCTTTAAATCGCTTTCTTGAGATTCCTTTACAACAGATTTAGATTTCGATCTCACTTCTTCGTTTCTTCTCAAATATAACTTTGTCTTTAATCCATTTCTATCTTCCTTCTCATTCCTGCTTTTCTTTAAGGATGCATTAATATTCTCCAAAGCACGATCGTAATCCTCTTGATCTTTTGAAGTCTTGATATCATGATGTTCCTCCGTTGTCACCTAAATATTGAAAAATATCATTTATATAACTTGTATTGTTACAATAATGTTATTATTATAATTGTATATTTGCAAAGATAAGAGATTTATAGTAATACTAATTATCATCTGTCTGCACAATAAGCTATATAACTTGGTAGCAGTATCTATTTGTCTCATAAAAGAGACTTGATTCTCAAAACATTGGAAAGAAATCTCTTCGCTAATAATTTATTACAAAATGGCATATGACTGGAATAGTAAAACATCCTGCACATATCATCTATTTACATAATTTTAACTGATCATCACCTCATTTTGTACGGAAGAAGACGACAGTGATATGTCAGGATGCATATTGATGCTATCTTGTCTGACAGAATCTTCTGATCTAGTGATTATCACCGGTATCGGATTTAGAGGAGTCGTTGACATCATCATTGGCATTTGCATATGTAACTCGCCAGTTGAAGATCTCAGACTTGACGCAGAAGACATCGTTAAGGAACTGCTACTATAGGTTTCGCGATATTCCGGAAATGTATTTGAGCTAAGACGTTCTACAAAATACATTTTCAATTAATGATAACTAGTAATTAACAAGATTAATTCGCAATATTTAAAAAAATATATCATGAAAAAAGGTAACGTAAAATATATGCATGTATATAGAAACATAATACAAGAAGTAGAGAAAAAGTAAAAAATAATAAAAATAAAAATAAAAGGAGGAAAAATTATAAGTATAATTTATTAATATATGAAAAATAATAAATTTTTACCAGTTTTTGAGCGATGCATCGCCCGAATGCGATCGAGGTCAGCGGCAGAGCAAAGTGGGGTATCCACCTCGTAAGTGTTGTTGAAAAGAGAATAATTTACTTCATATTCACCAGTCTCCTTGCGGAAGGTAATGATCGGCTGGAATCGGTGACCCCATAAAATCTCCGACGGCAAGTACGAGCTTCTCGCTTGCGTTGTCATGCCGGTGGATTCAATTACTCCTATCAGTAATTAATAACAATTATTATTGTCATTATATTAAGCTAAGAATTTCAAATTTCGTTCCAAACTGTCAACAAGACATGACAACATCCTTGCCTTCTAATATCACGACAATTTCGAATCGTTCTCGCAACATATCGCTGGCCGATACCTTGTACAGTGGCGAGTACCGGTCGATTTTATGAACGATCGTTGTAGGCCAGATGAAGAAAATCTTATCCTCCTCTCCATCGTCTCCCACTTTTAGTTCCGTCTGGAAAAATGGCAGCAATTCACCTTCCTTAGTAACCTGAAATGTATACAAATAACTGCGATCAAACATGCCATTTATTTCTTCTTTATATACAATAGAGATATACAATTACCTTTCTTTTGATCATCTGAGCACGCACGTGAGCCTCGATGATATGGCTCTTGCGCATATCACCGACGCGAAACATAAGGCAGAGCTGACCGTCTCGTTGGCAAATGACAGCATTACGCGAAAAGAGTAGGGTCTGCGTGCGCTTTTTAGGACGTGACAGTTTGGCGAAGACGATGCCAACCATGAACGCTTGCAGGATCACTCCAGTCATCGATTGAATACATAATGTGAAAATTGCCTCTGGGCATTCGTCCGTCGTATGCTTCGCCCCATATCTACATCATTTATATCTTAATAAAAAATAATGCGCTGACATAATTACGAATTATTACATTATAAGAAACGGAAAGATTGAAAAAAACGAGAAGATCGACAAGAAGAAAGAGATTGAAATCGTAATGATTGTGGCGAAGAAGAGAAAACAAAGAAGAAAAGAAAAATAATATAATAGTAATATCTAGTTATAATGATATAGTAATCACACTAATGCAATATAGCAAATTATTATAATGATATTAAGATATATGATGATGTAAAAGTAATTATTTACCCGATTGTGTGTTGCGTTTCGACGGAGAACAGGAAGCAGCTCGCGAAGTTACGTATATCCACGACGCAGGGGGTGAAAGTCTGATTATTATAATTCTGAGGGTCAAGATCGCCATGACTATACGCGATCAGCCACCATATAAGCGCGAACCCTAGCCAAGATAACAAAAAGTTCATAGAGAACACCAAGAGCGTCCATCGCCATTGTGCATCAACCAATGTTGTGAAAATGTCCTGCAAATGAATCAGTTAACTGTACAATTCTTGTTATGATAAATACAACAAAATAGCGTATATCTATGAAATTAGAGAATGTATATGATAGTTATTAAAAACAATAAAAATGGAAAATAAATAAGAAATTTTTAATTTTTTTGATTTGTTACATCTTATTAATATAATATATTTAAAATAATGGGCCATTTCGATATTATCGGTTTTGGTTAATTGCAATTATTGTGTTTTCTCAATAATTGGCCAATTAATTATTGATTAACCGTGATTAATTGAAATAATCAGTTATACTAAAAATTTACTTATTTCAAATATAAGTTAATAGATAAATTTAAGAAAATTATAATATGCTTTGAAACAATGAAAATTATAATATGTTTTATATTACAAATTAAAGCTTGAATTTGTATTTTCTTTTATTAATATCTTTTATGCAAAAAATATTTACCTGAAGATACCGCCGACGTCGTTTGGCGACATTTCCTTGAACGACATTACAGTCACCATGTTTAAAAACAACTCTTTTGCGAACTCTTCTGGTGCTAAATTTGGTTTGGCGATACCTTAAAAGAAAAATGGATTAAATTAATTTATAAACCGCTTTTAATCTTCCATTCGTGCAAATTCGGGCTGTAAATAAACAGATTAATTGTAAATTGTGTCAAAAATAATTGTTAACAATTCTAGAATATAATTTTAGTCAGTGAAACATCAACGGTTTACACGTGTTATTATATAATCTCGTCGTTTTTGCGGAGATCTGTAGATCAAAGACTTTAAGTATTCAAAATCTGAGCAATGGATACTCATCGAGTTCCATCTCTTTGAGCACTCAGAAATCTGTATTTATTACTATTTAACATAGCTAGAGATAGCTTATTAGCTTTAAAAAATTTAAATAATCTTTCAATTTAAGTAAGTTAATAAGAAATATAAAAAAAAAGATTATAATATATAAACTAGAATAAATTCTTACAAAGCAACCGTTCTCCGTAAGTATGTTTGTAAAAATGCAAACAAACTTCAAAGTATGTATGACGTTCGTAAATATTCGCGATGCCAAAAGCCGCCGTCGATCTATTTGCGTCACAGGTCAATATGTCAGGGTTGAAAGTTGCGCGAAATCACGCGAATTTAGAACGCCATTGACCAGACCAATGATTATTTCATTTGAAACTAAATGATAACTGATTCATTCAAGATCTTATTTTAAAATTATATAATCGTGAAATTAATCTCTTCCGATTTTATATCGACCTGAATATACATACATGTAATATACATATGTAAGTATACAATATAGATATGTGTAATATATATATATATATTATGACACGTGAGAAAAAATTAGAAAAGATGTAATTCGTGTTTATTTTATGTTTTATTTCTAATAAAAAAGAGACAAGAAGAAAGAACATATAATTAATATTAAATAAATTATTGTAAAAATATATGTAATAATTAACATTGTATACATAAAAAATTTACGCATATATACGAATGCGTGAGTGATGTGGATGAGTGCTTACATACCTACACGTCTGATAATAAAAAAAAATAATAAGAAATAAATTCTCATAAAAAAAATTTGCAATTAGAAACTCGCTTGTCACGATCTTCCAACGGAGTGTCTCTTCTACGCTTATGCTACTATAAGCTTGTCGTAAATTGCCATATTCGTGAACACTTTCTCGTCTCGATGAAACGTGGGCGATTATTTCGAAACAAGAAATACTTCTCGCATATACAATCTTAATGAAATATTTGCCGTTTATAAATTCCACGCTTGTTCGGCTAAAAATGAAAGAATATTGGGAATCATGGCATATAAAATGTTCTTTTTGCACATTTGTATGAAAAGATTATCATTGTAATGTAATATTGTAATCATTGTATCATTGTAATATTTTAGATTATCCGGAAATATTTACTTTATGAAAGTGTTCTTTATAAAAGTGAAATGGAACTTTTGAACGACATTTTATATGCAATGATTAACATTAATAACGTTGTTGAGAAGAAACCGATTTCAAATTAGAAGAATTAAGAGAATTTTTGAGTAAAATAGCATCGAAACATTTTACATGTATAAATATATACAGTTAATGTGACCTAAATGTGTGATTCGCGGTATGTACAAAACAGAGAAGAAAGATAAGAAGAAAAGAGAGGCTTATTGAGAATGATTACTTGAGCAATTCTTCGCGCCATGCCGCTTCGCCGGAAGTCGTCGCTTTGACGACCATCATAGACACTTGTGAGATCGCCCGTCGTAGTCCCGATAACCTGCCTGTCTCACATACATAATACATCTTCTCAGCATCCGACGAATGACGTTCTAAATTCGTCATTTCCATTTTTTGCGATCGGCGCAAGATCGATGAATTTTAATATCCGCTACTCATTTAACTCATTATTCTCTATCCTTTATATCGTAAAAATAAATAATCGATTCATTTATTTGGATAAAATTATTTAGGAATACACAATTGGGAGACTAAACTTTGCGGAATAATATATAACTCACACAAAAACGAAAATATACTTTACTATTAAAATATTATTGTATTACCTATCAGTGTATCCTACAATCCTTTATTTGACAAATTTTTCATTAAATCTTAAGCTAAACTTTTTTCTAGAAAAATGTCAATTTTCGAGTTTACTTATAACTTATAACTTTTATTACACTCTATCGTTATAAGTTATTAAAAAGGTTTGTGGAAACTATTTTGATAGAGACAAATAGATGGTGGAATTGTCCGATTAATTATATTGGAGCATACTTTAACAGACAATTTTAATGCAAGCTTTAATTGCAGAAATATACATAATGTCAAAAGTTGACAAATAATGTTTTTTTTTTTACATTTTTGTCAAAGAAAGACGGATCCTGAATTGTTCAAAGAGAATCTGAATTAAAATTAATGATTATTATTACACGACTACAGAAATAATAACTGTTCGTGAGAAACATCTATATCTATACAAAATGTGTCAAAAAGGTGGTTTTTTCAAATTTTTGCAAACTTCTATTTTTACTAAATTAAAAAATAGTTAATATAAATGTAATCAACGTCCTCAGAGTAAGCAGCGATTTTCTGTTTCGATAATGTAAGTTATCTGACTGCGGCTATTTATCGTTTATGCATGGTATAAAAAAAGCAGAGAATTATCAATGAAATTATTTTGTTATTTTATTAATTTAATTTCCTATTAAAAGCATTTTATTTGTCATCCTTTTATTTCAATGCAGATTGATATCTTCAAATTCTGCACTTTTTCAAAAATTCCTGATTTATTTCAAACAAGGACAAGCAGTTTCTCTCTACTTATCATTGTAAATCTAAATTATTTATTGGAAATCAAACTTTTAAAATCCCCACGAAAATTCTAGAGCTACATTACTTTGAAGATACATTACTGACATCATATTCGTACACTGAGAAAAAAAATTGTTAACTAAATACGTTTAATTAATTACTTTTAATTTTTAATACGGTAATCAGTGAACGCATTTAATCAAGTTAACAACTTCTTTTTCTCAGTGTAGTTTTTCGTTTAAGATGAGAGCATATTTTGCAAAGGTATTTCTAAATTATATACTACAAAGCAATAATAATCTGTTAATTTGTTTGTTAAAATAAATAATCTTACGAGTTTCATCAGAAAGGCTTATCCATTAGCTAAACATTTGTTGATATTGATATTTTAATTTAACAATAACATACGAATTTTTATCTATCCATAAATGTATATTATAAAAATTTATTATGCCTGCTATCCATCTAGCTATATTAATAAATAAAATGTTAGCTATAAAAGAAACAAATTTACAGTACGTTTTCTGAAATGCCATTGACAAAATACCTTTACTGAATAATTCGAAAAAATAAAGAGTTACACTCACATTGAACGTTGTCATTCGCGTATGTAACATATTTGTTATCTGAAGAATTCTGTAAACAGTATAAACACTAATACTTATATTTGCTGGACTTTTCTTAGCACTATTCTCGAGATCTTTTACACCTCTTTTAAAACGTAGTTTTTTCACATCTAGAACGGAAACAGACTTAGGTCGCTCGTAAGTCGCAAACTAATTGTAGATAAAAAAGAACCTCACAGAGCCGATAAAACGTTTTGAAAAATGTATGATGTTATTAGACAGTCTGAATATTTTTAGCACAGACACAACGTACAGCAAAGCTATTTCAAGTAAAACATAAATTACATGCCGACCATTTCCTCATAAAAATAACGAGATTTACCATTGATAATAAATTTATATTTTAAATTGCATATCTAATTGATAATCTCGATTGTCTATTGAGATTCTACTCAATAAATCAAGCACATTTACGTATTAAAGAGTATCATGATAATAATGGATAATCCTTTATTCTTATACTAGAACAGATGCGGATATGTAACTTACATTATCGAAATAGAAAATCGCTGTTTACATCAAAAGAATTAATTTACTAAGTTATGTTGACTAAATATTTTTTCTTTAATTTAATAAGTTTTAAAGCACTTATTTAAAACATTTCGTGTATTTTCGGTATATAATGTGTATTTCTTTGTATAATTTTACACTAAATTGATTAAACAGATACAAACACGGCTAATCAGAATCGTTCGTTAAAGAATCGAGGCTGGTCGAATACTGCAAATATAATTTCGGTTCTTGGCGGGCCAAAACGGTTTCTCTTTGTCCTTTGGCACGATTTGTGGAATTCGTTGAACCGTCACAAAGAGAGGAATCAATGATGCTAAACACTTTCGATTATAAAAATAATAAAAAAGGAAGAGTAAAAGAAATATCTAAACATTAAAATGATAATATTAGAATGTTTAATTCAAAATATAACATTATAATTTTGAGGTTTTGAAACTCTTTTAGTGTTTGAAAAGCATTCAAATATGCAAAACGCAAAATATGCGAAAAATATTCAGAGAGAAAAATGCCTATTACAGAAAATTGAGGGAAAATAACAGATTGAGAGAAAAATTGCGATAAGAAAAATGAAAACGTTGTTTAAACTAAAAAGACATAGTACTGTTTATAAAGTTTATATCAATATATTATAACTATTTTGCTGTTTTACTAAATATTACTATTTTTCTTGTAACAAGAGAAGAATGATACTTCTACTAAGAAGAAAGTATGATACTTCATATATTTTTTATCTAATTATTATTTTTTTATTTAAATATTTACATAAATTTCTTTTTCTTTCCATGCATATGCATGATTTTCACATTTTTTGAACTACTGTTTAATTCTTTTTTAGGAATAGAGATTTATAATAACAAAATGCCTATTTTTTCATTGAGAAGAAGAAAGATTTCTGATAACTGTCAACGACGAAATAGTAACAATGCTCGTTATTTTTAGTCTCGTAAAAGCACGCATTATGCTTCAGATTTTACATCGTCCTATCTATTTTAGTGACGCTGTTGCTAAATATGTAACATCGAGTGTGTGATAAATTTAATATCTAAACATTCTACACATGACAGTATAAAGATACTCAACTTTACAATCCGACCGGTCGCGGTAATGTCGAAGTTTTAGCTTTCTTTTTAAATACAACTTTAAATATCTTAATTTTATAATATCTCTTCTTGATAATTATTTTATCCAATTTTCTCGAATAACCCTGATTATTTTGTTATAAGTATATTTGTTATAAGATTTTTTTTTATACAGTCATTGTATATATTATTTTACTGTAGGAAACATAGTTAACAACCAAATGAGGTTTAAACTATCATCGTGACGAAGTTCTTTGCGACATTATCGTACACGGAAGCGATAAGCTTCTTTCTATCGACAGCTTATGTAATGCATACATATTTGTACAAGGTTACGTTTCTATTGTTTCGAAGAATTGAACAGTATTAACAATGAAATTCATACGTTTAAAAACTAAATCATATTAATATCAATAAAAATTAAAGTTTTATGCGTAATATTAATATTTTTTTCAATTCTTGATATTATTTTATTATTCTGTTTAGTGTTTCTTGGTTGTATACTAATCATAATTAAAAATAAAACAACATCTACAAAAAATGTTAATTAAAATTATAATATATATGAAATATATTATTTTTTATCTTCACACAATGTTAAAAATATATAACAATTATTAATATACAGGTAAATTGGTATTATAAAATTAAAAATATAAAAATTAAAAGTTATAAACCTGTAATAAACATTAATATTGACAAAATTTTTGTTTTAGATTTAATTAAATTTTTTAAAAATCGCTTCTATTTTTAATAAAATTAATTTTTATATTAATTATTTACGTTGATATGAGGTATAGAAAGATTGAGTAGGCATTATTTATTCAGTTTGATGAAAACTATATTCTCTAAGTTTTAAATCATTTATTAACACAAGTAATTTGCTTATTCACAAATATGTTTTAATTATAATAAAATTCTTTTGTACTTACATCAGTCGATGTAAGAAACTATACCAAGGTATCATCATTTATTATTACGCAATCTGTGACTGTTTAACAACGTTTTCTTTTTGGAGTTCTAAACAATACAATAGTCAGTCAACTAACTAACATTGTTAGTTCCTGTCTAGGAAATTTTCGCGACAAGCAAAAATGAGCTCACGTTATAATAGTACCTCATTATGGTTGCCACTTCACCATAAGTGGAATCTAATACTTTGGTATGCAACAATTCGAATTATTTCATCAGACTCATCTTTAAATGACGGAATTCCTTACCTGTTCAACAGAGGGCCTGATTCTCCCTTAAAGCTGATCCTATTGAAGGTTCTTCTTTTAAATGTGCTTAAGATATCTCCTCTCTTTTGATTGACGGTTTCACCTATCTCCTCTGCAGAATCTTCACCGCATAATTTTACCGCGACTGCAGCTGCCGGCATCGACGTGTGCACCAATAATTCGCCTAAAGGCACAGTATGGGGATCTGTGATAGTCGAGGGTTCTTCCTCATGATCCTTGTAGTCCATTTTTTCTTTTCTTGTTACTCTCATTTTAATTCTCTCTTAATCCATTAATATTTCTGAGATATTATTTGATAAAATAATTGATTGAATTAGATTGAATTACGATTTTAATTAAAATTCGCAATCTTTTTCTCTTTTTAAGAATAATTTAAAACAAAAAGAATAATTGAAGAATTGTTTAATTTCGATTATCTTATTTCTATAAAATCAAAATTTCTTTTATTTAAATGTTATAACATGATTATTTATTAATAATGAAGATATTTTTCTCATTATATCATCAAATAATAATATTATAATATTTAAGAGATTTAAGAATATAAAAATTATTTTAATTTAATGATTTTCTTGTCGGAGAATGTGATACTATATTAATACATTTAAAAATTCTGTAAAATTTTATATTTGTACTTATATTTTAAGTTAGAATAAAACTACAGTTATGTGTTTTGCATTAAAATTATATTATATATTACAATTATAATAAATATTTAAAACTGTAATATATGTTTAGTATTTAACAAATTTTCATATTATGTTTTACTTTTAATTTTCATATTCACATGTGATAAAGATCTTCTAACAAATCCAACAGACGATTTATTGAGAAACTTGAAATATGGTTTAAAGACCATATGTCGTTCTTCACATCGCGATTTATTTGACTTCCTTGAATTGATGACGAATGTGTTTTACTAATTTCGAAGAATTTCAAATACTCTTTTGAGAAAATATAATATGCAATTTATTCTTATGAACATTCGTGTTTGAATACTTTACTTACTTTACGGACACTTGTTGCTCATGTATATTTATACATTCACTTAATTTTTCACCGTGCCTTTTTTCCATTCCAAAAACACATTTTATTTTATTCAAATATATCCGAATATTTTATAATATTGCTATACTATAACACATCATACACATATAAAAAATATTTAATCGTTTTTAATTTTTATTTTTAGGATTTTATGTTTAGTCTTGATTTTTATGTTAAATTGAAACTTATTTTCTTTTCTCTTTTTTTAACTTAATTTATTTAATGTGATAATTTTTATACAAAATAATTTATTAATTCCTTTTCGCCAAACGATGAGCGATCCTCTCAATCCGATCTTGCCACTATGCATTTTATATTTGCTTCGTCACTCACAAATTCACTTGTTATGTCGTCATTCCACGAAGATAGATATTTAATTATAACTTAAGATCCCTTTGAGCACAGCATACAGTATAATCACAAATTGAAATCTACGATAGTATAGCGATAGTAAGAAGTTATTGATCCACAGATTGTTCGGGAATTGGTGGCAGTCATTTTGCGCGTTCGACCGAGGCTCCGCCGAGATTGCGGCAAAGCGCGATCGCAAGAATCGTCAAGCGAAAATAAATCGCGTTAGTGCGCGTGGGCGAACGTGAGCGTGAGTGCGTACAAACGCGGCGTATGCACGTCATCATAAAAGAGGAACGTGACGTGACGTGTGTGTGACCATGCTGCGCGGGATATAAGATTGCGCCGCGGTTTCATGAACTTTGATTTTTTAGATTCTAGCGCAACAATAAATCCATATCAATTCACAATTTGCAAAGATTCCAATAACTATGGCAACTTGATACGAGAATGGTTTTCGAAAATATTTTAAGTGATAATCAAAGTCAATGTCGCTGCAGTTAATTATTTTCGAATTGACAAAAAACGTATAGGATTTAAACATTGAAATCATTATCTAAGTTAATTTAATATTATTATTAATTCAATGTACATTATAGAGTCGTTATGTTTAAAACATCTATATTTAAGATAAATGTTTAAAATATTTTTTAATACTACATTGTTTTAAATATATTTTAAAGAAATGTGAAACATATTTTTTTTTTAATTTAACATAGATTTTAAGGGAATAATATTCGTAATTTTTATTCGTATATAACGTTTATTTTTATTTATATAGATAATTATATTGAAAAATTAGAGTAGACAATATTCTTTGCTTCAAGCTGTTCTTAATTTATCTTCCCTTTTTATGTTTCTATTCTATAATATATTATTCTTTTTATTTATTTTGATATTTTCTGTGAACTTTGCACCTCCATCAGTAGAATAATCGCAGAAGACAGGTGTGGTTAATTAGCCCAGGGGATTAAATTTAAATTGCAAAATAGAGAAAGAGCAACGAAAAGGTTAGTAGTTTCGCAAGAATCTATTTCGGTCTTTGTTTGGAAAGCACTCAAAACTGAACGTTTCTTGTACAAAGAATGTAATATAATAAACTAATAAAAAAACTTATTTTAACTGACATTTAAAAAATAGTATAATTAAATAGAAAAATATTATAATTACAAATTGTATGAAAATTATATTGACCAAGATATACACAATTGGAACTAAAAAATTAGTAGTATAATTATAAAATAAAGGACTTGTATGTATTAATCCTCTATTGTCCCTGTATAAAGCGAATCATAGCAAAGTTCACTAAACTTGAAACTATAGTTTTCTTTATTATGATTCGGTGCTTATATGAAAACATTAACGTTTACTGTGCGAGGGCAATAAAGAGTTAAACAAAATAAATTATTAAATAAATTAATTCCTAAAGTTTAATAAATTATATATAAGTATTTCGGTTAGCTGAATTAATTTTTATTCTACTCACTTGTTTTATATCTTATTTATTTTGCCATTTGATTACAAAAAATTATTAACCCTAACATTTACTCGCAACACAAGGTGAAGTACACCCCAACGTAGGAAATCTACTAAATTCACAGAATAAAAATTTCTTTATTAATCGAATGCTGCACAAATTATTTCACAATTAAAGAAGAACTTTTGTATTTATTTTTATACAGAAGATATATAGAAATTTATCAACTTTTACTTAATTATAAAAAACAAAATTATAATATATAATGTTGGGGTGTAAAATATACTTTAAGTAAGTAATTACGTTAAAAAAAATCATGCGAATAATATAGAGTAAATTTATACAATGGCTATACAATGGTTGAAACGTAGTAAACGTAATAATTATAATATGACCAATTGGATCGAGTAAAAATCTTTTTTGTTAATCATTTACTATGCGAAGCAAAGTTTCTTCTAATTTGGTAAACTTATAATTTAACTTCAACAAAAGTAATATATAATATCAATATATTGTGAACGTATATATATATATATACATAATTATACAATATGTATCTCGAAAATGTTATATTTACATAAACTGAAAATAATATTCATCGCCTAGAACCTTATTTACAATTTACAATATATACAAGGTACTCTGCAGCAATCATAATTCTTTTGTCTTGTGGATTTTTAGACTAATGGTTACAAATACCACAGGTGTATTTTCTTTCGAATTACCTCTTCTCACACTATCCATATTGATGCGTTATTTTATTGATTCGCTCTATTTTATCAGCTTCCGACACCTCAGTTCCATCGCTAGAAACGCTCTCATATTAGGATCTTGCACCTTCTCGAAGATGGTTTTTTGCAGATCTATGTCGGATCTCTCTATCACGTTACTCAATTCCTCTGCATATTTAATCCATACGCAATTCGTGCATCCTGACATGCAGCAATTGGTCGGCTCCACCAAATCGCCAATTGAAGTTTCCTTTGCTTGATCGACCCGATCCTCGTCATCTTTTCGTATCGACATATTCCGCCGATAACAATACAGTCTTTTAGTAACAAATAGTCTCGATCGAAGCGTGGAATTCATTTGTTTTAATTCTGGGTAAGATGCATGCTATGCAGTAAAATTGTTTGTAGAATGATTAGATTAACGGAATGAGATAACTGCTTGGTTTTTGCTTATGAATAACGTTGGAATAAATTCAAGGAAGTCTTATCTAACCTCTTGTTGGAACAATAACATTTAGGACGTTCGAACCATAGATGTAATATGCTAGATAGATGGAATCCCGTTTTACGGAGAATAAGGGCTCGATTCTTGAATTAATTTGCAAGAGAAACGTATAATTGGCTATCGCATTGTTCTTAGCCAATCAACTTGTAGATTTTTCATAAGAACGGAATTTGCGCACACGTTTATCTTTCCAGACAGCACGCATGTCCAAAATCGGGACACTGGATTGTGAATGAATTGAGCTAAGTAGCTATAAAATGTGATTGGCCGCGTTCAGCAGACACAACTGTTGAGTTCGTCTTATCAATACTCTGCGTTGATTGGTTGGTTCTAAAAGTAAGAGCCAATCACGTTTGACTGCTACTTAGCAGCTTGGTCTGCTGAACGCGCTCATTGGCTCTTATCTTTAAATCTTTAAATCCAACCAATCATATTTAGCGGTCGTGCTACTGAATGCACCCAAAATTCTTTAGAAATTTTAGTAAGACAGTTTATAAGGTTCCTATATATAGAGAAAATAGATTATTTTCGTCCCTAGAAAATGAACGTTTGTAAACAAGCTGTTTACGCGGCCACACAAGCCACGTGCGAGCGCGAGGCGAAAGACGCGGATTGACGGAACGAGAGAACGAACAAAACGCGAATATGGGCCGCAAGATACCGGGGAAGAAGCATCGGGGTGTCAAGG